>NC_137814.1:18921519-19224019 GCF_963921795.1 Nannobrachium achirus | reverse complement strand
TCCTTGGTGGATTACCTACAGCCATATTGCCAATATGACATTAGAAAGGCCTGCAGTCGGGCCTCATGGTAAGTTCCCCTGGGGAGATATATAGCTAAAAGATACATACACCAGACCCGCTGGACTGGCAGTAAACCTAACCTCGGGTGGGCTCCTAAGCAACCTTTGGGACCACAATATATTTTGACTCGGGTATTCCGACAGTGTTTGGTTTACTCTGACGGAGGTGGAGCTTTGCTTCCAATCAGAACTGAAAACCATTAATCTTCATCAATGCATTATTGATTCCTTTTAACCACCGCGTGCTCTGTGTGTGTTTTTGTTTTTATTAAATAAACTAAAGCCCTTTGAATCCACTGAGTGGACTATCATGCCATTGGACAATGGTAATGTTGGACAGCACATTTCAGGGTATACATTTCATTGGGGATTTCATTTTGCGGCCTATAGAGCATATTATTTTGTCCATGGTTTTGCCAAAGGTATGCATACAGTTACTCGTCAGTGGTACTATATTATACACATAACGTATGGCAATGTGCAATCGCAGCATGGAAAGTGCTTTAATGAGCTAATTATATGGTGCTTTAAATGAGCCAAGGCTAATACCGGTGGTGGCCAGATTAAGTCTCTCAACAGCCATGCAATCTTTGAGAATTCCTTTACTGGAACAAACCCAACAACAAGGGCATCAACGCAACACCTAAACCAGGGGTCTTCAACGTTTTCAGGCCAAGGACCCCTTAGTTGAGAGAGAGATGAAGCAGGGACCCCCAGAACAATTTCATAGATTCCGTATAGTTTCATCGTTTGACAGCACAATCATTAGTGTATTTTGGATTCATGTCAATTTGTGTTTTCAGATATTTAACCACTCAACACTTAATAAACTTGACCTTTCACTCTGTAATTGGTCTGCTCTTTTTCCACGGCCTCTACACCAAACCGCTTTGCTGAGAATAGCCGATCTACAAGCTCTCAACACCTCGCCACTTGGATAAAGTTCTCAGAATATGGACGCTAGGGTTCAAGTGCATGCAAAAAAGGAAAAAAAAAGTTTCTATCACACAAAGATTTGGAGGACCTCCTGTAGTAACTCTGAGGACCCCCTAGGGGTCCCAGACCCCCCGCTGTACCTGTATGGCTTACCGAGCAGAAGGACGAGGCGGTGTTTGTCCTTTGGGTCTCGGCGGTAGGGCACCACCTCCATGTAGGTGGGAGTGGTGGTGGTAGGGGCCACCAGGCCCTCCATGCCTCCGCTCCTTCTCCTCCGGGCCCGAGCTTCTCTTCTGGCCAGGCTCCCTCTCCTTCCCAGTCGGAAACTCCTCCTCAATGCAGCTGAGATAAATACAACCCGTACGTGTGGGAGATACGGAAAGAGTCATTTAACACACTGTGTCAGATTGTTAAGAAGTCTCTCTAGAGCAGGGGTTTTCAAAGTGGGTGACGGGGCACCCTGGGGTGCCGTGACGGCAGTCCAGGGGTGCCGAGAGATAATTTGATAATATTTGGAATTTATTTGGACACTTGAAAAAACATTTTAAATTTGAAGTACGAAGTTATTTTCAGTCAGTTCTAACCAAAATGGCTATCATCTCAACGATTTCCTCGCAACATAATCACTAAGATATCGTCACTGTCGGGCAGAAACCTCGTATCTCCAAGTTTCAAATGTGATCGTCTTTTGGTAAAGCAAAGCCCTGCTTCATCATACAAGACTGTCGCACAAAGCCGATCGACAACCACACAACGACTCGCGATGCGAGGCGTTGTGTGCTTGTAGATCTGCTGTTTTCACTAGAAAACGAACGGTTTTGGACATACAAGGTTTCCACCCGACAACAATGATATGCTATAAATATAAGGTGCTGGGAGTGAAAATTATGATGTAGGGGTGCCTCGGATTAAAACAAATATTTATGGGGTGCCCTGAGACAAAAAGGTTTGGGAAACCCTGATTTAACACAATGTGTCAGATTGTTAAGAAGTCCCTCTAGAGCAGTGGTTCTCAACCTTTTCAGGCCCGCGGCCGTCCCAAAACGATCATATTTTAACTGGGGACCCCCCACCCTGACAAGCACTTGGAATTGTATAGGAGTTGAACGAATCAAAGACTTAGTTTGTCTCTGTTCGACAGATAAATACAGTGACAATAGCAGATCTACAAGAGTTTGTAGATCTGCTATTTTCAACAATCTTGCCTCTTTCTTATAATATTTCACAATTTGGCCAATGTTTGACCATGCAGTTTTTACAGTATAGTTTGTAAATTACTTTTGACACCGCTTTTTGTTTAGGTATTACAAAGGTCTTAAAGGTTCTTAAATTGTCACTTCACTATCATCTGGGGACTCTACCTGGGTCCCAACCCGCAGCTTGAGAACCACTGATCTAGAGGAGGGACGGGTCGGTTTTCACACAGATTTGATGTCAATTTGTCCCCCGTAATAATGGAATTATTAATAATGACAGTGACCTGGCCTGTCTTGAGTCACAAAACACAGTCCAACAGTTTTCCAGCGAGTGTAAAGACTGCAATTTGATCTACTTTGTGGCAAGTTTGCTAGATCTCTGGAATGATCCGAGCACTTACATGATAATTTAAACAAATACTACCCTGACATTTGCACTAATCCAGTGCCTTCCTGTTATATCTCTAAATAAACTCCAGCCATATTCCTACCCAGCCCAAGGCAGAATGTGGAGGAGTATTTTATAATCAGTCCCATGTGTTTGTTTGTGTGAGTGAGTGCATGCGTGTGTGTGTGTGCGTGCGTGTTCGTTAGCAATATAACTTGAGAACAGAAGGGGAAGATTTGAATAATAATGATACATTTGGACCAAATGATTACTATAGGCTGCCAGAAGAGATTATTAACTTTCTAGATGAAAATGTCAATGGTTAAGGTTACAATCAAGGTCAAGGTCTGACTGTTTTTCATAAAAAATGATGATCAGTTGCTCCAATGAGATGATTAACTTTTGGGTCAAAAAGGTCAAAGATCCAAGTCACAACTGAGAGATAAGAGATGTTGGTTAGCACCTAGATGCAGATAGTAGGGCTGTGGCAACGATTATGATTTTTTTGCTTAATTGTCACCCAAATAATTGCGATTAACCATTTAATTGTGCTTCTGTTGTATACAAATTCGATTTCTTTTTGGCTTTCAGGCTTGTAAACAAAAGTTGCAGATGCTTTTCTTTAACTCTGGGTGTGCACTCAACTTGTAGCCACCCCTCACTGGGGCTGTGTAACACTGATGCAGATGGTGACAGTGATATGCCGATGACAAGGTGGATCATGACGACACATGGAGAGAGTACTAGAGTGGGCTACAGATGGGCGACAGGCATCCGGAATGAGAAACCCCCCCTAACTCTGCCACCTCGAATCTGTCGACAAGCAGGGGCGTCACAAGGGGGTTGGGGGAGTGGGACTGAGTTACTAGGGCCCAAGGTGGAGGGGCCTTAATTATTTTATACTTTAGCTATTGAAAAATAGCGGATATACAAGCTCACAGCGTGGCACCGAGTGCCGCGCTGCGAGCTTGTAGATCTGCTATTTTTCAAATCTTTGAATTTATGTATTTTTTAAGCGAACAATTTTAACTCACATTTTGCTCCTGGGGGTTCTCTGGAACTAAATATTTTGAGATGGGGGTCCGTGGCCAAATACTGTATTGAGCACCACTGACATGGAAACATAGTTTTTTTTCAGAAAAAACTATTTGAAACATTCAAAGACTTGACACAAATGTTAAAAAATTTCAAAAATAGCAGACCTACAAGCTCACAGCGCGGCACCTGGTGCCACGTTTGTGAGCTTGTATATCTGCTATTTTTCAATAGTTAAAGCACAAAATAATGTGTTCCCAGTCTAAATGTGTTAAACCCCCTCCCCCTATGAAGAACATTCATGGGGGGCCTGCATTCAATCCTTGTACCCAGGGCCCAGAATTTGGTGCGACACCCCTGTCGACAAGAGCCAGGCTCGACTCGAGCTGCACCACTCCCGGGTTTCAACGCGAGTCAAAGAAATAACAAGTTGGGGAAATTGAGCATTCTGGAATAATCACGTCACGCACGGCTTGTAGGCTCGTCTGACAAGCAGTATAGCTGCGCGTCTGCCATATGAATGTGGTTTTGTTTCCGTTTGGGCCCATTATGTTCCTAAACGGACGGTGCCAGGGCTGTTTAGACATCAGCTGTAATTTCACTCCGTAAACATATATCTGTCCTTTTGCCCTGCTTTGTTTGTTTGGTCTGCTCTCTGGGTTTCGGGGTTTTGTTGACATGCTGCTGATGAGTGACTCAAACTGACAATTTCACACAGGGTCCGTGCGAGGGTAATAGATAATGAAAAAAAGCCCATGTTAGACGGAAAATCACGAGTTGTTAGTTCTGTAAAGGAAATAAGATCTGCACTAAGAGGGAAAACAACATTACAGAGTGTACCGACCGTGATCTGATACAATCTGGCATGCGCTGAAAAGCAAACAGACACAAAATTAGGAGCAGCTCTCCTCAATTGAAAAATACTCCAGCGCTTAGCATTAATTAGGCAATTTCTGTTTACTTTTGTAAGCTGTTTCAATTCTAGGAGTAATGGAGGCTCAGTGGTTTAACCCAACAGCCCTGTTTTTGGATGTTATGATATCTTATAGTCTGCCAGAACCTGACAGATGCCTGTTATGGTTAACGGTTGAGAGACTATACTTGCTGTATATTCGTTTATAAACGTTTGATAGATTGTCCATCCATCCATCCATCTTCAACCACTCATCCGGAATCGGGTCGCGGGGGTAACAGTTCTAACTGAGACTTTCAGATGTCCTTATCCCGAGCAACTTCCTCCACTCCCTCAGGGAGTATACCGAGGCATTCCCAAGCCAGTTTGGAGATATAATCCTTCCATCTGGTCTTTGGTCTGCCACAGATTCTCCTCCCAGTGGGACAAGCATCGAGGACCTTCCTAGGAAGGCGCTCGGGGGGCATCCGTACTAGATGCCCGAACCACCTAAGCTGACTCCTTTCCAAGTATAGGAGCAGCGGTTCTACTCCAAGTCCCTCTCGGGTGACTGAACTTCTCACCCTATCTCTATCTCTAAGGGAGATACCAGCCACCCGTCTGAGGAAACCCATTTCGGCTGCTTGCACCCGCGACCTTATACTTTCGGTCATGACCCACACTTCATGACCATAGGTGAGAGTAGGAACGAAGATTGATTGTTTGATAGATTGTACATATTCATATATTCAGTTTAAAGCCTGTTGACATTGTTTATATTATTCACTCTCATATTCACAGCTGAGTTGATAGATGTACATTCATATATCACCCTTTATAGACCGTACATTTATATTTTTTCATAGACTAGTATCAATAAATGTTAAATCATACATTCAGAGACAAGTTCAACTTTATAGTGTCAAAATGTATTGTCTGACACTATAGACAATATAACTATAGTTATAATGAGTTAAAGTTTAACTGATAGTGACTAGTAACTGTTAAACTATCTGTTTACCTTTTTTATATCATTATTGTGTTCTTGACTAGTGAACCAAACACCAAAGGAGTAAAGTAACTAAGTACATTTACTCCAGTACAGTAAGATATTTTCACTTCTACTCCACTACATCCCAGAGGATTTTTTTTTACTTTAACTCCACTACAATTATTTGAAAACTTGAATTACTAGTAACTTTGCAGATATATATTATTATATTATAAAACATACATTAACCAATTTAGCCCTATTTTATACTTAAACTATTTGAAAATAGACGATCTACAAGCTCACACAGCATTGCAATGTATTGTGAGCTTGTAGATCTGCTATTTCCAAACATGTTAGTTCTTTTAACTTTGGTACTTTAAGTATACTTTGATGCCAATACTTTTGTACTTTGACTCAAGTAACATTTTGAACACAGGCCTTTTACTGTACTTGTAACAGAGTATTTCTACACTGTGGTATTGCTGAACATTTGACGAAAATAGCCGATCTACAAGCTTACAAGCATTGCAACGTGAGCTTGCAGATTATCTGTTGTTGTGGATAAGAGAGAGAGAGAGAGAGAGAGAGAGAGAGAGAGAGAGAGAGAGAGAGAGATGCTAGCGGACCTAGTATAGAGCACTGGGAGACCCCGGTCATTTAAGTATATAGGTTTTAAGTGGTTAAGTGATCAGTAACAGTTTGGAGCTCAGACTTAGAGGAAAGACAGAGTCTGAACCACATCCTTGTGGGAGACCTGGCCTGAGGAAGATGAAATACAGATTATTAAATACATATGACTCCTACAATTGATAGAATGCAACATCTGCGATTCACCTTGCCTCATACTGCCTCATACACACAAGGGCCTTTTCATAATCAGCCATAGACCCACGCAGACACTCTCACACACGTGCACACAGCCCAACCGATCCATAAATTGAATTTGATCCGATCCATGAGAATAGGCAATCATGGGGAAAATGGCACGACGTCTCAAAACCTCATTTGCTGTTCTAGTCCATCCTCCAACTCTCTGAACCGCAAAAACTAAATCACATAACCTGGTTTGTAAATAGAACCACGGTTCAGTTTCCTGCCCAGGGTTCATTCCATGTTCTCATCACACAGGTGGGAGGGAGCTATACTTCTCCAGACTGTCAGTGGGGGTTATAAGGGGAGAAAGTCAGATATCTCACCAATGTTGAGTCCTGTTATGGATCCATAGTCTGCGTCCTCCATAACTGGGAAAAAAGAGGAAGCGAGAGAGAGAGAGAGAGAGAGAGAGAGAGAGAGAGAGAGAGAGAGAGAGAGAGAGAGAGAGAGAGAGAGAGAGAGAGAGGGAGAGAGAGGGAGAGAGAGAGAGAGGGAGGGGGGGGGGAGAGAGAGTAAAGTATAGATAGAAACCACAAGACAATGACATATAGGCTATTCGTTACTCGAAATATCATACTGGAAGCATGAGCACATGTTCTGAGTTCTGACCCAGATGTTCAGATGTCAGCAACAAAGTCACAGTGTAAACAGAGACAACGACAACTAACAAGAGATTTAAACCTAAATGATATTCGTAGTATGATGAACACCGATGCGTCCTCTCCGGCCGCCTTTTCAAACTGAAGTAAATCACCTCATGGGACGTTGTTCAAGCTATTTGCTATCTTAAGACTTAAGCTAAAGAGTTCTTTAAACGATTTGGGAACAGGAATTGTTTGCTCTGGCCGCAGGGTTTTGAAAAACGAGAGCTACCTGAAATCCATTAGTCAATATTTCAGGAATGAGTTCATCCTTTAAAAGTTTCAATATTTTGTAAGCAGAGGTCTTGGTTTGGCTAATAACATTCAACTGTTTTCCACTGTGATGTCAAGTGCTGGAACGAAGCTCTCTCCCTAGTATTGATTGATCATTTCTAAGTGGCTAAACTTTCCAAAACCGGACAAGGAGACCGTTCTATCCAGAGCATATATCAGATTTTTAGAGGAACAGAACAGGAGATGACAGTACCTTGCTCATCATCTGTGCAGCATGTGGAGAAAACAGGGACAGGTTGAGTACAACAGAGGGGGCGGGAGCTGGCTGCTCACCCGTGACATTCACTTTGACCGTGACCTTTAGCCACCACCTTTCACCTCCCGCGCTCTGGTTCCGAACGATCTCGGATAGGTTTATTGTAAAGTGTTTAATGAGCTCTTTTATTCTTTGCAGGTGGGGGGTTTGGGGTGCGGTGGGGGTTATGTGGACAACAAGTGGAGATATGTTAGCTGTTCACCTGTTGGCCTGTTGGCTCGCTGGGACGCAAACAAAGCTTGAGGTCGCTGGAGGGTAACTCTCCTGTAGGGTGACAAGGAGAGAATCAAAAATCAAGTTAGGGGTTAAGTGTCTTGCTCAGGGTCCGGACCAGGGACGTGCTGGGCACCTGATTCAGCCCGGGAAAAAGAGTTGGAGATGCCCTCATTGCGCGCTATGAGATCTCTCTCTCTCTGTATCATTTAAAAAATGATTTAAACTAGTGAAAACAGCCGATCTACAAGCACACAACGCCTCGCACTTGTAGATCTGCTGTTTTCACTACTTTTGTGCGACGGCCTTGTATGATGAAGCATGGCTTTGCTTTGCGAAAAAATTTCCAAATTTGAAACTTGGAGATACAAGGTTTCTGACGATTTACTTTGTTGGCCACCCAGCCCCCAAAATGGAACGAAGGCCGACATTTTATTTTTTATTTTTTCCTAATTGCCGGCCTGGACCGGCCGGGAATGAACCGGCCATTCAGGAGTTGTCCCGATTTTCCCAATGGCCAGCACGTCCCTGGTCTGGACTGCTGGGGTAGTGGTCCAGGCACCGCGCGTCACGGGTTCGACTCCCTATCCCGACAACTTTTGCTGTGTGTCACGCCTCCTTCTCTCTCTCTCCCCATTTCTCCTGTAATCTATCAAAGGCAAAATAGTGCCTTGCTCAGGGATCACCTCGACACATTAGCGGGGCCAGGAATCAAACCTGGGACCTTCTGCTTCCCGGGCAGGCTCTCTACCCATTCCCAAAACAGAACCAAGGCCCGCCCTGTCTTGAGATCCCCTAGTGCTACTAGCTCCGCTATCACAGTGGTTCCCAAACTGGGGTCAGGGCCCCCCACATCATTTGGGGGGGGGGGGGGGGGGGGGGGGGTTCCCACATGATTACTTAATGTGCAACATTGTTTTCTCACTCAACAGTAAACATACAGTATACGTGTATACTATCTGCACATGTCTAAAGTTACAATTTTAATACCATTTTAATACCAGATTGTCCAAATTGTCAAATATTACATGTACGTAGCCTAAGAAAGAGGCAAACATTGTTAAAATAGCCGATCACAACGCCTCGCACTTGTAGATTGGCTATTTTTCACAATATTCACAATATTTATCTGTGGAACCGAGTCACACTAAACGTAATGCCTACAATTCCAAGTGTCATGACCTGGAGGCCTCCGCAGCAGTACAGCATGTAATGTTGACAGGAGGGAATAGATGGATGGATGGTTGCCTGGCGTTGCCAGCCTCTATCACACACTTCGTTTTGGGAAGAGAGTCTGGGATTTCAGAAAGAGTTTTCATTTCTGGGGAGGCGGGCTAAAGCCTAGTGACACGAGTCCCAAACCACATGCCCCAAGCATACAACCCTGATTGGCCTACCCTTGAAACTGGTTGAGGAAATAGAATCTCAATGGATCAGTTCCAGACCGTACTACAACACCACTACCGCCAGGGGGTGTTGTTGTGTTCGGTCTGGTTTATTAACCAGGCAAGATGGATGGATGAATGGATGGCCAGATACGCCGACCCACCTTTCGTGGAGCTGCTGTGAGGGGATGAGGCCTGCGTGGTGGGTGTTGCCATCTACATGGTGACAGGCCTGCCACCAGGTGTCGTCCTCCCTGCTGACGATCTGGAGGACATCGCCCCTCTTGAAGCTGAGCGCCGCCTCCTTACAGGGCATCGCGGGGTCCTCCCTGGGATCATAGTCAAACAGAGCCCTCACAAACCCCTGGGGAGGACACAAGCAGCAGGTCAGCACTTATCAGAACCTATTGAATAATTGCGAGATATAGTGGTGACTGGTGAATGGCATTTTTCCATAATGTACCGGTATGCTTCTACTCCACTACATCTCGGATTCAAATATTGTACTTTATTCTCCTATTTTTTGGGGCATGTCATTATACGGTAGGTCCAAATGTTCTGGTACTGTACTAGAACTGGTACTTTCGCTTTAGTGGGTGCTCCAAATCAAATGTACTAATTACTGCATAAATAATACTATATATAGTATTATTTATACATTATATATATATATATATATATATATATATATATATATATATATATATATATATATATATATATATACACCGGTATATATAATCTATATTTACCTTTTTATTTGTCGAAAGGTCTTCCTTGGTGGGGGCAGGAATCACTTTGAATGTAACGTCACCCTTTGATAGAGCCTTGAAACACAAAGGACAAGATAATGGACAATGGATAATTCATTTGAAAAGGAAGCAAGGTAGCAATAAAGGAAGAGAGAGAGAGAGAGAGAGAGAGAGAGAGAGAGAGAGAGAGAGAGAGAGAGAGAGAGATGAAATTGAAACATTACAAAACATTCAGAGAAACAGCTAGACTAACAAGGAGTGGAATGATCTCCCTTGGTTTCTTGTTATCCACTGATACTCCATTGACTTCTCTCAGCTCATCTCCTTCATGGATCAAACCTTAAAAAACAAAGAGTAGAAGAATGCAGAAACATCAACATGTTTATTTATGTCGTCTCGTATCTGACAGTCACCCTATTATGCAGAGGGGTCTGACGTATAATTACGGTATGCCTCATTATGTGTTGAGCACCTGTGAAGAACCTCAAGACCCTTTTATTGGTCATATGGTGTGGCAGACTCCATCAGACTGTGCTAACTATGTACAACATAAAATAAAATCACAGTAAAAGTAGTAATAAGACATGAATAGATAATATAAATAACCTGATCATCAATATATATGAACAGCAGAGAATGAACATAGACTTGGAATTGCACTCCTGGGCTAATGAGGTAGAATCTATCTCTATAGTTTAATGTTGATGTGCACCCCTATTCTGGGAGGAACGTTCTCCAAAAATAGCCGATCTACAAGCTCACAACGTGTCGCAATGCAACACATTGTGAGCTTGTGTACATTTTGGTACACAAGCTCACAGAAATTTGGTGTACATTTGCAACTCAGTTCCCATGACATGGCCAAAAACAAATATTATGGCTCTTAAAATAGTCAGCTTATAATATTGGGGTGTTTTTTGTCATTGTGTATTTGCACATGCGTGAAATTTGTCCTCTGCATTTATACATACTTAACTATAATCACTGGAGCAGTGAGCATCGATGGGAGCAATTAGGGGTTAAGCGTCTTGCTGAGGGACACACATCAACACATTGCTGGCCTGGAATTGTACCTGGGACAACCAGGGGCTCTGGCTTCTCACGTGGGCTCACTAACCACACAGCCATGGCCGGTGCTAAGGCATGACACACCGATATTGATTGCAATTTGCAGTATTGAAAATACTACTCCCCAAGACGCAGGTTAAAGTTGTCAAACATGTTCAACCGCTATCTACTCCCTTTCTCCAGTGAGACAAATCAATGTACTGTCTACACATATAGAAATGCTATACCAGCTAACCATAAAAACAACAACTAAACAACATAATCGTAGATTTTTGATGTCACACTCATAAACCCTTTAATTGGTTAATTACAGTTGTGGGTCCTTGTTCAGAGCTCTGATAGCTTGAGGGAAAAGCACTCTGTGGTGGCTTTGTGGCAGTGCAGCAGGCCTTTGCCTGACCACAGCTCAGAAACCTGGCTCACATGCAGTGGTTGACAATCTGCTCAACTCTGTAGTTGCTCCTGGTCAAATATTACCCAACTAAAAGTACAACTTGATCAGTCCGATTTGTACTTGAGTTGAACAATGAAAGTATTTAAAATACAGATCATGAGGTACATTATATTTTTAATATCAATGCAACATTTCTGGAAAATATATATTTTGTTAAATTTCAATACAGCACTATT
The DNA here is from genome assembly GCF_963921795.1 of Nannobrachium achirus. NCBI lineage: Eukaryota > Metazoa > Chordata > Actinopteri > Myctophiformes > Myctophidae > Nannobrachium > Nannobrachium achirus. The sequence continues at coordinate 19,212,406 of NC_137814.1, read as the reverse complement.
GAAATTTAGACATTAATATATATATATATATATAAGTGTTTAATATTTAAAAAGTACATTGTGAATTATTCAATTCCCCAGAAGCGTAGTGGAGTCAAAAATACAATATCTGTCTTTGAAATGTAGTGGAGTAAAAATCACAAGTATCCAAAAAATACAATTAAGTAAAGTACAGAGAGGCCTATACAAAATGTTCTTTGTTACTGTCCACCACTGCTCAGACGCTGGGAAGGAGGGCAGGTGAGAGGGCATACAGTATTTATCCAATCACAGATGTTTAGTTCTTCTACGACTGTAGGCCTCTCAACACAACCAGATGACTCAACTGTGTCTGCCATTCCAGAAGCACCCCACCTCGTCCTTTAAAGTAATGCCAGGATTGTATTACGCACCATAGAAAGACTTGATTTAGACACTTATAGTTGCACATGGGTGTCATGCACACAAAAATAGCTGATCTATAAGCTCATAGCGTGTTGCAGTGCGAGGCGTTGGGACGTTGCAGTCAGGCCATTAGGTAAGTGCTATGGGATATGCACTGCCGAATATTGATGGTTCTAAAGCGGTTAGTTCCGATACTTGTTTCTGATTGGCTGGTTTGATTTCTGATTAGACCAGTGTCTAAATCACGCAATAATCCACACCTCGAATCAGTTTATATCAAACCCAGGTGTGTTATTTCTTTCCACAGTGTTGTGAAGCTGAACTAGAGAAGGGAGCGCTTGATTTTCTCTCAAATCCTGCCATGCGGGGCTTCTAAGCACTGCCCACGCACATACCGTATATAGGACGGTAACTGAGTGACTTTGGGCAGCAAGCGGCCCTTATTCCCCGTTCTGATTGCAAGTAACAGGTGTGTTGTTTCTGCAGCCTGGCCGGGAACTACTTTCTTGCAGACCTTGTAGTGAATTATTAGTGAAACAGAACAGTTTTAATTGGTACATGTCTATGATTTTTCATGTTGCCATATTGTAACCGTTTTCACCATGCCTCTCAGCCGTTATAAAATACCAATAACCAGAGGCCTCACGTGGCTTATTGCTTAATTTGACCATTGACCATACGTGCTAGCTTGCACATTTACACAGTGTATTCTCTGTTATTGTGAGACCCCTTGGGGTGATGTTGCACTATAAATAAATAAAAACTGAAACTGAACTGATAACAGCATAATATGTCTTTAGTAGACTTTCTGTTATGAACAATAGTTTGCAATGCTCACCACTCCTCGCTGCAGCTCCGCCTATCATGATCCTCGCCACAACAATCGCTCCAGTGGATTCGTCCCTCTTTATTGTGGCCCCCTGTATGTGTGTGCGTGTGTGTGTGTGTGCGTGTGTGTGTGTGTGATGCAGGTGCAGGTGGGAGTGGTGATGGATGGATGGATGGAAGGAGGGAGGGTGAACAAAGAGACAAAGCCAGTGGCTGATGAATAGATGGACGGCGAGAGAGCTACAAACGGACGGCACAGAAATTAGAAGCATGTTGGTTTTATTAAGAGTCCAGACACAAACACTCCCATAAAGTCACTTCTTCGTTCCAGCGAAGAGTTATTTGTATAAAGACGTGGCCATTTAGGCCCGGGCCGGCTGCGTTTTGTGCAACAAAACGAATGGCTGGAAAAGGTTATCCAAATCAGCATTATTTTCAACAGATGTTTGAGCGCGGAATCACAATGGAAAAGAGCATCTTATGTAGTTGACTACAATCAACCAACGGCGGGGTGTAACCCTGTTGTCTGGAAAATGGCCACATGCTGAATCAATCAAAGGAGGCATGTCACAAACGGGTCAGTCCGCTTCCATCTAGTCTTGGGATCAATACAAAAGTATGTTCTCCATTATTGGCTCCGAATGCCCGGTCTGAGCTGAATCGCTGACACTTAAGCATGCACATATGGATGCATGATATACACCACACACGCACGCACGCACGCACACACACACACACACACACACACACACACACACACACACACACAAACTTTTATAACAATGCGTAACTCTGCGGAGTGTCACAGCAGATATATGGCAACAGAGATATGGAAGAATTGACTGTAGAAAACAGTGGATGAGAAAGAAAAAAAAAGAAAGCTTGCAGCAGCCCCAGAGACAAAGGTGATCCAGGCGGTTGCACAAAGCTCTTTCCTTATGCTTTCCCCTCCAGCCGGGGCGGCTTTGGTCCTGGCTACACCTTTGCATGCGTGGCTTTAGCGGTCTCGCGTTTGACAACATGACATAAATTCAGTGGCCGCACAGATGCATTCTGTTTCGACTCTCTCAGTCTCAGACCACTTTCTCTTATTGCTTTCAACTGTCTCTGTGCGTCAGATGTTGTTGCTGGACAAATTGCACGTTTCTGAAGGCCAGTCGCCCTGTTACATGGTTGTCTTAACTTTAATACCCGCATTTTTCTACATCATCCATATGGCCGTGCTCAGGGGCGTCGCACCAAATTCTGGGCCCTGGGTACAAGGATTCACTCACATTTTGTGCTTTAACTATTGAAAATCACACCCGTGTGAACTGAGCGGTGGTCGTGGAGGCTGCGCAACAGCAAAACAAATATATATATATATTGTGTGTGTGTGTGTGTGTGTGTGTGTGGGTGGGTGGGTGGGTGTCTGGCCTGGCCTGGCCTGAACAACAGCGCCCCTCCCTTAACATGTGTGGTCACAAAAGGTACTACATACAGGCTACATACACCATACAGACACGCATACAGACAGACAGACAGACAGACAGACAGACAGACAGACAGACAGACAGACCCACACACACGGCCACGTATAGGAGCGTTGTGACCACCGCTCAAAAATAGCAGATATACAAGCTCGCAGCTTGTAGATCTGCTATTTTTGAAAAATCGTCAACATGTTTGCAAGTCTTTGAAAAAAATAACATGTTTCAAAAGAAATGCTTCTATGTAAGTGGTGCTCAAACCTTTTCATGTGAAGGACCCCCTAAATGATAGTCTACGTATTTGGCTACGGATCCCCATCTCAAACTATTTAGTTCCAGGGACCACCCAGAAGCAAAATTTGTGTTACAAATGTTCACTTAAAAAGTACATATATTCAAAGATTTGCACACATTTTCATGACTTTTCAAAAATAGAGACTTTTCAATAGTTAAAGCACAAAATAATTAAGGCCCCTCCACCTTGGGCCCTAGTAATTCAGTCCCACTCCCCCCCCCCTTGTGACGCCCCTGGCCTTGCTTGTTTTGCATGCCGCCGCGAGGCTACACACAGACCTTAGGGTGACCAAATTAGAAACAGGCTGGCATAGGGCTGAGAATGTCACACTTGGTTTCCTTGAGCATGTTTTAAACCTATTCCTGGATTGAGGCGGGAAAACAACCTTCAGCTGGGTGAAATCCTGTTTACAGTCAGGCCCAAACTAGGCTTGGTGGGTCATGTTTAAAACCAAGGTTTTAAAAGCGCTGAGTGATTTATCGGAGTTTGAAATATCCTGAATGCCCCATAATATTACGTGATGGTTCCACTTGTAATGGTACTGTGTGCTGTTGACTGCTCAGCAAATAGAAGTGAGATTCAGAGTCCAAAGCTGCACTTGTGTTTTGTAAAATGTATGTAGAAAAGCATATAAAAGTGCGTACCAGTGGTGAAGAAAGTATAAAATGTAGAATGTGTAGAATTACTCTGTTACAAGTAAAAGTCAGAAATTCAAGATTTTAATTGTATAAAATGTATAATAAAAATAGCAGCAGCTATTTTCAAAAGGCCGAAATGTATACTATAGGGCTGATTCTGAAGTGGTTGGTTTTGTAATAATAATCCAAATCTACAAAGTAACTATTAACAAAAGCTTTCAAATAATAGACTTTGCCTCTGAGATGTGTAGTAAAGTACAGAAAATTGGAAATATTACAGTAAAGCAAGCAAACATACCTCAATACCTCATTGGGATGAAGCACAGTACTTGAGTACATGTACTTAGTTACTTTAGTTTACAGTCCAGTGGTTCTCAACCTGTGGGTCGGGATTACCAGTGGGGCCCCCAAATTATTTTGGGGGGGTCCCCATATGATTAGCTTAATGCGAAACATTGTTTTCTCACTCAACAGTAAACAAACCAACATTCAGTATAAGTGTATAGAGGGTATCTGCACATTTCAAAGTGACAATTTAAGGACTTTTTAATACCTCTAAATGACAAATTAATCATTGGCCAAATTAGAGGCAGTAGATCGGCAGAGGCCGATCTACATGCTCACAGCGGCTCGCAACCCAACGCGAGGCGTTGTGAGCATGTAGATCTGCTATTTTCACAATAGAACCGTGATATACAAAATGTAATGCCTCAACTCTTACTGCTCGTCAGGGTGAGAGGGTCCCCAGTTAAAATATTTTTGGGGTCGCGGCCTGAAAAGGTTGAGAACCGCACAGGTTTACACCACTGGTACATATGTAGCAGCGATATTCACTCACCAGAGGCTCCTGGGTTTTCACCAGACTGACGATCTTGACTGAGTCCTCATCATCATCTTCCTCCAGGACGCCATCAGGTACTGAAGGCAGCGCAGGCTCATAGTCTCTCTGTGCTACTGTGTCATGGACCCACAGCAGGCTCTGTGTAGGAGACAGAACACAACATGGGCTCCAAATTGGGGATGGGATGATAATCTTTATTATCGTTTAAAAAAACACTCACAATCGAGGGCTTGGAGCGCAAAGGATGTAAATGACATTTGTGGTGAAAATGACTTTTTATCATTTTAAAGGTCTCCGTGAGCTCTATCAGATGGGCCCCTGGGTGCTACAGATGCACCGTTGGTCCACTAGTCTGCACCACACTTGGCATATACTGTACACTGTTCAGGGGTTTGCCATGACAAAAGTCACACGAGGGGCCATGTGTGGCCCCCAGGGGCCACGTTTTCTCTAGAGACCATTGTCGTCTGCACGGGGCCAACTGATTTGTATTCTGGTACGGCATCATTCATGTCTCGCACGGTCGCACCAAAAATTGCAGATCTCCAAGCTCCTGCTCAGCTCACTCACTTGAATTCCCTGACCCAGCAGCGGTATACGAGGCACAGACATTTTCTCCAATGGTAGACAGTTCCACAGGGTGGGGGCTGCCACACTGAAGGCTCTGTCGCCTATAAGGTTCGCTTCTTTGCACTGGGGACAGAGAGGAGGTCCAAGTCTGCAGACCGCAGAGTCCGTGACAGAGTAGGTTTATCATGGAGGAGGTCTGAGAGGTATTGTGGAGCCAGGGTGTTTTGACACTTGTAGGTGAGGAGGAGAAGTTTGTAATTGATGCGGTATTTAACAGGAAGCCAGTGCAGTTGTTTACGGGTGGGGGTGATGTGCTGCCAGGGCTTGGTGCGGGTGAGAACTCTGGCAGCTGAATTTTGGACATACTGGAGCCTGTCCAGGTACTTGTTTGGGACCCCAAACAGGACTCCGTTGCAGTTGTCCAGACGTTCGTACCGAAAAATTGGCTATTTTCGGTACGAACCGCCCGGTGGTACTACAGTATGATGTCAGTACTATGATGTCATACTTTATCCATGCAGTATATGGGTCAACCTTCAGCCCTATCTGCCCTGCATTGTTTTCCTGTATAAAATTAGAGCTCTAAAAAGTAAAACATAATCACAATTGTAGAGGGAGGGAGATACTTTCTTGGCCGGTCAGCACCGCACATTTCTTGCGCAAGATCGTGTCTGCGTGAACAAGAAATGTTCTGCTGACCAGTCCAGTAGTTTGAGAGAGACAGGGAGACACAGGTACATACACACACACACACACACACGCACACACGCACGCACGCACGCACGCACGCACGCACGCACGCACGCACAGACAGACAGACAGATAGGCCCTTTCCTAGACAGCTTGCCTAAAAGGAACCACACCATAAAATAAATCTGTGTTTCATTCTTAGGCAATGACCCAATATGGGCTCAGCACCATTTTAATGTGTCTATGAGCTAATCTATACAGCACTAACAAGGCCAGGGACAACCCACCTCAGGTCATGATAGTTGGTTTTGGCTATGCGTAAAGCTAAAAAAACACACACACACACACACACACACACACACACACACACACACACACACACACACACACACACACACACACACACACACACACACACACACACACACACACACACACACACACACGAGAGTAAAACAGTATATTGAAATATTCTGGATAGAGTGCACTTAATAAGCCATTATGACGGCAGTACAATCCTCCTCAGCAGAAGGAATGTACTCTCGTTTTTGGGAAGCGTGAGGGGTGAGGAAACATCTGCTCATCGGCTCCATTTTAACAATCAGCCAATCCATCTGTCAGTTAGTCTCCTCGTTATCCGCGCGTCCATCAGCGGCTGCGAGCTGCCAGCACATGAGACAACGTGTCTCTGGTCACTTTCACAGAAACAAACATTAATTTACTGAATATTATACCCGGTGTGCGTCCCAGCCTATGTGTGAGCCCGTGACCGGAGGCCAAGAACAAACAGCTCATTAAGGCTGTTTCAACAAACCTGCTGGCAGGTGGTGGAAAGAAACTATAGGCTAAGTACATTTACTCAAGTTCTCTACTTCAGGGGTTTCCAAACTTTTTTGACCCAGGGCACCCCTGTAAATAACTTTTTCATCCACGGCACCCCTGAATTACAATGTTAATCTTTAGAATGTTACATCCTATTGGAGAAATATCTGTTTCTATCAGAACTGACTGAAAATAACGTTAAACCACTTGAACTCCAACATGCCTATTCTGGGGGGAAGGTTGTGACGCGTTGTGAGCTTGTAGATCGGCTATTTTTGGTGAAGAGTGTTGTCGTAGATGGAAAAATAACTCATCAAGTACAGTGCAAATCAGGTCTGTTTTACTAAGCATAGTGAAGAGACATTGATGTAGTGATATTGATGAATTCCAAATATTATCAAATTATCTCGCGGCACCCCTGGACTGGCATCACGGCACCCCAGGGTGCCCCGTCACCCACTTTGAAAACCCCTGCTCTACTTATGTGCACTTTTGAGGTGCTTCTACTCGAGCTTCTTTTACTTTGATAATGTAAGTATTATAGTGCCAATACCTTTGTACCTTTACTCAAATACAAATCATTTTGAATACAGGACTTTCAGTGTTTTGATATTGTGGCATTGCTACTTTTACTTAAGCCATTTAGACTTTTGAAACATTTTTTTTTAGATTTGAACCACTTTAACCATTATTTGATGCTTTAACTATTAAAAAATAGCAGATATACAAGCTCACGTGCTGCGAGCTTGTAGATCTGCTATTTTTGAAAAATCGCAAAACACGTGTGCAAGTCTGAATATTTTTGACCCCATTCTATAAATGTCTTCTAAATCCTTCTTCTAAATCAGTGGTTCTCAAACATCTACAAGCTGTGAGCTTGTATATCTGCTATTTTTCAATAGTTAAAGCATTACATTATTCTAGGCCTAAATGATACATCTGAATACTAACTACCAGTTCCACCACTGCCTGGCATCTCACTGGAAAACCAGACACTGTACGTATACAGTACGTATTATGTGTACCATGTTTTACTATCAGACCACATAGATAGTGAAACCACCGAAAAACAGATGGACCTTGGGGACATAAGGCCTCGTTCACAAACTATTCAGAACAAGAAGTTTTTCTTAACCACTTATGCCATTATTTTATACTAGCTATTGGAAAATATAGGTGTTCTACAAGCTCACAGCACATTGCGTTATCTGCTATTTCCAAAACAAATAGTGAAACATTGTGATTTTTTTTGTGTGTGCATTAGCAACCTGATTGAACAATTCTACAAAATAAGTTGTGTGAGGCACATTATCAGTGGTTCTGAAATGGAAGAATCTGTCTGCACCGTTTACATGATAAACTGCACAGTATAAAAGCCTGAGTGTTGATTTAACTTTGAAACACTTTAAATAGTTCTTTGTAAAACATATAACTCAGTGTTTCGTCACTACTGAGGTTAATAAATGTCAAGCAGCCGCGCATGAGGGAAGTGATGAGGCCAAATGGATGGGAGAAGAAAACGTTATGGTTCAAATGAAATGCAGTTTGTAAATGGTCCGTATCAGTGGCAATTCAGAATGTATTATTGCAGCGTAAAACAACAAAAAACCGTGTGTGTGTGTGTGTGTGTGTGTGTGTGTGTGTGTGTGTGTGTGTGTGTGTGTGTGTACGCCCAATCGCCAGATCTATTCCAGAACGTAGCTGTGCTGAAGGTCGCTTGTCAGCAGAGAGAAATGTATAGCCTACTGGTGCACTTGTGTAAACTGCTGTAAAGGAATATGAGTGAACAGTTGGTTATTATTCACTACTATACAATGGAATGGAAAGGAGATTAAACAAACGCTTACGACCACATTCATCTTTCAGTTTAGACTTTAGAGAATGGTTGTTTGAAGTAGCAATTACTACTATATGGCTGTGAAAACAAAAAGATGTGTGTGTGTGTGTGTGTGTGTGTGTGTGTGTGTGTGTGTGTGTGTGTGTGTGTGTGTGTGTGTGTGTGAGTGTGTGAGTGTGTGCGTGCGTGCGTGTGTGTGCGTGCATGTGTGTGTGTGTGCGCATGCTGTGCAGTGTGCACCACATGTGCGTGCAGGCTTTTAGGCATGTTTTATGTACACTATGTAACAGAGAAGAGGAAGTCAATTGATTTGCGTCCCCTGTGAGAAATTTGATTATTGGATTAACCATGCTCTTTGTGTGTGTGTGTGTGTGTGTGTGTGTCTGTGTGTGTGTGTGTGTGTGTGTGTGTGTGTGTGTGTGTGTGTGTGTGTGTGTGTGTGTGTGTGTGTGTGTGTGTGTGTGTGTGTGTGTGTAGTTTGAAGTTCATGTGCACCTGGACTGATGAAAGGGAATAGCCCTGACCTTGAAGTGGGGTTTGGATATCAGCTCCACCAGTTCTGTGACCTCAGCTCTCCTCTCCAGAAAACACAGATCTAACACCAACTAGAGAGAGAGAGAGAGAGAGAGAGAGAGAGAGAGAGAGAGAGAGAGAGAGAGAGAGAGAGAGAGAGAGAGAGAGATGTACGCATGCATGCAAGCACACACACACACACACACACACACACACACACACACACACACACACACACAGACACACCGAGATTACTTAAACCTTTCTGGTGCACATACAGAAAGAGGTGGTTATCATTTACAGATTGCAGTCGATGAGGTGGTCATTCATTTGTTTTACTATGAAATACAGTACATGTTCAAATGTACCGGTGTTGTATTTTATACGCATGGATGATGTGTGGTGAGAGAGCGAGAGAGAGAGAGAGAGAGAGAGAGAGAGAGAGAGAGAGAGAGAGAGAGAGAGAGAGAGAGAGAGCGAGAGAGAGAGAGAGAGAGAGGCAGACTTTCATACAGACAGACATGCATTAAATTACAGATATACTGTTCTACTGTATGATTACATGAGCATGCATGAGTGCAGCTTCCACCTCCATGCTAACAGAGGGAGACAGAGAGTTAGGCTACAGACAGACTTTGAGATACAGTATGGCTAAAACACACTGGTCCATATTTCCGAACACTCTAGTCTAAAAGTTACTCTAAAAATATTTTGTTGCTTCCTTATTGGCTAAAAGATATAAGCAGGGTCTTCAACATTTTCAGGTGAAGGACCCCTAGTTGAGAGATAGATAAAGCAGGGACCCCCACAACCTGTTCATAGATTCCATATAATTTCATTGTTTGACCACCCGTTAATTATCAGTGGATGTTGGATTCATGTCAATTTGTGTTTGAACCGTCAATACTTAATAAACTTGACCTTTCACTCTGTACTTAGTCTGCTCCTTTTCCCCAACCAGAGCTCATTGCCAAAAATAGAAGATCTACTGCGAAGCATTGTGAGCTTGTAGATCTATATTTAGCTAAATCTCTCAGAATATGGACACTAGGGTTCAAGTGGTTAATATAATATATATATATCACTCAAAGATTTGGAGGACCCCCTGTAGTAACTCTGAGGACTCCCTAGGAGTCCCGGACCCCCTGTTGAAGACGCTTGCCCCATAAAATAACCTCATTGACTTGAATGAGGAAATGCAAAAACGGCAACCACACTTGCAATTTCCCAGAATTGCAAGTGTTCTGATAATAGAATTTCAGAATTCAATTTCCAAATGTGACTCACGTCAGGGCAACTAGCACACTCGCAATTTCCAAAATTGCATCTTTCTAGTTTTATTTTATTAATATCAGAATTAGGATAGATATTTTTCATGTGCCACCCTTCTGGTCTTTTTCTTTTCTGAGATGACGCACGCCAGAAAAGACGAGATGTCTGAAAGGGTTACCAATCCAGCTGTGGCCAGCGGTGGCGGAACAGAGAGGACTGCTCTTGACCACCGGCTATAGCCTACCCTACGACAACCAGCAAGGCACGGAGTGTGACCGAGCAAGTTGCCGTTCCTGTCAAGCTTGTTGCTGTAATGACTTCTAGGCTACTGCTTCAAGATGTGGAGGCGTGCTCCAGAAACACAATGTATGAAGGTCATTAGTTTCCACTGTGAGCAAACAGAAGCCTCTGTGAGGGGAAACAGATCCACGGCTTGGCCCCTGCAGCCGAGCATGATGATTTAAGCCAGGCGGAGAGTGTCTGTCGACCCGAATCTGTAGCGCGGGGAGTGAGAGGAACGAGACGGAGGGCGAGGAATGATGGACGCGGAGGGGAACGCAAACGCGTTGAGGATCGTGTGCTATACACAAGAGAGGTTCAAAGTCGCCGAAAGTGTAGTGGTGGTGGTGGGTGTGTGCAGGGTGGGGGACGTGGTTGGGGCGGTAATAGAGAGGGATGTTGAGAATATGGAAGTGTGGAGAGCAGGATCCGGATGTGAACAAGTGTAGGCTATAAGAGATGGGAAGAAAGAGGGTGAGAATCAAGGCAGGGGTGGGCAACTTTGATGATGATAGAGAGGGCCACTATATTTCCACTCACTCCAGAGGGCCACATCCCTAGGCATATTGTTACTGCCGAGCAAAAACCTCTTATCTCCAGTAAGAGCTAAAAAATAGCAGATCTACAAGTTCGTAGATCTGCTAGTTTTGCTAGTTTTGAATTGAAATCCTGAATTATCTTTTGTTATTTTTTAATTCGAATCCTGAAAACATTTTGATTTAATTTCCAATGCATTTAGTTATACTTATATTAACTTATATACAAATACATTGGACATAAAAAAGACTAACACTTTAATACTACTATAGTCATTCAACTACTAATAGGCCTATAGAGTAATTAAAGCGCGTCATGTTTGCATGTTTGGAATTGTAACAGCTGAAATCAATAATATCAGTATTCCGATATTAACCTGCGGGCCGCAGTGAAGGTGGGGGCCGCATGTGGCCCCCGAGCCGCCAGTTGCCCGTACGGTACTATGTAGTAAGGGAAGGTGAAGAGAGAGGTGTTGCAGCATGCATTCTGCCACGGCTCAAGATGACGATCAGGGAATGCAGATGTGACTCAGAGCAAAAGAAGTAGAGTGATTCATCTTTTCTCCCTTTGGTTAAAAAAGAAAAATATCTCACACTGGAAAAATAGATGCATTTCATGCAGTTTTCCGCAAATTCTTTTATTTTTTATTTTCTTTATAAAATATATTTTGGAACCTGGAAATACACATTTGTTTTATATACTGTATATGTTGGACGCTACATTTTCATCACAGCCATGCCAAAGTTACATTTTATTTGAAATATAAAATGTTATGGTTTGATCCAATGCAGAGCAAGGAAATGGAATTCATACAAAGGAATTGCTGGCAGCAGGTATGAAGAGGGCTGGTATAAGAAATAAACTCAGCTGAAGGGAATAGGGAAGAAGTACACGTAGAGTCGTTCTGGATGATAACTGGAGTGGGAGTACTCAGTGTCACTTCATCTTAGATCTGAAATAAATTGTATTCCCTCAACCTGAAACATTAGCCTCGGCACTAAATGATTTTAGCAGCTTAATGCTCAACACTGTCCTTGGTGACCTCACCTCATGGAATAGAGAGGTAAAATGATATCTATTTTTAAAACAGATCACTTTTGCACAAAAGAAACAAGGGTTGCCACCAATAATACTCAAGATGTGCTTTTTGGGGAGGGATCATAATATATACGTATATCAAAAACCCAATGCAGATCAAGCAGAGTTGAGATTCCACAGATGTTTCTGTGTGAGTCTAGAGAGTGATATGATCTATGCCTCATTTCGTACCGGTGTTGTGCATATATAAAGATCTGATTTACAAGCTCACAATGCATCACGCTGCGACGTGTTGTGAGCTTGCAGACTGGCTATTTCTGTGCGCAACACTGGCGTGCAACAGAATATAAATCAGTCTAGTCTTCTCTATACCACAGGAAATAATCCAAACAGTGAAATATCATCCGCCTTCTCTCTCCTGTCAAAACGCGTTCTCTCCTCCTCTGTAGTATGTCTGCCTGCAAAAGAAGTTTGGTGAAGGGCACTTACATCAGAACCCAGACTAGCCGCATGCTCTTGGATGGGAATGGGGCTCCGCTTCTCGAAACGCTTCAGCCGCTCGTGGATCTGTCAAGACAGTAAGGTATCACAGTCAAAGCTCCCTCTACTACAGAGAAGTGGCACTCTGGGTGGGTATGGTGGGGTGGGGGACTGTCTGACTATGTATCTCATAATAGGCTGATGAAAAGAAGGAGCTGGGAAGAAGAAGAAGGCACTTTTCAAAATGTATCCAGCTCAGCAAAGAATTATTATTATAGTAAAGAATAAATTAATAAACCTGTAATTAGTCCATTATTGCAAGCTTGTATGGGCAGAATCTTATTTTTATAAGTAGCCCCCTAATATCTCCCTTTCGTCTGTTGTGGTGTGAAGGCATATTAGGTACTTGAACATAAGACGAGATTGACTCTGAGGAACAGGGACGTGCAGAGAATGTTAGTGGTGAAAATATCGAAAATAGCAGACCTCCAAGCTACGAGTCACGCTGCACCATGTTGAGCTTGGAGGTCGGCTATTTCCCATGCTTGATATCACACTGAACTAAGCCTAATCAAGTCAATACTGGAGATGAGTCATATGGCATGTATTATTACATAGAGAGGACAATTCTTTCAACATAAGACGTTGCATTCAAGTTCAGGAGAGTTTGAACAAGACAATTATGAATGCTGCCTTCATGGAAAGAGGGCATTTGCATTTCTTTTTTCACCATAATAAAAACTGCATTGTGCATTCATGGTCTGGAGAGGGCACCTTTTACAGACGGATAAAAGGGCAGGGGCTCAAGCCCCCTTTGATGTCTATGTGTGCATGACATGTACCTGCTGAGGAAGACACAATAGCGTTCAAACATTGGTCTAATGTTGAACATTTCAAAAGAGGATCTGGTTGCTCCAATGTCTGTCTCTTTTTAGCCTTTATGTGAAGTTACCCAGATATTCTCTGCTGATCCAAAAGTCTATCACGGTGTGCACTGGGAATGGATTCTCAAGAAGCTGGCTGAAGTGTGCGAGTGTGTCTCTACAATGATGGCAAAACTTGAAAACTCTGGATCATGGAGAATTAGAATTCCGTGGCCAGACCAGACCTATCCTTAAAAGCAATCAGTGAAAAGCTCTTTGTTTTCATGATGTCATCCCATCCCCTTGCTTCAGTTGGGTTTTGAGGAAACATTATTTTGCGTGAGACTAGAGACAACAGACAAGGAAAGAAGCACACAACTGAGGCACAGACATTTGCAGTGGCCTAAATCAGGGGTTCAGGGTTTCAAAAAGGCGGTTTCGCGATTCCTCCCCAAAAACCTTTATTTTTAAATGTGAGTATTCTTGAAAAACATTTTGACAATATAATGACAATATTTGCCCCTTGGAGGGGGGGCCACCCTCTGAGGCCTTTTCAGGCTGCGAACCAAAAGATAATCATATTTTAACTGGGGACCCCCTCACCCTGACGAGCACTAAGAGTTGAGGCATTACATTTTGTATAACAGGGTTCTATTGTGAAAATAGCAGATCTACATGCTCACAACACCTCGCAACACGAGGCATTGTGACCATGTAGATCTGCTATTTTCACAATTTCTGCCTCTAATTTGGCCAATGTTTAATTTGTCATTTTAGAGGTATTAAAAAGTCCTTAAATTGTCACTTTAGAAATGCGCATATACCCTCTATAGTATATGTATGTTGGTTTGTTTTACTGTTGAGTGAGATAACAATGTTTCACATTAAGCTAACCATCTGGGGACCCCCCAAAATCATTTGGGGACCCCCCTGGGGTTGAGATCCCCTGCTCTTAGTCACCAGGCGTCACTCACTACACAGACGCCTGTTTGGGAAACACTGAGCTAAATGACAGCTATCATAACTGCACAGACACATTAAACATCAAAATGCACCTTGAAGAGCATGTGGAGTTTCTTTTCCATCAGAATGCTGTGGAGGAACATGTGGTCCTCCTCTCTGCTTCTGTGACACTCGGCGCCGGACATCACTGATGATAGCAACCAGACAGACAGACAGACAGACAGACAGACAGACAGACAGACAGACAGACAGACCCCCATGGAGAAAAATCAGTTGCCAGTGGCAGCGCAGCACAACAGTTTTATGATCAGATACTCACACTCACTCAAACCATATGCACACAAACACACATACCATATACGTATGTTCGCAATCACTCATGCACGCATAGTCACATAGTGCGCACAAACACACACACACACACACACACACACATACAGTACGCACACATACGCACAGACATGCACAGCATTCCACCTGCTGCATCCCACCTTTATTTACGAGCGGGTGTTGAGAAGGTCAAGAGTCAAGGTCAGAGGTCACGAGACAAGAAGTGAGAGGTCATAATGTCCCCGTGATGAAAAGCTCCTTTCAGAGTCTTCAGTCTATACAACAGGGGTTTTCAAACTTTTTTGACTCAGGACACCCCTGTAATTAACGTTTTCATCCACGGCACCCCTGAATTACACTGCAAATTTTTTTAATCTTACATCATATTGGAGAAATATCTGTTTCCATCAGAACTGACTGAAAACAACGTTATACTTGACGTTTAACCACTTGAACCCCAGCATGCCTATTCTGGGGGGAAGGTTCACCAAAAATAGCCGATCTACAAGCTCACAACGCGTCACAACGCATCACAACGTGACGCGTTGTGAGCTTGTAGATCAGCTATTTTTTAGTGAAGAGAGTTGTCGTAGATGGAAAAAGAACTCATCAAGTACAGTGCAAATCTGTTTTACTAAGCATAATGAAGTGATATTGATGTAGTGATATTGATGAATTCCAAATATTATCAAATTATCTCGGGGGACACCCCTGGACTGGCATCACGGCAGCCCAGGGTGCCCCGTCACCCACTTTGAAAACCCCTGCTATACAAGACATTCACATGAAGAGTCTATACAAGACATGTAGGCTACTACTGTACATGAGACTCGTACCCAAATACTCAAAATTTTAAGATTCTGAATGAGTTATTTTAACTCAAATAGAAATGATAAACACTGAGTTAACTCTGACTGAAGCTTTTACTGCGAACCTTTCCTTTCCTGTGATCACTGCCTTGTCTTTGATGTACTGTACACAACTGCTGTCTTTATATGGGCAGGACATAAAACGTTAAACATAAAAAAGGATACATCCAATATGTGATACAGTATGATGCAAAGTGTGACTCTTCCATGGCTCCATTTGACATATTCCGCTCAGTGCTCAATATACTGTTATAATAAAACCTGTTCTTCTGTGATATTACTGCCCCCTAATGCTGATACACAGTCTAGGATATTTCATCTTCCATTTTCCTCCAGGCAAAATCCATTAATCTATACAGTATAGTTACCACTTGATGAGCAGATGGTTTGTCAGAACTGCAGAGGGTATTGATTTGAACCCTGTATGAAGTGAAATGTATTATAAGCTATAATAAATATTAATTTGTCACAATTTGTTATATAGCATTTCACATTCAGGAGGACGATCATGTCCTCCGGCGGTCAAAATGTACAAATATAGCCTCCTAATACCTTACCCCTGTTTCATCAAAAAAGTAACTCTGAGCTTATACGACCTTGCCAAAGATCAGTTTTGCTTTCTGTTCTGATGAAGATTAATGCATTTAGGCCTAGAATTATTGACTGCTTTAACCAGGGTGCCGCGCTGCGAGATTGTAGATCTGCTATTTTTGGAAAAAGTCGTGAAAATGTGTGCAAATCTTTGAATATGTATTTTCAAAGCGAACGGTTGTAACTCAAATTTTGCTTCTGGGTGGTCCCTGGAACTAGATGGGGGTCCGTGGTCAAATAAATATCAGTTTGGGGGTCCTCCACATGAAAAGGTTTGAGAACCACTGGCATAGTAGTCTCTCAAGAACAGACTAACTGAGCTCCAGTTAAGTGAAAAACACCTTTTCTTTGACGATGGATAGCCAGATTGCTGACATAGAAACAGGTTTTTAAAAAAAAAACCTTAGAAGGATTCAAAATACACTTATAGAATCGGGTCAAAATTAAGTTTTTCACGATTTAAAAAAAATAGCAGATCTACAAGCTCGCAGCGCGGCACTCGGTGCCGCACTGTGAGCTTGTATATCTGCTATTTTTCAATAGTTAAAGCATAAAATAATGAAACACAAAATGTGTACCCGTTCTATAGAACATCTATGTTCTTCATTATTGACCACATTCTAATAAAACGTGTCTGTCTAACAAATAGTGATCATTAGCGTCAACATCTCCAATCTCCCTCTGGTGATAAATTAACTACTTTCAACATGACGTCTCTATTTTGGGCATGTCATTATAGGTGGAATTAAGCAGATAACACATCATCTACAAGCTCTCAACGCCTTGGGATCAGCTTGTAGATCTGCTATTTTTGCTTATATCTTGTCATATCCGTGCCCGTTGTCACTGGTATACTCAAACATTTTCATGCCAGATTGATACGCATTTTAATCTGTATCTTCTAGCTGGTGAATTATTGTGAAATTAACTTGTGTGCATTTCCATTCTTTTTTAAAATTGTGCTTAAGGTTAAATGATTCTCCTGGACACGACTCAAGGACCCTTAGGGGTCCCCGGACACCACTTTGTCACAAATAGTTTAGGCTAAAAGTGGTTAAAGATATTACAAGGTGGTAACTGGACTTTGAACAGCACGCACTCCCACTCACTCACTTACAAACAAACAAACAAACAAACATACACAAACAAACAGACCCTACCTCTTGTGTGTTCACAATGCCAAACTGAGATGTTGTTACTCACCAAACATAATTTCCATGTAATTAGGCCCAAATCAAGCAGGCTCTCCTCCCGTCTATAAACTAAGATTTACTATTCACCCAGCTATTTAGTGAGATATGGTAGGCTACTTACTTTCAAACATCAGACAGCTTTCAGAGAATGAGAGAGAGAGAGAGAGAGAGAGAGAGAGAGAGAGAGAGAGAGAGAGAGAGAGAGGGGGCACAGAAAAAACAGTAAAGCCTAGTATGCTACTCCATCGTGTGCAGGTGCTGCACACTGGAGCAGATCTCCAAGCTCATATGCGTGTCGCCATGTAAGGCTTTGTGAGCTTGGAGAGCTGCTATTTCCGGCGCGTGACTAAGACCATCATACAATGACGTATCCTGTAAATCAAAGCAGACTGACTGAACAGTGTCAGCTCTGACCTATATGTACCAAGCAGCCAGTCAATAGCTACAGCAATCATGGAGCATAGGTCAGTGAACATTCATCCCTCTCCATGTTATGACTGTAGTACATACATGGGCAACTGGCGGCCCGGGGGCCACATGCGGCCCCCACCTTCACTTAATGCGGCCCACAAGTTAAAACCAGAATACTGATATATTATTGATTTCAGCTGTTCCAATTCCAAACATCCAAACATGACCCGCTTTACTTCCTTCAGCCTATATTAGTAGCTTAATGACTAAAATGTTAGTCTTTTTTATGTCCAACATATTTGTATTTAGGTTCATAAAGTTAACATGAGTACATAACTAAATGCGTTTGAAATTAAATCAAAATGTTACATTTCAGGATTCCAATTAAGAAATAACAAAAAATTATTCAGGATTCCAATTCAAAAGAAGCAAAAAATAGCCGATCTACAAGCTCAAAACGCATCGCAGCGCGATGCGTTTTGAGCTTGTAGATCTGCTATTTTTGCTTCTATTGTATTTGATACTAGAATGACAAAGTAGGACGTAGCAATATGCATTGTGGCCCTCTGGAGTGAAGGTGGAAATATAGTGGCCCTCGCCATCATCAAAGTTGCCCACCCCTGCTGTAGTACATTCATATCATTGGATGTGATTTCAGCAGTTTCAACTGCATAAGTAACCCGGTTTCCTTTTGTGGCATTTTAAATACATGTTATTTTTAGTCTACTTGTCCCTTGTTATGCAGCCATTCCATGTCACTCACAGAAAGATCAAACCCTGAAAAAGAAAACATAACATTTTAGACATGTATGGCTAATGTGGAACATGGAAAGGAGCAGGCACATGCACACATAGACATCAAAGGGGGCTTGAGGCCCTGACATTTTATCCGTCTAAGTATAAAAGGTGCCCTCTCCAGACCATGAATGCCGTTTTTATTATGGTGAAAGAATTGCACTTTCTGTAGAAATCCATGCTGAGAAATTGTATTGTCCAAACTCTCCTGAACTTGAATGCAGCATAATATGTTGAAAAGAATTGCCCTCTCTGTAGAAATCCATGCCGTTACGCCACATCTCTAGTATTGACTTGATTATGCTTAGTTCAGTGTGAAGCACAGAAAATAGCCGACCTCCAAGATGCTATTTTCGATATCTTCAACAAAAGGCCCTTTTAGAAATGTTAGCCCCTGCCTCTCCAACATTCTCTGCATGTCTCTCTCGGTCGTCCTCAGACGAGCTTCCATAGGAGTCTCCAATCCTTCCGGTTCTCCATACACCCGGCCAGCTCCCGCATCCTGTCCCTGGACAGGAGTGAATTTCATCTTTATTAATCGCGTGTAGGTGAATACCGCCTGTGTTAGGGTCGGGACGCCCCCTCCCCACCTCCCCGTTTCTCTCTCTGTCTCAAGTTCTCAAATTCTGCCCGAACCCGACCATACCCGAACCCGACCCGACATTTAAGGTAGGGTAGGGCCTAAAATGTATGATAATTAGTGGGGCCGGGTAGGGCCTCGGCTCAATGAAAAAATTAAATATATTATTTTATTATTCTATTACTATTACTTTGTGATAGAGTAATGAGAACCCGACCATACCCGAACTCGACCCAACATTAAGGGTAGGAGGGTAGGGCCTAAAATGTATGCTAACTAGTCGGGCCGGGTAGGGCCTCAGGCCGACCCTGTTAGGGCCGGGCCTTAATTTTCAGGCCCGTTGAGAACTCTATAGTCTCAACACTCGCTGGCAGGAGGAGAGCGATTTCGCCAATTCAAGTCTATTTTCTTCAAAGATAGATAGAAATATACTGGCGAATATTAGAGACAATATAACCCTAGCGCAATTTTGCTTTTTTGATGCAATTAGGCTACAGAGCGCATGATGTCTATTGTGCTAGATTGTTTTAGCACAGAGTAGGCTAGTCTATATTTCGCATTATACAGAGCGCATTTGTGCATGTTGTTAACCCTAGCGCAATAGACAACATGCACAAATGCGCTCTGTATAATGCGAAATATAGACTGGTCCAGCCTAGCCAGCGAATATCAGTCAGAGTAGAGCATATAGCCTAACCCTAAAACAATCTAGCACAATAGACATCATGCGCTCTGTAGCCTAATTGCATCAAAAAAGCAAAATTGCACTAGGGTTATATTGTCTCTAATATTCGCCAGGATATTTCTATCTATCTTTGAAGAAAATAGACTTGAATTGGCGAAACCGTTCTCCTCCTGCCGCGAGTGTTCTTCTTCTTCTTTCGTGTATCATCGTCTTTGATGATTGGTTGACGACATTTAATTTCACAAGATTCCTTGTTACTTAGGGGAGGCCATGGGGCTGGCTGGCCGCGAGTGTTGAGACAGAGAGAGAAACGTGGAGGCGGGGGGGGGGGGGGGGGGGCGCCCGACCCTAACATAGGCGGTATTCACCTACACGTGTGTAGGTGGGGTGCCGTGATGGCAGTCCAGGGGTGCTGCGAGATAATTTGATAATATTTGGAATTCATTTGGACACAAAATATTTAGTGTCATTTAAAATTGAAGTACAAAGGCATTTTTAGTCAGTTCTAATCAAAATGGCTATTATCTCAACGTTTTCCTCGCAACATAATCGCTAAAATATGGTTTAAATATAAGGTGTTGGGGAGTGAAAATTATGAATAATGTAGGAGTGCCTCGGATGAAAATAATATTTATAGGATTGCCCAGAGCCAAAAATGTTTGGGAACCCCTGGGCTAGCCTGTGATGGTGTCATCTATGAAGTCAGTCGTCTATGTCATATCTACAATATGACATTTGACTCCAACTTTGGGCAAGGTCAGAGCCCAGTGGTGTGTTCTACCGTCCGTGATACAGATTAGTGTGACCTGCAGAAATGTAGCCGTCCGTGATACAGATTAGTGTGACCTCCAGAATGTAGCCAATAGTGCGGGCATTGGGCAGCTCATTTCGTGCAAATCAGTCTAAAAGTGCCAAATTTTGCACAGATGTAGCCCAGGTCTTGCTCCAATGATTTAACTAGGGCGCCCAGGTCGGCGACCTTCGGGGTCGCCACAGCGGCCAAATCAAGTTGGGCTCCCATCGACTTTCTATACAGGAGGCAAATACCCAGAAAAACTTTTTTTTTCTGGGTATATAAGTAGGATGTGAGGGGTCTAACTAGGGGTCTGTCATGATGCTGAATCCATTACAAGCATTTGTTTTGCACAAAAAACATTCCTTGGGCTACAAATGGCCCCAGAAAACGCCCACAAAACTGTGAAAAGTGATGAGTCATCACTTTTCACACTTTTCCATCGTTTTCTGGGGCCATTTGTAGCCCAAGGAATGGACTTTTTTGTGCAAAACAAATGCTTTCAATGGATTTAGCATCATGACAAACCCCTAGTTCCTACTTAAATACCCAGAACAAAAATGTTTTTCTGGGTATTTTCCTCCTGTATAGAAAGTCGATGGGAGCCCAACTTGATTTGGCCGCTGTGGCGACCCCGAAGGTCGCCGACTCGGGCGCCCTAACTAAATCACTAGAGCAAGCCCTGGGCTACATCTGTGCAAAATGTGGCGCTTTTAGACTGATTTGCACGAAATTTGCATTTTCTCCCCTTAACGCCCCGCACTACAAGCCCAAGTGTAGCCATTCAAAAAAAGGAGAGGCTGGGGTCTGGGCAGCAAGAATGTGGACCTTAGCCTAGTCTGAGGTGAAGATGTGTGGCTATTGTCTTTAATTAAGGTGATGATGGTAGCTGGCAAAGGAATTCACATATTAAACAATTAGACCTACCTACCACACTTCACAGTATTCAAACTTCAATACGTATGTGCGTGTGTATACGTGCGCATGCCGTGCTTGCGTGTGGTAGTGAGGGAATAATTATATTCTGTATGCCATCCAAAAAAATATAGAACACACCACTGTCAGAGACCCATTCACGTCCATTATAACATTCTAAACAAGAAAGGTGCAATTCTGGGAAATGTGTGGTTGTATAGTATAGTATAGTATAGTATAGTATAGTATAGTATAGTATAGTCACGTGAAGCTTGATCAATCCTCAAGCTGCATCACTCTTCCATTGAACTCAATGGACTAGTGTGTTGCCTTTGGCGATTATGGTGTAGTGTAGTGTGCCAGGCGATAACAGGCCACAACAGCTCTGTTCTATTGGCATGGTAGGTTGTGCCTTGTGGTTTGCCGAGTGTGAGGCCGGGGTTTGATCCCAGCTCGGGTCTAAATCACTACACCATAAAATTAAAGTTAAATATAAAAAAAATCGATAAAACATGTATAGAATTAAAGGTGCATGATTAGATACAGACACACACAGGTGCACGCAAACACATCTTTCAGAGTCATGCCGTAGAAGTGTCCCATGTGAGGCTAGTGTTGGGCCTGTATACTTATGTACATGCACTGTATCTGTGTGAGCGTGTCAGTGTGCATGCTTCAGGGGCATATTATGCAACCATACATAGTCCTAAAGGCATTAAGAAAATGACACAGAACAGATTTATTCATGGTCCCAGGATATAGACCCAAGGAAGACTAGCAGTCGCTAAGGTATCAGCTAATGAGGTTCCACATAAACAATAGAACAATAAATGAATTATGACTGAAGGCAGAATAATAAATAATCTCACAAGCTTGCTTCTCTCACAATCAGATTTCTCTTGTGATATTTCTGAGCAAATGTTTCCCTGAAATTGTCTCGCTTTGTCACACTGTTTGGGTGGCACAATTGTCGGCCAGCCGGTTCTGATGTAGGTTACCGAAACGGGATAATCTCAAAGTATTGATCATTACACCCAGGTCTGCACCTTCAGTCGAGGCTGTCGCTGCGAAGGCTTTAGTTGTTATGGGGTCATGGCTGCTGTCGTCCACACGTGGCTCTAGGGTTCAATATTTATATACTGTTACTGTTACATGTTTATGTACAGGTAGATAAGAATTCTGTGCTTCTGTTTCTTTCATTTTATACTGCAGGAGTCGTCGTCTATATGAAAGTCTGCTGGTGTGTGCTTGTGTCCAGAGCTAATCTTGGTCTGGAAATCCCCGGAAACACTGCCAATAGGCCAAAGAAGTACCTCCACCATTCTTTATCAAGTGGCTCTGACGGGCCTTTTCCACCAAAAGAACCATAGTTCAAGAACCTGTGCCGTTCAATTTTCTTGGAACCTTGTTTCGTTCTTGTGAACCGGCCGCGAACCGGCTTGCGTTTCCACCAGATTGAACCAGATTGAACCAGAGGAACCAAGGATTTTGTGGTTTCCGTTCCGAACCAACTTTTACGGTTTGGAACCAACTCGGTTCTTGGTGGAAAAGCTCACCTTTGGTTCATCCCATAGGCAGGAGAAAACCCGAACCGGTTCTTCTTTGGTCGAAAAGCGCCCTGAAAGAGGCTAGCCATATGTGTGCATTTTATTCTTATCTACCTGTACATAAAAATGAAAGAAACAGAAGCGTTTGTTTGAATCAATCAAAAAATAATTCTGTCAAATGTTCTGTGAAGAAAAGTCACAACAACAAAGGGCAACCACTCGCTTCTTCTTCACCGTCTCCTTTGGGCTGTGCGGGGAGGGGTGGCAGGCCGGCCCGAGTTCATGCCTCCATACTGGTACTTTACTTTGTTCCCTTTCTGGACCTGGAACGAGCACACCAGGTTCTCGTCCACGTCCATCATGCCGCCGGCGTTGTCAAACTCTCCACAGTAGTTGGGGGCTGAGAACAAGGTCACCAGCTGCCGATTGGCAAAGAACTCAAAACCTTCTTCTACCACCTGGTGGGCTCTACAGATGAGGTCCATGTCGTGGCTTCTGAGGAACTTGGCAACCACATCTCTCCCAAAGGTAAAGGAGACGCCACGGTCGTTCTCTCCCCAGCCTTGCACATCCTTGTCTGGGTCAGACCACAACAGGTCGCACAACAGGCCTGAGTCAGGCACATCTGTAGGTCTCACAATGTTTCTGATCTGCTCCATGGACTGCAGCTCAGGTGACAGACCTCCGTGACAGCAAAATATCTTGTCGTCTACTATAGCAGCGACGGGCAGGCAATTAAAGCAGTCGTTGAACGTCTTCCAGAGCCTGACGTTGAATCTGCGCTTGCACTCGTCATAGAAGCCATAGATGCGATTGATGGAGGCACTCTCGTGGTTGCCTCTGAGCAGGAAGAAGCGCTCGGGGTATTTGATCTTGTAGGCCAGCAGCAGACAGATGGTCTCCAGGGACTGTTGGCCTCTGTCAACGTAGTCCCCCAGGAACAGGTAGCTGGCCTCCGGAGGGAAGCCACAAACCTCGAACAATTTCAGCAGGTCTGAGTACTGGCCATGGATGTCACCGCAGATCTTGAGCGGAGCGTGCAGCTCGAGGAGGACGGGCTGGCTGAGGAAGATCTGCCGGGACGCGATGCAGAGGCCCCTCACCTCGGCCTCCGTCATGTGGACCTGCGTCCCTGCGCGACATTCACGCACCTCCAATAGCCTGGAAATCAGAGAGTCGACATCCAACACCACCTCTGCCATTTATGTAGTAAGGTGTGGCTTTCACTGATGCCCAACATGGTCTGAATACAGCGGGCAGGCCAGTCTATGATACCACTCATCTATGACGTATCTATGATGTATGTATGGCATGACTCCAAATTTGGGCAAAATTCCAGTCTGGTCCTTGGTTAGTCTATTGGACTGTTTGTGTCCCTGCATTGCCCCTTGTGTAGAAACGTAAGGGGCCTTGCAGGGTGTTTTATATGTTAGGCAACACGCTATTGTTCTAGGTCTGACAGTTTTTTGCCAGCAAAGTGAACCTGCTTTTTGTTAACCTTTAAGTGCCCTCCAGACTAGGCGCGGTTGCCGCTACGGCTGCCGCTTGGGTCAGCGGTTACTGCGACCGCGGTGAAACACAAACACACTGGCTCAGTGAGTAAAACGCCACGCGGTATTTCACAAAGATGAACACAATCCATCTCTCACCGCCCGCGTACGCATGTACAAACGAGCACGCTCGCTGGGATTTCACGGGCTGCGCGGCCGAAATAGTCGCCCGCCTCTCATTGAAAGTGAATTAGGAGGAGGCGGTGACCGCGCCTAGTCTGGAGGGCACCTTACACTGAAGAAAAGTGAAGCTTTTGGTCATGCTTCACTTGACATTACAATATACCAGTAAGACGCCTAAGGGCGAGGTCGCGCAAGACGGAATTCGAACAGGATGGACTCATTTGCAAGTGTGATTCGAGTTGCGGTTGGTTGTTGTGGACAAAATATTCTCCCAAATATGGATATGACTGACGTCTGACATCATAGATGTCTTATGTTATAGACCACATGAGCCTCACACAATATGTCCATATATGGGCATTCCAAGCTATTGGCTTAATATTGATGACATCAGGGATCTCCATATATGGGCATACAGGGGACAAGGACGGAATGTGATGTCACAATGTGATGTCACAACAATGTGATGTCATCGGTCAGCTATAGACATTATGGAGATCGTGGATCTCCATATATGGGCATACAATGGGCATACAAGGGACAAGAACTGAATGTGATGTCACAACAGGTCAGCAGCAGCTATAGACATTGAAGCGTTACAGTAACAGACATGAGACCATAGGTTGCAATTATAATGTAAACTAAATGGTAAGACGGAATTCATTTCCCAGTGGATTCCTCGCGACTCGTGTCAGTGCAACCACACTTGCAATTCCCCAGAATTGCACCTTTCTAGTTCTGTTTACTCTCTGGATAAGAGCAAGAACAGACCTAAAGGAATGTCAAATGGTTCATAAACAAAACATCAGTGAGTAAATCTATCAACACCCATCAGATGGGTGGATCCCGGAAGTGGAGCGTAGTTGTGAAGGTGGGGGCGGGGTCCTCAGTGCAATCTGCTACGTCGCTGTCCCTGGAAGTGGGGATCCCATCGTCTGGAGGGACGGTCATGCTGTGATTGGCTAGTTAGTTGTCAGGGAACATTGTCAAAATATATAATTTTACCTTTTAACTCTAGAGGCGTGGATCTGGACACATTGCAACTATAATAATGCCATCTCATTCATCATATCACTCGTGAAATAGACGATGAACATGGATTTTCTTGGACATTTGACTTTTTTCTTTGCCAATTAAAGTAAGTGTGAAAGAATAACTTCAAAATAAACGTTTAATAACGAGCAGCTAGAAAAAAAAATAGGCTACGAAAAAGAGCCTTGTAATAAAGTAGTCAAATGTAGTATGTAAAAAAGAAAACAGAAATCTTAAAAATACCTAAAAAATAAATATATATAAACAAATGTCAAGTCACTAACAGTCATTTACAGCCAATCACGACGGGACCGTCCCTTCAGACTATGGCATGGAGTCGTGCAGGAACCTCGGCAGAGGAGCAGCAGAGAGCGCCCATCATCATCATCACAGCAGTAGCGCAGTTTGCTCTTCTTTCACATGCTATTATTAGACGCACGCAGGGTGGCATTCAGCCCGCGGACCACCCGTCGTGCGATGCATAGAACGTTCGCTATCACCCCCCGTTGCCGCCTGTTGTTTTAGTTGAGCAGGTGATCTGTCTGGTCGAGCTGTGATCAGGTGAACAACAGGAGAGAGAGAGAGAGAGGAGAAGCGGTGACAGCAGACAGGCCTCAACGCACACATACACACACATCAACACGGCCTTGATGGTGATGCATGCAAGGAAACCAACCAGAGCCAGCGATGGGTAAATGACGTGCAAAAAGAAACAAACTACCACCAACAAAAGAACTACGACGTTATGCGTGTTGTTGTTGTGGTCTCTTAACTATTGTCGCTAGCCGGGTGCTAACTAACCAACGCATCATCGCTATAGCTAAAAGTTAGCTATACATGATGGGCCCCGGTTATTTCCTGGAACAAAATGATCCTCCCCCACCACCACCAACCCCCGACCTGAAGTTAGCCAGCTGGGCTAGTTCTCGTTATAATCCAGCCGCTGATCCCAATCTAATTGGACATTGACATGATAATAAACACAATACTAAGTTACAGACAAGTGGGCATCTGTGATACAGATCGAGAGCCGGCTACCGTAGTGTGAAGCCGGTTGATCGATAGAGTAGCAGCAGTAGATGATTACTGCTAGACGACGATTGGTTAGCATCGCTGCTTATCTCAGTCTACTAGCTAGCATGATGCTAAAGTAACTTAAAAATAACATATTAATATTATCCGTGGATGACGGAACTGTTTTTTTTGTCTCTTTCTAGGTGCAACGACCGAAGGGATTCGCAATCCTATCAGGTAAGTTGTGTTTGGGTAAGAAGAGGGTGACATTTCGGTTATTATGATGGGGCTAGTAAACATCGCAATGCCAGATCATTTTACAACCACAAATTACACATCTTAAATCTTATTTTCATAACACACATTTAGTTTATATACTTGTCTAAGCTCTGCAGCCTTTTGAAAGTACTATAAAAAAACACACTAAATTCCAGCACTATGGCTTTTTATAAGTCATATGGATCAAGGCATATGACAGGACACTTAAACCATAACATTAATCTCTGCATGCATTTATAAGAAGTGTCATTAGCCTGTGGTAACTGCAAACAACCACTTGTTTCTTGTGTCTAGCTCAGTGGTCCTCAAAGTGGGTCCAGGCCCAGGGAGACTGAAACCAAATGGACCCTTTAAGGGTCCATTTGGTTTCATTTGTATACTATCAGAGTTAAGTGGAGACTGTGACATTTTGAGAACTACTGGTCTAGCTCAATATTTGACAGTGATCCATCCACCATGCATTATGTGCCATGCTTTATTATGTACTCCAATCCAGACCCATAAGTCTCAACCAAAAAGCCAGTCGAGCAGCCTTCACCGCCACGACAAGGTGCGCGATGGGTCCTCGGACCCCGCTCCACCTTACAAGATGCTGCGGCGCTCCGAGGAGAGTCCTGTCAGCCGGCATGGAGACAGCATGGGGCACAGCAAGGCCAAACCGGCCCACACTCTCAGAGGAAAAGATGGTATGCACTGAGCCAGTAGTGGAGACTTATCACATGTAAACAGGCAGGGTTCCCACGGTCATGAAATTCCTGGAAATATTTTGAAATTAGAAAAATATTTTTCCAGTACTGGAAAAGTTTTGGAATTGATCAAGGGTCCTGGAAGGTCCTGGAAAATAGCTATGCATTGTCTTTGGTTATTGATTTTGTTAATGCCTCTGAAATGACAAATTACCGTATTTTCCGGACTATAAGGCGCACTTAAAAGCCTTTAATTTTCTCAAAAAACTACAGTGCGCCTTATAGTCCAGTGCGCCTTATGGATCATTCATTGACATTGACATTCCCTTTAGCACAGCTCCATCTGTTTGATGCATAACGCAACGGTAGCGTCTATTATGTGCGCCTTATAGTCAGGTGCGCCTTATATATGAAAACAGTTTGAAAATAGACCATTCATTGACAGTGCGCCTTATAGTCAGGTGCGCCTTATAGTCCAGAAAATACTGTAAACATTGGCCAAATGGTCAAATATTAGAGACAAAAATTGTGAAAATAGAAGATCTACATGCTCACAACAAGCATGTAGATCGGCTATTTTCACAATAAAACCATGTTGTACAAAATTCCTCTACTCTTTAAGTGCTTGTCAGGGTGCCCGGGTCCCCAGTTCAAATATGATTATTTCGTGGGTCACGGCCAGAAAAGGTTGAGAACCACTGCCATACACTACCTGTCTTTGGGCATTGCTCATAGGAGTAAGCGACTCGTTATTGAGCTGAATTATTGTTATATAGACCTGGAAATCGGGTTAAAGTTTTGGAAATGAATCGGTAAAGATATGTGGGAACCCTGAACAGGGGTCTATCTACTATGACACTATGGGGCCTTTTCCACCGGCAAAGAACCGGTTCTGGTTCTTTCTCCCACCTATGGGATGAACCAGAGGTGTGCTTTTCCACCGAGAACCGGAGTTGGTTCCGAACCGTAAAAGTTGGTTCCGAATGGGAACCACAAAATCCTTGGTTCCTCTGGTTCAATCATGGTTCAATCTGGTGGAAACGCAAGCCGGTTCGCAAGAGCGAACCAAGGTTCCAAGAAAGTTGAACCGGCACTGGTTCTGGAACCAAGGTTCTTTTGGTGGAAAAGGCCCCTATGGGTCCTTTTCCACTGGCAAAGAACCCCTTCGGGTTCTTTCTCTATGGGATGAACCAGAGGTGAGCTTTTTCACCGAGAACCGAGTTGGTTCAGAACCGTTAAAGTTGGTTCACGGCCGGTTCGCAAGAACGAACCAAGGTTCCAAGAAAGTTGCCATCCCATAGGTGGGAGAAAGAACCCGTTCGGGTTCTTTCCGGTGGAAAAGGCCCCTATGTATGGCAAATTAGGAGTCTACTAGGACAGCTGTGGTTCTCAAATGTTTTATTTTCAAGGACCCCCATAACTTGATTGTGCAAATGGTGTACTCTGGTGTACAAAGGGTTCTATTTTTACACTCTAGGACAGGGTTCCCCAATTAGTTTCCCCCAAGGGCCAAATTATGTCTAGGGTACCAAGCCGAGGGCCTCAACATTTGCAGGGGGCGATGGTGGCGTTCCCGCTACTCCAGCGACAGTTCAGATATCGTCTTTGTCGTGTGAAAATCTTGTATGTTCGTTTTGCATTAAACTAGTGAAAACAGCCGAGGCGCTTGTAGATCTGCTGTTTTCACAACTTTTGTGCGACGGCCTTGTATGATGAAGCAGGGCTTTACTTGCGATGAACGTACACATTTGGAGATACAAGGTTTCCACCCGACAACGACGATATACTAGTGTTGTTGCTGCTCTTATACCACCATTATTACTGGTGTCGGTGGGGGCCTGACAGTAGCCCCCCGCATATTGGGGAACCCTGCTCTAGGAGTTACAGACATGTAATGGTCATTTAGGGCTACTGTAGCTCTTGGCAAAAATGTCCACCACAAGCCAGCGTGGCCATGACCCCTGCATGCAAACTAATATTGTGAGACTGTGCGTTGTGAACCTTTTTATAAACTTGTTTATAAAGGACAACTTCGGTCAGAGCCAATTCTAATAAAGCCTGATTATTCATCTTTAGTTTTAGTCTATAGTTGCTGCATATGATGCCCCTTTCTTTAAAAAAATATAGTCAATACTTTTTTAAGTTCACTTTTGAACTAAACTGTGTTCATCTGCTTCATCATGTGTGCTGTCATCACAAATCCCGGTGGTCTGTATTTTGGGAGGCGAGGGTCATTGCCAATTAAGGCTGCAAGATGTGGAGAAGATGTAAACTTGATGGATATTGTGATGGCGATTTTAAGATGCGATAAGAAAAATAATAGAGGATAAGTGTATACTTTCCATATGTGTCTGCTTGGTAGGTGTTGATAAGGCTGTTCTCTCCCATTGCCAGTAGTGTTAAAAACACCAACATTCTTATTTTGTTTCTCAATAATGTATCGCACATTACAGGTGTTGTCATTGACACGTCTTTCTGATTCTGTTGTCAGACGAGTCCCATTTTCACAGAATGTTGGACACTGTCTTGCCCCTATTATCTGTGTTTACGAGCAGTACCCCAAAACAGACCAACTGGATGCATTCTGTCAGACGAAGCACCAGCAGGCTGCGGGCAGTAGCACACGTTTAAAGAAGCAAACGTTCATCTGGCACATGTTTACATCATTGGTAAACAATGAAAAACGAACTGGCAACTGACATGCACTCTGTGCAAGGCCCAACGTGAAAGTACACTGGCCAAAAGTATGTAGACTCCCAGCCATCACACCTAATATGATCTTGTTGGACATCCCATTCCAAAACCAGCCATTTAAACTCACTGGATGCCGCCGACGAGGTTGGCGAGTGACTCTGATGTGCCATGTGCCATTGGAGAGTTTGACGACTCTGATAAGGTTTTATATTTGACCGCAGCTTGCTGTCTGGGGCGGCTGAAGAGAGAAACTCAAATTCCCACAATGCAACGGGAGATACCCTACCAGTCAAAAGTTTGGACACAGCTTCTCTCACACATTGAATGAGAGCTGTGTCCAAACCTTTGACTGGTAGGGTAGCTCAATCAGGAAATTTTCCATACAGGCCAATATTATGAGATTAACTAAAGTGGATTCATCTTGTAATCTAACTCCAGAGCACGTTCATGTTTAAAACAAGCCCTTCTCTAACGGCCGTTACAAAAGCACTGAAGGCCGTGATTGTCATTTTTCTGTTCTGGGTGAAAGAAAATAAGATTGTGACTTTCGTGTATGATCATCCTTGATGATTGGTTGACGACATTTTATTTCACAAGATTTCTTGTTGCTTAGGGGAGGCCGTCGGGCTGGCTGTCGTCTTCTCCCCCAAGATTGTGACGAAAAAACGGAAATACTCGGATTACGTTTACTCAGATCCTCCGAAATAAGGGAAAAACATTAAACCCTGGCACTTTGCTATTAAACCATTGTTTAATCAACAGCCACCAATGTGTTAATATTGAATTTCCCCTTCCCACGTGTGGTAACATTTTGGACAATAATGATGCCCAGGGGCCAGTGGCTCTCAATCAGTGTTCCAGTTTACCCCAAAGGTGTTCAGTGGGGTTGATGTCAGGGCTCTGTGCAGGCCACACTTTAAACACCAAACACAGGAAACTGTCACCTTGGTCCTTGCTTTGTGCATAGCTGCACAGTCGTGCTGGAACAGAGTTGTTGGCCTTCCCCAAAATGCTGACACAAGGTTAGAAGCTAGGATTGTCCAATTGTTTGAAGTACCTTTGTATCCTGTAGAACTTTTGGACATCATTTTTTTTTTTAATGTTCTGTTCTTCATCAATCTTATCATTTTTTTTATATTGCAGTTATATTTTGATCATTGGTGCAATGATGATAAGAATACAATACATTGTGCAGCTGTATTTTCTATGCATTGCATACATCTATGTTTTAATTATACTATTGTTAGTTAATTGGCAACTACTAACCGACTTAATTGGTTGTGCTTAGAAGGACCCTTCATTATTTTAGTGTAGCCTAGCTATCCTATTGCATAAATTGTACATTGGGGTCTCAGGAATTATAATCGGTAATCTAATGTGTCTATAGTTATATAGAGCTTTTTATTCCACTAATGAGCATAATGATTATACGCAATCAGAATAAAAATGCTTCACATAACCACCTGGATCAGAATAAACTGTTCCATTTGGAAATTGGAAAGGGCTCACCTCCCATTTAATAAATGCCGGGCTAATGTTAATATATATCCTGATGATAACTGTTGCTAGTGCTACAGTAGGGATCACAGCAATACAACAGCAATGTGTTATGGACTGAACACAGGTCCATCTCCTTCAGGAATACCCACCAGGGGTTGCCCGACTGCCCATGGCACTAAAATTAAACGTTGGGGCAATTGGAGTTTGCTTTCAGTTTGCCCGATGGGCAAGAGCATTTGGTCTTCATTAAATATTGACTATTATGAGGAACAACAATGTTACAACTAGCAGAAGCGCAAATTTTGCCTATCATTTTTATAATGGACAATTTACTTTTCATGAACAGGCTTTCTGTATGGTTACTAAGTGTAGCATGTAAACAGGACACGTTATTGTTTTATATCACGCTAGTGTATTGGGAATTGTCATTTAGAAATTAATTCTGAAAAAGTGTGGCTCTTGTGTCTGCAGCTACCGTTTTATTGAAACGGATTAAGCTTGCAGGTGTCACTAAATGACCTTTCCCACCCTATGAAGTGTTTTCTTCTCTTGTCTGATCATGTGTGATTATACAGGACTTTGCAGTGCTGCTTTAGCAGTATGATATAACTTCTGCATTGCAGGTTTCTCGTCAGTTTATTTCAAACGTATGTAGACTGTTGTTGGGTGTTAACTGTTCTTTCCCTTCAGCCATTGATGTGTGGGCATCACAGGCAGATAATTGCCATTCTGAAATTGTTCTTGGTTGGTATTGTCAGTCAGACAGATGTCAGACATAAAGGTTTATATCATACTTATTTTTCTGTTTGCGAGACAGGTGGATTATCTAGCAGAGTTGGCCCCATTGGGCCATTGTGGTTGAATGTACTGTAGGGGGACACTGAACACCTGGAGCTTGTCAGAAGGCACCATTAAGCACATTGATGGAGAGCTCTCTTTTATTAGTTTCAAGCTGCATTGTTTGATTTGTAAATTGAATGCCCTGTGAGACATGACTGCTCTTGTTTATTTTGTCAGCCCGTTGACCCAAAGTAACCTCTGGAACCCCATTTAAGGAAGTCCTCAGTATCATGTATTATTCAGGCCTTAATATGGCCCACATGGATTGGATACTTCCTCTTGCATGTCTGACACAAAGGCATAGCGTTGCTATGAATGAGCGTTTATTTCTATTTGCCAGCCTACAGCGCAGATTTGTTCACAAACTGCGTACACATTATTTACTTATTTTTCAGTTCGGTTCTGTCTATGTATGTGAGTGGGCACGTTGGCTCTCTATCGAGGTGCCAACTTGCGCCTTGTTATCTATATCGGGTCGCACTTGTTGGCATTGGCTAAAGGCCCTGCCTTTGTACTGTCTGCCGAAGACAGACAGCCGGAAACAGACAGCACCGAATGCAGTACTTGCGCATAGGGCTGCAAGCGAACCTTCGGGGATTCGAACGTTCGTTCGTTACGTTGGCAATCGAAGTTTGAAATGAATGGGTTCAGGTTTTTTTTTTTTCTTTTTTTTTTACATGAAAAATAATTATCAGAATGTGATAGGCCTATTCAGAATACCACAGTAGTAGAGATGGCCAAATACGAAATAAGTTAGGCCTACCGGTAAACACTAACAGTTAATGGTGACGTTAAGTAGTTATAAAATGCACCAGAACAGCTTGGAGCGATCAAGGACCGTCCTCCGCTCCAATTACGCTCCTGTTTGGGGCCGCGAACCAGCCTCGCTAACACACGCTTGATGACAGACAGTAGAGTGAGAGGCAGCACTCTGAGCTGGGCAGAGAGACTTGTGTGTGCTCTGAACAGTGAACACCCATCCACGCACCCAAAGATTAAACAGCCTTTCTCCTAAGCATGAGCAAAGATGGATTTCATTGCAACCCCCTAAAGGATCTATAATGCGATTTCTGGGGTTGTTACATCGAGACCAGTTAAGCCCGAACGCGACGCGCTCCGACGCAGTCACCAAGTCAAATCATCATCCGTGCAACTCCGCTATACATTGAGCCTGTTCGTCAACAAACTGCGCAACATTTTCTCCGATTGGGTTGGATTTTCCAAGTGTTAGCCTACGTGTTAATGCGGCCACGCATCCACGCGTTTTCAATGGTTAAAACAGCGCATTTAAAACATTTCCTACACTGTTTTAGCTGGTTAAAGGTACAGTACGTTCGATGGTTAGATGAACCGAACGAACCATCGAAGGTTCGATGGTCCGTTCGGAAAATCCCCCCGAAGTTCGAATCCCTAAAACAGGGCTAGATTACAGCCCTACTTGCGCACTCTGCTGACGCACAAGTGCAGTTGTAGTTGGTATCCGTCTTGTTGTTCTTTTTGCTGATGCGGACCACAGTGGTCAACCCTTAGGGTCAGCCATTTGCAGCTGTGGATGATTGTTGCAAGCAGGGTTCCCACGGTCATGAAATTCCTGGAAATATTTTGAAATTAGAAAAATATTTTTCCAGTACTGGAAAGGTTTTGGAAGGTCCTGGAAAAAATGCGGCCTTGTGAGCATGTAGATCGGCTATTTTCATAATAAAACTGTTATACAAAATTCCTCAACTCTTAGTGCTCGTCAGGGTGCCGGGGTCCCCAGTTCAAATATGATTTTGGGGGTCACGGCCTGAAAAGGTTGAGAACCACTGGCAATACACTACCTGTCTTTGGGCATTGCACATAGGAGTAAGTGACTCGTTATTGAGCTGAATTATTGTTATATAGTCCTGGAAATTGGGTAAAATATTCTGGAAAAGTTTTGGAAATAAATTGGTAAAAATGTGTGGGAACCCTGTGCAAGGGTAATGAACCTTTTGAGCGAAGATTTACAGTACACTTCTAAACATCTTTATATTACAAAAGAGTAAGTGATCTACTTCCGGGTCATGTATCGCTAACTTAAATACCAAACCACTTGGCCAAGATGTACTACATATGTACTAAATATAGCTTAAAAATTCAAACAACCATGTCACCTTTGCAAGATGTCGTTTCCAAACCTCTGTATACAGTTGTATTCGTTATTACCCTCATATTTTGCCTCTGTATAAAATAGTCCGCCGGTCAAATATGTCCGACCGGAAACGTGCGCTGCGGCACAATAGTTCCGCCACAATAGTTCCCCCCCCCCAATTTTTTGTTTTATTTTTTAACGTTTTTTTTTTTTAACTTTTTATTTTTATTTTTTTACTTTTTTTTATTTTTTATTATTTATTTATTTGTTTTTTTTTTATTTTTTAACTAGATGTGAGCGGCCCGAAGGGCCGCGACCCTCTAGTGAGTTACAATGTACCAGCCACAACAATTGCGCATACATTTTTACTGTTTGCTCACTGAATGCACAGTATAATAAGGCAAAGGAAATGAAGGCTTTCTCATTCAGTGGACGCACAGCTGGCACAGGTGGTCTGTGAGTACCTTCCTCCTCTCTGGGTCCTAACGTAGCGTTTGTCCACTGGTTCTCTTGCAGGGACCAACGGTTCTCCCCATGAGAACAGTCACAACACCACCTCCTCCCACCATGGCTCTGACTCCCACGCTGCTCAGAGCAAACCTACAGAAAGGGTAAGATGATGTTCACCTCATTTATTTCCCCTGCTTTATCAGCAGATGATGGGTCATGCCTAGTTGTGGGGGGGTCCTTTTAATAAGGTAGGATGGCTGCCAGAGTCACTTAAGCTGGTTGCACACTGCTGCGTTTCATTCGTTGCGAAATGCGTTTTTCAGGGCATGTAGAGATGGAGAGAGCAAGGGACCCAGTGGTCGGAAAATAAATAGGAAACGGGCGGCAGTGTGCAGACGTGATTGACATAACGTGAGGTTGACGAAAAAAAACGCAACAACGTTTAATCCAACATTTTAAATTCTTACTGTGTTGTGTTTACAGCCAAATTAAAGCGAATATAGTTAACAGCACAGGTTTAATGGTAATACTAAGTGTCCAACCAAGATCTGAGGTGCCATGGCATTGGTCCGAAGGTTCATTAGTCCGAAGGTTCATTAGTCCGACTTTGTTAAGAATACTATGCCTAACTCTAACCCTAACCTCAGTAACCCTAACTAAATTCCTTCGGACTAATGAACCTTCGGACTTATGGGCAGTCCCCAGATCTGAGGGATAGTTTGGATGATAACATATCGTCCCTGTCAGACAGAAAGAAACTTTATATCTCCGTATTTCATCTTTGCTTTTTTGTTTTTGTTTTTTTCATAAACGAATGCCCTATTCTATTGTCATACTTCAGTCGTATGACAGTGTTACGGAAAGGAAGCAGAAATAACCAATCTGCCATTTTGGGGATTTTTGAAATGGAAATAATACATTTGCCTATAATAACATGCCCAAAATAGGGACTCCAGTCCAGGTACCCATACTTAACAACAACTTACAGTTATGTATGGGAAGTGCTTGTGACTAAATAACTACATTGGATCTATTGGAACACAGGTTCCTTTCCCCAATGACAAGCATGCATGTTTTATCTCTGGGCTTAGTTGATAGCTTTCATTTTGTTTTGTGGTTTGTTTGTTTTTTGCTACAGGATGACTTATGGAATTGAGATTTTTCTACTGACATCATTTGATTGTCCTCAGAATGGTCTTGCTGATCCACATTAGCTGCTGCAAAACACCCATTACACCCATCTTCTGCTGTAGTCAATCATTCTGTCTATATGTTTGTATGGCACCTTTGGATAATGACAGCATATAGGGGTGGGCGATATGGCGATAATTATCGTCTCGACGATACAGCTTTGCCACGATATGCCATTTCAGAGTATCGTTTCTCTTGTGATACAAACAGTCATACAGAAAAGGCTCTGGATACAGCGAGTGCATGTTCTATGAGTCGCAGCTCTATTGCTTAATTTATACTTCTATAGTACGGTGGTGTAATTCACCAAAAAGAACAGATCTACAAGCTAACAACGTGTCGCGGCTCAACGTGTCATATAGTTTGAGGATCTGTCCCTTTGCTTTCACGGCCCCGCCTCCGGGCAGCGCGCAGACAGGGCTGACAGGCTACGAGTGTCTACACCAACACTCTACAGTGACTGGCCGGAGCACAGAGCGAGCACGGCACACTGGTCCATTTAGTTTCACTTTCACGGGAGTCCGGGACTTTTTGAAGCAGTGATGCAGCTTGCCCTGCATTCTTTGAAGCATATTTTTAATAATGGATGGATTAAACAGGACGCAAACTACTTTATCCGTCCTGCTATCGCTATCAGCCATCTCACTGCGTTATGTGTGCTGGAGTCTCCACTCAACAGCTGTGTGTTCTGGCAGTATTGATGAGGTGATTTAGATCACCTTGTCAATCCATGCTTCTGTTTTTATTAACTACAAACAAGTAGCTATTTGCTGCTATTTGTAAAGTGCTTTGTGTTATGCTTTCACCGTTGATATGCGTGTGTCTCGCGGTGAAATCGTCGCGTCTATTTCGCGTCTATTTCATAATTGGCTTAGTTATAAAACCATGCCATTATTGTTAGTAGAAAAGCTAAACGCTAGATAACCGTATTGTAAAATACGGAGTAATTCTGTAAAAAGA
Organism: Nannobrachium achirus; assembly: GCF_963921795.1. NCBI lineage: Eukaryota > Metazoa > Chordata > Actinopteri > Myctophiformes > Myctophidae > Nannobrachium > Nannobrachium achirus. The sequence goes on along the minus strand of NC_137814.1, from coordinate 19,174,946 downwards.
AAGCTTGTATGATAACAAACTTCCTGACTTTGGTTGGTCGTAGGGTAATTTGTTTTCCCCCAAGTTTCAATGGTAAGGCATGGGTTGTTGTCAACCTGTGGGTCGAGACCCCCAGAGAGGTCCCGAAATGATTTAGCCAAATTGTTTGAAAATAGCCGATCTACAAGCTCACAACACTCAAAAAACATTTTAAGGGAACCCATAAAACATTTCTGGGACCCATATTAATGACCTGAACCATCATCACACCAACTAGTAAATATTTTGAGGTAAAAAATGTTAATTGTTTAATTAATTTTAATTTAATAATATCGTGTATTGTGATACAGAATGAAGAGTATCGTGATAATGTTTTTTTTCCAGTATCGCCCACCCCTAACGGCATACTATTAGTTCTACAGCATACATGGGCAACTGGCGGCCCGGGGGCCACATGCGGCCCTCACCTTCACTTAATGCGGCTCGCAGGTTAATACCGGAATACTGATATATTATTCACTTCAGCTGTTACAATTCCAACATGAACATTTAATTCCGTCAGTCTATATTAGTAGCCTAATGACTAATATAGTAGTATTAAAATGTATTTTTTTTTTATGTCCAATGTATTTATATTTAGGTTCATGATGTTAACATGACTGAATATATAACTAAATGTGTTTGAAATTAAATCAAAATGTTACATTTCAGGTTTCCAATTCAAAAGAAGCAAAAATAGCCGATCTACAAGCTCAAAAGCTTGCAGATCTGCTACTTTTGCTTCTTTTGTATGAGATATGACAAAGTAGGACGTAGCAATATGCAATGTGGCCCTCTGCAGTGAAGGTGGATATATAGTGGCCCTCGCCATCATCAAAGTTGCCCACCCCTGTTCTACAGTTTCACATGCATTAAGCACAAGGCAACACTAGAGGGAGGATCCATTTCGTTCCTTTTGTGCTGTGCTCTAAATCACTAGTTCCCAAAGTGGGGTCCTTCGGGGGGTTCCAGCCTTCCAGGGGTCCCCAGTAAAATGAGTTACTAAAGTATCACAATCAGTTTAACCAGTTTGACCCTGTATACAACGGATATTTGAAAATAAAAGATATGGCAACTACATATTCATTTAGGAGTCCTTGGTAGTTCATCTAAATCAGGGCTCTTCAATGTTTTCATAGGTAGATTCATAGACTTGTTTGACACCACTGTCATCAGTCGATGTTGGAGTCGTGTTAATGTGTTTCTTCAGACATTTAATCACTTAAATTGTCGATACTTTGTAAACTTGACCTTTCACTCGTTACTTGGTCTGCTCTTTTTTTAACTCCACGCCCAACCTATTTGCCGAAAATAGACGATCTACAAGCTCTCTGCGAGGTGTTGAGAGCTTGTAGATCTGCTATTTTAGGCCAAAGTTCTCCTCAGAATAGGGATGCGAGGGTTCATGTTGTTAATCTAAAAGATTATCCTATCACACAAAGATTTGGCGGCCCCCCTGTTGTAACTCTGAGGACCCCCTGTTGAAGACCCTTGAGTTAATCTAAATGATGTCTTCCTGTCTGGTCCTTTCTCAGCGCCAAGAGCCGGCAGATGACTGGACAGAACACATCAGCTCCTCTGGGAAGAAGTACTACTACAACTGTAGAACTGAAGTCTCCCAGTGGGAGAAACCCAAAGACCTGCTGGAGAGGTAGACCTACATTATTCCTGGTTGTAATGGAGCATTTTACATCTGACGTAAAGTGCAGAATTCCCATAGACGTGGTTGATATTGTGTCGTATAAGAAACAAATGATCCCGGCGTCTTGACCTCGTATGGGTTTGGAGCATCAACTGACAGCGTCCCCAGTTAAAATATGATTATTTTGGGAGTCACGACCTGAAAAGGTTGAGAACCACTGTTTTATGAGACGATTCTAAGATGACCCAATTACTTCCGTGACCCAGGGGATGAATGAGTGACATCAGGACTTTGGTACTCTATTATACCGTATATGTATAGGTAGGTGTGTGTATGCGTACGTACGTGCAATGCATGCTATGGAAATAATAGCTACCCTCGGCCTCAGCCTCGAGTGTTCGCTAGGGGCAGGAATTGACAGGGACATCCCAACACATACTGTACATACACAACACCCTCTGTTGACACAAACAGGCAAGTAAGATACAACTGTGTTGCCTGAAGGAGCAAGTGGGGTTGTATGTCTTTCTTTCTTGAGTGTTTTGTTTGCACTCAAATGGCTTGGCTCTGTTTAGAGTTCTCTCTCACATGCACCAGCTGCCCAATCATCCACTGTTGGATGAGACTATAAAATCGGCACTCGGTTATTAAATAACGTCAGGTGATCGCGTGAAGACCTTCTTTGGTAATGATCATTCAGTACGATGACGACAAGATGACATTTATCAACTTAAAGAGGTGGTGCCATAGTTTTGTAACATTAAACAGTCAAAAGGCCAGATCTAAAATCACAGATTTAATGACATCATAAAATCATCCCCTCCCCTTTTACTATACACCCAACACTGCGGGTGTGGCCAACTTCAGCTGGGTCACCACCCACCTGCAAACCAGGCATACTTAATGAACTCGTGGGTGTGGCTGTAGCCACATAAAAACATAATTTTAACACTTTATGTACACTTTTGGAAAAGATCTTCATCCTAGTATGATCATAATACCTGATCATAGGTATGGGGGGAAATAAATCATCATGGCACCCCATCTTTAAAATGTATAGTGCTTCAGAATGATCCAACTTTTGGAGCGGTGAAAGCGCTCCCAATGAACAGGTATGTCCGTGGGTATGTGGCTGGCTGGCTGGCTGGCTGGCTGGGTGGGTGGGTGGCTGGCTGGCCCTGTCCGTAGCCTGGGCAATACCTTGAGTGGCCACACACAAAACACTAGTTAAAGGAGGGGCGCTGTTTTGTGCAGGCCAGGCACACTCACCACTCACTCACAGGCACAGTTTACACTCACTCACTCACTCACATAGGGTACAGCTGCTCAAATTCAACGCTCCACTTCGAACCGAGGTTTGATTTTTTGATTTTGTTGCCTTTAGCTCTTCTCACTTGACAAGTCTTGTTAGTTCTGCTTGAAAACAAGCTGTTATAGTGTTATAGCTTGTGGGTGTTAGCTTGCTAAATATGACAAATGCGTAGAGCCTCTGCCAACGGTATTAAGGGACAAATATGAGGCACCCTGGACAAAAGTCAGATATTAAGCTTCCAACTTTCCCTCTCCCTCTACCATGATTTGGCTTCACCCATATGCAGAACAACCAGAAAACAGTGTCGTTTGGAAATACTTTTGAGACAAATTAAAAAGGAAAGGCTGCAGTGCTACTGCTAACATAATGGCTGCATTTGTTATGTTGGCACGTTTTAGTACTGCTTTGAACCAGGAGTATAATAATGGTGGTATTTTCCTTTTCTTAACTTATTTACTGTCATTTAAAGCATCGCTCAACTCATGCCAAGTCTTCCTTAACTTTCAACGTGGGCACGTTGTATCGTTAGATCATGTACCAGGCGTGTGTAGACCCGATCACAGCTTCCAATAAATAAAAAATCCCATTGAAAAAATACATTTCCATCACCGAGCAGTATCTGCTACTGTTTACATGAAAGCTAATGGAAGCTGCGATATGGCCCCGCCTCCGACCGGATACGGAAACCTGATCCGGTCGAGAACTGGAAATGCGGCCGGAATCAGTTCTCCGAGGGGCCGATCCAGTCTTATCAGTACTTCTAATTGTTTCATAACTATTAAAGCATATTAAATCTTCGTGTTCCTCTGGCGCAGCAGGGCCGTACAGCGGGTTTTTTTCCCGTTTCCTCGGGAATAGCATTAAATGAGTTAAACACAGGGAAGAGCCCCCCTATGTTTTGTGGTGGTGACAAGTGATTTTCCTGTTCGGTATCAGACATATTTAGTTGTTTATACTTTATTCAAAATGTTTTTCTTTTTTTTTTTTTTTTTTTTTTTTTTTCATGATGAATATCGTTGAAGTTATCAAACCTATATTGATCCCACTGGGGAAATTCAAGCAACAAAGACAGTACCGCAGTTAGAAACAGATTACAGGGCAAGGAAAAATGTGCAGTAGATACAGCTTGATGGAGAGACCTCGCAGTCGCTGTGTTAAAGTTTCCGACCCTTTTTTGAGGAGTTTATATAGCAACAGCTAAATGTGATGCAGAGGTGTTCCCGGCTTGAAAGGTATAAAAGTGTAGTTGTTCCAGGCCTAAATGGGTGATCACTAGCCGTATTAGAAAGCGCAAAGCACTTATTCGTTTTTGTTCAATTGACACAATGTCCCAATCCCAACAACTGTTCAGATGCTTAGGGTACAGAAAGAGGTGCTCCGCTGGAGCCTGCATGTTACCCCGTCCAACATATTGATTTTCCTCTTGGTGTCGTAATCCTTTTTCTCATCTTGGTGTTGTAATCCTTTTCCTCAGAGAACAGCGTCCGAAAGACCCGACCAAGATGGCGGCTAACAGTTTCCCAAGAGACATGGACTACAGACAAGAGGCCTTGCAGGACAAAGCCACAGCAAGTATGTGTCGTCCAAGCTATAGGTCAGGATGTTCAAATGCACTTCTGCCTAATGTGCCCTTGCCTGCAGGACAGTTACTGAAGGTGTGTTTCACAAAACGTCCTCTCATCGTGGTCTGATTCAGCAATCTATGTAACTTTCTGGCTGACAAATAGAAGATGCCAGACTGACATAATGGTTATTCACTGGACATTTAACCCTTTCATGTCTGGAGCAGCAAATGAGTTAAGATGTTTCACCCTGCATTCAAATGTCTTTGCCATTTTTGCTCCCACCCTGAGTTTATCTATTCCTTGAACAAGATGTTGTCTAGTCCTTTCCTTCCACCACAACTTCATTCACTCTTCTGTTCTCCCCTCTCTGCAGAGAGCACCTCAGCAGAGCAGTCGGCCGCTGCAGCAGCCGCCAACTCCGGCCATTCCTCCTCCTCCACGTCCTCCTCCTCCTCGGCCTCTCAGAGCCTGAACTCGGCGTCCAGCGCTCTGGGCTGCGTCTCCTCGGCCGCCACCTCCTCCGCCTCCACCTCCTCGTCCTCCACGGCGCCCTCCTCCTTGGCTGTCCAGTCCCAGTCGTCGTCCTCGGCGCTGCTCCAGGACCCCGCGCTCCTGCACCAGCTCCTCCCCGCGCTGCAGGCCACCCTGCAGATGACCAACGGCAGCATGGACATGACCAAGATCAACGAGGGTGAGGACGGTCATGGACGAAAAAAGAAAGAGATGCCAAAAAAGTTAATGCCTTTACTGCAACAAGTAGGTCGGGAGTGGCTTATTGTTGGTATCAGCCGGTAACACGCGGGAGTCTGTCCCCGTTACAATGCGCTAGACCCCTGGGAGATGGACTGCTGAGGTGGAGCGCCACACCTACCATCAGCTCCCAGTACTTGCCGCACGACTTGCCAAGCCGTGCTACTCATACGCTGAGTTGGCGGTGCCCGGAATCGAACCCATGACCTTGCGGTACAAAGGCGAGAGCAACGGAATTGTGAAAATGGCCGATCTACTTTAATTTAACTGTTGTAATCAAACATTGTGGGTTCCACAACCTCAATTCCGTCACCATTCTCTAGCTAAGATGTTTTGATGATTGATTGACTTCGATGGACCTTTTTATTAAAGGCCCATAGATGTCAAATCAATCATCAAACTATCTTTGCCAGAGAATGGTCAGTTAGGGTTTTGGACCCCACTGACATGGGCAGATAATAATATGAGCATCACATCAAACCTTTTATTTTATTTCAAGGATCCCCATAACTCTGATGGACCCCACTTTGGGATCCATTGCTTTAGACATTTGAATGGAACCTTATACATCCATTTTGTGCCACTCTCAGAGTTACAGATGAGGCTACAAATGACTTCTGGGTATTTGGAATACCAAAACACAGTCGCCCCGTGCGCAAATCCGGCGTCCTCGGAACGGTCTCAACCTGGTATTCCTAAACATAACTTAGTAAACTATGCCTAAACCTAACCTTATTCCTAACCTTAACCTCAGTAAAACTATGTCTAACCCTGAACGTATTTCCGGTTTCCGGTTGGCGTTAATTATTTTTGACCAGTGTGCAACTCCCCTCCCCTCTTTCCCTCTATCCAGTCCTGGCAGCTGCTGTCACACAAGCATCCTTGCGGTCTATGCTTCATAAGCTCTTCAATTCTGGACCGTCTGCTTTCAACATCACTGCTCTGCTCTCCCAAGCCGCCGCACAGCACTCCAACCAAGGTAACGGCCCCTCACCTCACTGTCTCTTCTTCACTCCCACTAACACCCCATCCCCTTCCTCTACTCCTCCGCGGGCCTCTTCTTTTCAAACACACTTCTCGTCGTGGTCCCCGGTGCCCCGCCTACCAGTTTCTATTTCTCAAAAACAAACAGCACAACAAGCGCCTCTCTTTGAAAGAACAAATAATAGATAGATAGGTAGATATTGCAATTTTAATGCAGTTTGAGAGCTTATTTGTCATTACGCAAAGCGAACTCTTTAATTACTTACTTTATCAGCTGAAGCTCTATAATTCCTCTTTATGAAAATGTCTCTCTCTTCAACAAACGGAGACTGATGTTTTTTTTGTTACATGTCACTTTTTAGTGTTTTAGACAAAGCTATATAGCGTGACAAAGCCTCATCTGTCTTCACAGGAATATTTCAGAAAAAGCTCTCTAATTGTACTATTGCAATATCTATCATCTTTTTCAAAGAGAAGCGCTTGTAGGACCACTGCGTATATTATACTCCTTAACTGCGTTAAAATTGCAATATCTATCCATCCAACTATTTGGACCAAAAGTGCTTGTTTTGCTGTATGTTTTTGAGAAAGAGAAACGGGGAGGCGGGACACGGGGGACCGCGTCGAGAAGTGTTTGAAAGTGCGTTTGAAAAAGGAGGCTCGCTACTCCTCCAGCCTTCTCTACAGCTCACCTCAGTCTGCACCAAGGTTATAGGAATGATTTTTTTGGTTTTCAAAGCATGTTTGCTGGCTAGATTATTTATTTGTGTGGAAAAGGCTTTTAGTTAGTTATTTAGTTGTATAGATTAGTCGGTCAATGCATTGTGAGCTAGTAGAGATTTGGTGTAGAGGGGGAAAAGGAGCAGACCCAGTATAGAGCTTTGGGGGACCCCTGTCAGGTAAGTATTTAGGGTTTTAAGTGGTTAAGACACAGTTGTAACCAGTGGTGGAAAATGTCCTCACATTTTATACTTTAGTAAAAGTATCAGTAATACAATGTAGAAAAACTTGAATTATTTCCATAAATAAAACCATTCAAGAAAGTAAGGTCTTGGAACGCAACACATTTTTAGCAACTGTTCTTACCGTCACATCGTGTCAATTTCAATCCACAAGCATCAGCCTTTTAACTTGGTAAAAGGAGAAACGATTTGCATCACAGCACACAAAAAAACTAAAGAAAACAAGCCATCCGGGAATAAGTTTTGATTGGGTAGTTGATGAATACATTTGTCTGATGTGAACTCCCCCCTTATTACTGCTTAATTGATCCATGTGCTCCTCTTCACCCTACATAATCAATTGCCAATTGGCTTTCAACATTCTTTCCTCCCGCATTAATTCTACCAGTATTGAGTGGAAAACATTCTATTTTCCTAGCTGCCAAACAACCCTCATGTCTTGTACTTTTTTTTAGCAATTGATTGCACTGCCGCAGAACTAAATTCATTGCTCCATTTCTTTCGCCATGCTTTGCTCTGTAGGAGTGGGACTATATGAACATTCCATGTCACAATTATTGTGACCAAAGAAATTGCCATGTACGATATTATCTGGCCAATTATAGAGGGTTTAACTGGTACCGGATATGCAGCTCGGCAAAGAAAAGGTGAATTGACCATATTCCATGATGGAGGATAATTTCACAATATATTTAAATCTCCACGATAATAACGATGTATCGTCCCATCCCTAATGCTCTGTCTCCGTTGCGTGTTCCTGTGTGTACTAAAGCAGCCCAGCAGTCCAGTCAGAGCCCCATGTCTCTGACATCAGACTCATCACCACGGCCCTACGTGTCCCCCAGGAACGGCACCCCACAGACCAACCTGATGAGCCAGAAGTCCCTGCTGGGCATGCCCCCTGGAGCCATTCCTTCCTCCCAAACCAGGGTGAGAGCGCCGCAGTAAATGCATATTTAAAAACGATAAATAATATAGATCAGTGATTCTTAAACCTTTGAATTTCAAGGTCTCCCCCTAAAAACCCATTTAGGCCTAAGTCTGATTTGAAAATTACCCACTGTTTTTCTGGAAAACTTATTACTCAACCTTTGTAGCAGTTAGAAAAAAATTCCAAAACTAATTGATAGCTTCCACCTTTGGCCACCTTTCATAGAAAAGAAATCAGAAAAACTACTGTACTACATACTGTACATATTGTAATACAGTCCAGAAATGGGTTAACTCTGACAGTATACAAATCGAACCAAATGGACCCGTTAGGATTCATTTGGTTCCATTTGTAAGGGTCAATTTAGAACCCCCTAAAGGAAGCCACAGTCCCTAGAATCCACTTTGAGAACTTCTTTTTTGTTTCAATTATAATCACGGATGAAATGTACAACACTGAACTTGCATCCCTTTCTCACCCTCCTCGTCCTCTCTCCTTCCTTTCATCTCCTTTCCCTTGGCTTGTCCCCTCTCTGTGTCTCCAGGGTAACATGTCATTAGGGAAACCAGTCCTCATGTCCCAGACCTCGGTAGAGAAACGTCCAGAGGACCCCAGGCATAGAAGGTATTCTTAACACAGTTGTAGGCGTCTCTGAAAGTTTGGCATTTTTCTTTCATCTACATTATTACTCTTACTGACTTACTGTTAACCAGAATAACTTGGATCAGAACTTTCTCAGGAAATTGCTTTGTTGTAGTGGCAAAAAGAAAGAAAATGCAAGTAGAAAATACAAAACTAGGTCAATTCTTTTGCACATTCGCAAAACTCTCACTACTCACTACTTTCCTGGTGGCACTAATAAGTAGCAATGCAACAAACTTTTATTATTATTATATTACAGGTATACAGTATTTAGTTAACTAAACTATTATGTTGGTTGTCTGGTTGAATTCCTCACCACCTCTCCTACCATGTTCATTAAATTAATAAGTATGAATCTTAAAATATTACTCTACCTAACTCTGTCTGCTCTCCCAGAGCAAAAACAGTCATCAAAATGTGTTTTCTTAATCCCTGATGATTATTTTCACATTAGTTTTGTCAGGTGAATGCTAGAAAGACCCATGAAAATACAGCCAGTGGTATGTGTTAAAGATTGTATCTTATCTATCATCAGAATATAATATAAACAAGACATTAGACACATTATACACATTATTGTGTATCATTATTTTATGCTTTAACTATTGAAAAATAGCAGATATACAAGCTCACAGTGTGAGCTTGTAGATCTGCTATTTTTGAAAAATCCTGAAAATTCGAATTTTGACCCGATTCTATAAGTGTATTTTGAATCCAAATAAGGATACAAATAAGGATACGTTTTCCAAGTCCAAAGTGCACACAATACTGATTTACAAAATGGCATTGAACCAGAAGTTGTGTCTCCCCTGGAGTTGGTAATTCCAGCCTGTTCTCTGGTCCCCAGCGGCCAGGAGATTCCGTCCCCGGGATCCAACCACATATCTGGGGCCGGCGGTGCTGGGCTGCTCCCTGTCCATTCCAGCAGCAGCCAATCCCAGGCCAGCACGCCTGGCTCCTTCACTCCCAGCCTGGCCACCCACTTTGACGAGAACCTCATCAGACACGTCCAAGGATGGCCCGCCGAACACACAGAGAAACAGGTAGACCAGCGTTTTCCCCACTTTAACTGGGTCTGTGAAACATGGAGGAACGGAGTCGGTTCCATCTAGGCCTGTCACAATTATTACATAATTATACAACAGGTAGTCTGGCTCTCAATGGAAAACAGGCTCTCCAACCGTGCATATAACGAGCACTACTGCACTGTCTCATCAAGTAAAGAAATCAGCTGCGTTGGTCACGAAAGAGAGCAAGCGCTCCTCTCTCCCCACACTATGCTAGGCGGCTAGGCTAGCGGTTTTCATGTGACGTTCAGGGACATAGTAGCTAAATGTAGCATTAAAAAATTAAGAGCAACAGCCCTGCCTACAGAACTCGCCTGTCGTCTCGTTCCTGCGGCAAGGCTGTCGTGCCAGATAACCGTGTTAATGCACACCCTCTCGTGTAATATTGCTTAATCGTTAATCGTTATTGCAATTATTTGACATAATCGTCATAAACGTTTCCATGTTGAAAAATATTCGTATATTTTCAAACATTTTCAAAAATAATGGAAATGGCAGATCTACGAGCTCACAACACGCTGTGATGCGATGTGTTGTGAGCTTATAGATCAGCTATTTCCACTGTTAATGTTCTAGTATAAAGTTGTCAGTCATGTGTCACATCTACCATGTGCAACTTCAAAGCCTACAAGCCAAACAGAAATGTAATTGTCAAAGGCGAAAACACAATCAAATCGTTATTCGCAATTATTTGAGTGACAATTAATAGTCATGTAAAATGTCATAATATGACATTTGTGTCGTGGTGCCGTTTGGCACCGCAGTCATGATTGCCACTCTGTGGATTCACCTGTAGGAATCGTTAAGTGGAACCGTTAAGTAATCGGACCGTTAAAATCCCCACCCTAGTCAGCGCCCACTTGAAGATCTCAATTGTTGGCGGGCCGTGTGGATTTTCAGAGCATTTTTATTTTAATGATCAATCAATAGATTGTGTTTCAGCTTGGATCACTGGTACTAACTTATACTTCATATTTATCGCATTGAATACTTCATATTTATCGCATTGAAAACTCATTTTCAAGGTGTTAAAGAAAAGAAAATCTAATTCTTTTACATAATGAGGGAAAAAGTGTATCAGCCCAGGTTGGAGTCACAGTTGAAACTGGGATATGTTACTTTGTATCAAGGAGGGGTACATGTTCACATACTAATTCTTCTCTATTAATATGCCTTGTGTTAAAGGGACACCACAGCTGGGGATGTTTTGGGCAGCCTAAGTCTAGGCTAGCTCGGGTCAAAATTTTAATTTTCACGATTTTTCGAAAATAACAGATCCACAAGCTCGCAGCGCGAGCTGTGAGCTTGTATATCTGCTATTTTTCAATAAGCATAAAATAATGATACACAATAATGTGTATCCGTTCTGAATGGGTAATATGCCTTTTGTTAAAGGGACACCACAGCTGGGGATGTTTTGGGCAGCCTCAGTCTAGGCTAGCTCTTAATCTCGTGGGCCAAATCTATGACCAGGTTAAAAATGTCCTCCCATCCGAATTGAGTAAGACAAGCAAGCGATTGTGATCCATTTGCACTCATTAGCCAGGGACCCACAAACCCAGAATGGGAGATGACCTGTGATGTCATGCCGTACTTTTTATTTCTGTTTTATCTATTAGTTTGGTCATTAAGGTCCACAGAATGAGAGGCCTGCTCTGCCGGAAACATCTCGAAAAAAAGTTATGGCCATTTGTATATTCACTGTCCCATCGACTTCACTATACAGTTTAAAAAAAAGAAAATAAATGTGCTTTAAGTAGCATGTGAGGGCTCAAACTATGAGTTCTTCATGATTCTGAATCCATTGCAAGCATTTGTTTTGCATGAAAAACATTCCTAGGGCAAAATTATCAGCCCCCAAAACTGTGAGAAGTGATGATTCTTTGATGACTCATCACTTTTCACATTTATGGGCGGCCGAAATTTAGCCCAAGGAATGTTTTTCATGCAAAACAAATGTGTGCAATGGATTCAGAATCATGAAGAACCCCTAGTTTGACCCCTCACATGCTACTTAAAGCACATTTATTTTTGTATTCTTTTCCTGTATAGTGAAGTAGATGGGACAGTGAATATACAAATGGCCATAACTTTTTTTCGCGATGTTTCCGGCAGAGCAGACCTCTCATTCTGTGGACCTTAATGACCAAACTAATAGATAAAACAGAAATAAAAAGTACGGCATGACATCACAGGTTAAACCTTATTCCTTGAGCTTTTGGGCTTGTGGGTCCCTGACTAGGAAGTAGGTTGGTGAATACGTGGTCCTCATCTTTGACTCGGCGTATGTCCTCAGTTGGTTGTAACTTCGCACTGAACTTTGGCCTTCAGGCGGCACGGTTGCGCGAGGACTTCCACAACATGGGCAGCCTGTACATGTCTGAGATCTGCACAGAGCTGAAGAATCTGCGCTCCCTGGTCAGAGTGTGTGAAATTCAGGCCACGCTGAGGGAACAGAGGTAAGAACAAGAGACACACACACACACACACACACACACACACACACTAGGGATGGGACGATAAGCGATATTATAGTTTATTGTGATAAAAAACACTCACAATAATCGTATTGTGGAGATTAATTTATCGTGATATCGTCCTCCGTCATGCACTGGGATCAATTCACTTTTTTTTGCCCAGCTGCATATCCAGTACCACTTAAACCCTCTATTGGTAAAACGTACTTATAATATACGTACTTGTCTTTTTTTTCACTCTCTACCAAATCTCTTCGCCAAAACATAGGCGATCTACAAGCTCACAACGTGTCGCAACACGACACATCTTTTTTTGGCAAATGTTCCACTCCAGGATGTTGGGGATATTTTGAAATATGGTGATAATATCGTAAATCGATTTCTTTGGTCACAATAATCGTGATAGGACATTTTCATATCGTCCCATCCCTAACACACACACACACACACACACACACACACACACACACACACACACACTCTTAATTCACACAACTCTGCTCAGCAAACTTGACCGTGTTGGCTATGTTTTAGTTCATTTCTTCTTGCATACATAGCTGAATGGACATAAATCCAGACAAAGATTATCATTAAAACATCCTCCCATTATTATAATTTTTTTGCCTTCTAGAATTCTGTTTCTGAGACAGCAGAGCAAAGAGCTGGACAAACTGAAGAACCAGAACTCCTACATGGTTTGAGACTAGGAGCGAGAGAGAGGGGGGAACGAGGGACGACTAGGATGGATGGACTGAAAGAGACAGAAAAAAGAGGGGGCAGCCGCCTCCTGTCAGCCGGCCCGTCCCGTCGTCTTCTGCGACCAATGTTCTCTTTCTGAAGAGGCCGAGAGGGAGGCCTGCAGGGTTAGGACACTGAGCCCCGGTAGAAGAGAGAGCTCAGGACATCTCGACGTGAAGCCCCCACTCCACACATGTCCATTTTGTATTTTTCCTCCAACGTCCACCATAATGACATTGTCCTCATCCGTCAAGAAGACGACGGTTCACCCCGAGAGCAGGACAGCGTATCCAGTGGACACCGAGGGCCGTAGCTTCTGGTTCTGGACACTCGTCGAATGGCACCTTTTTTCGGACAATTGAAACTCCATGATTGTGTATGTAACGGACGAAGTTTCTGTTTAAGATTTTTTTTTTTTTTTTTGTCTTGTAGTCATCAGGGGGATAAAGAATAGGCTCCGTGCATGACTATAGTTAGGGGTGGGCGATATGGAAAAATACAATATCACAATATGTTTCCAAGCAGTATCACGATAGACGATCTTATCGCGATCCTTTTTCATGTTGGTTTTTATGGTTACTTTTCAAGTTACTTGAACAGTACAACCACCTACAAAAACTAAAAGAAAAAGGAGTAACAGACCATTTAGACCAGTGGTCCTCAAAGTGGGGTCCAGGGACTCTCTGGGTTCCTTTTTGAGAGGTCTAAATTGACCCATACAAGTATGCAACTCTGACGGTATACAAATGAAACCAAATGGACCCGTAATTCATTTGTATACTGTCAGAGTTAAGGGGAGACCTTGATATTTTCAAGTTTGAGAACTACTGATTTAGACCAAAATGTAGCTCCGCATTTGCATTGTGCTTTGAATCGCTGTACTAACAATTCAACAGGATTTTCTATAAGGCTCCCTCATTGTATCACAATATATACGATATCTCTGAAAAGGAATATCGTGGAGACATTATATCGTCTCAAGGATATTTATCACCATATCGCCCACCCCTGACTATAGTTCCCTCTCCCTGAAGGTGGTGGACTCGTCGTCCTCTTCCCGGTCAGTTTAGCATCGCTTCATTTGATTGGTTCAGCAGCAGATTTTGAACCTGAAAAACATGAAGGTGTTTCCAATCAAACAAAGCTAAGCTATGGGAAACTTGAGGCAGAACAGTAAATGTTTATGCCACCTCCTGGAAAGGAGAAGTACAGTAATGCACAGAGTTTATTAAACCCGATTCCTCGGAATGAAGGGGTGGGAGGGGGGGATAACAGACTCCAATAACAGATGGTTGTTTGTCGAGAGGTAGTATTAATCTGCCTAACCAAAATAGGTGAAAATAGGCACACATTCACTAAAGAAATAGCATATCTACAAGCTCACAGCGTCAAGCTCTGCCCTTGGTCAGAGCTGGCAGACGACACTGAAGTGATCAAGGAAGTAATCCGCGCTGTGATGCTGGAGCTTTCTACAGGAGTGAGGCTCAGCAAAGCAGTGAATCCCTACACAGTTCTTTTCATCCAGATGATAGCAGGCCTCTCGAACAGCCATGCCCCCTGCTGGCCTGCTTCTGCTAGGACATACTAGACCAAATTAAAAAAATATATATAATTTTTCATTTTTTTTAATTTTTATTCTATTTTATAAGCCAGATCCAGGACATGAAGGGAGATCAGGAATAAGGCTTATGATGATAATACATCTCACCTGCACATTTGCTGTGGAGATAAACACCACAGATGTGTATTTCTTTTTCTTTTTTTTTTGTTAATTGACTTTTATTGATCGTGGGAAACCTATTTGCAAAAATAACACGTATATGGCCCACCATAATCAAAAAGGCAACATTTAATCGAACTAATCGATTTGATGACCTGTGCAGTGACTCAGAATGACATGCTTTAAGAGCTTGACCATATTGTGATGTTACTGGGCATTAGAACTGGGCATAATTCAAAAATTGCAGATCTACAAGCTCTCAACATGACTGTCTTGTAGATTAGTTATTTTGGCTATTTTTGTGCTGCGACAAAGTATAAAATGTACTCGACTATGATTATTGTTTGATTAGTCGATGGTTAATCGCTGTGAAAATATTTGCAGCAAACATCTCAACCATCTGTGGTTCCCACTCCACTGAGGGGTAGACTTTCCTGTGAGGACTCATCATACCAACTGTTAAACATTCCCTGTGCAGGTTGAACAGCTGAACGCTTGGCTTTCATTGTTCATGGTTTAGGCTCATTTACGTTGATTGATTTAGACATCTTTATTGATCATGAAGATTGATTTTGATATCTTAATTGATCATGAAAAACGTATATGCAACAGTGACGTGTATATATGGCCCACCATAATCAAAAGGATAAATGTTTAAAAAAAGAAGAAGCTTACAGCTTGTTAAACAGAGTTTGATGCAGCGTGAGCTTGTAGATTGGTTATTTTTCATCAAGAGATTTGGAATATTGGAGAAAGAAAGTAGGGGACCAAATATAGAGTAGACCCGGGGGAAACTTGCCAACAAAGAATATAGGGTTTAAATTGTTAAGCAACCTCTAAACTCAAAGAAAAACCATTATCTGGTAATGGATCACATGTTAACTCATTAAAAGCCAACCCCGCGATGTCGCGGGAAAAGTAATAGAGTATCTATAGTGCCATCCACGCGATGTCGCGGGAAAAGTAATATATTACTGTAACGGCGAGTAAAAATACCTAGTACAATGGCCGACGCTCCGGAGACGAAATCCGCGCTGATTTGTCATCATCACGGCTCCACGAGCACACAATAGTCATCCCATAACATTGAGGTGGACGGGCCGCCTCATCTTTAATGTCCATTATCTCAAAACTACACTTTAGAAGCGAAGATGGAGGCAGATGCTCGCTTATAAAACACATGTATAAACGCTACGAGCCGATCCAGCATGGCTCCACATAAACAATGATCGGTTCAGTCGAAGGATCCGATGACGTCAGACCGGAAGTACTTCCGGTGGCCTTCAAAATAAGACAAAATAAGAGAACGGCCGTGAATGGGGGGGGGGTGGGAGGCACTCTGGATATTATAATCCGTTAATGTCTGAGGCTTTTAATGAGTTAAGTACTGTAGTGCAGTGATGGGACCATTGCAAGTTGTAATCCATCCTGTCCATGTGTGACGGAAACATCCAGCTCCTTCACTTCGGGCCCAAACTTTGCACATAGGTTAACAGTTGACCAAGGAGCTGAATTCTCTTAATACTTGTAATGGATCACGTGTCGCATCATTGAATCATTAAATAATGACATACAGAAACAACCTAAATTGTTGGCGACTATAGTGCTTCATTGGTTTTCCTCTGCCAGAGGAGTGTTAGGACGTAGCCTTTTCCAATACTACAGGGTGATCTGGCAAGAACTCTGCTTTCCTGTTGGCCACAGGACAATTTGCCAGCTCAATCCCAAAAAAATCCCTTGTGTGAGCTTGTAGATGGGCTATTTTTGAAAAATAAATTAACATTTCTACATTTTTGCAAAGTATGAGAATAACAAAAAAGGTTAGTGAAGCCAAGCCCTGTCAGGCGGTCCTTTCAAACGAGGACGATGTAAGACAAACGCGTAACGTTATCCGGGGGGGGGGGGGGGGGGTGGGGGGTGGGAGAGATCAGCACTTGAAGATTTTGTCAAAGGTTTTTTTGCCTGCGTATGCTCGGTTGTAGGCATCTCTCTGAGTGCCATTCTAGTTCGTTCTGCGCTCAGTTATATTTATCCTTTTATCTATTTTGAATTTTCTCCCAATTTAGTAGTTATGCCAATCCCCCCCCCCATGTGTACAGTATAGTCCCTGTCACTGCCAACCCTACTTCTTGGTCAGAGAAACAAAAGTTGTCTAATGTAATACTCGTGATGTCACCAGCTGCTTCTTTTCACCTGAATAGGCCAGGGGCCAATTCTGATATCTTCACAAATTGGTACCACCCAAGGTGACCGTACTTTTTTTTTTAAATGTTTGACTTTGTACATGTGTCTAGTTTACATTTTGGTATGATAACCCCTTCTGAGATCCAGCTTAATTGATATCAGCCGTTGAGTCGTGGGGGTTTTCATGATTCTGAATCCATTGCAAGCATTTGTTTTGCACGAAAAACATTCCTTGGGCTACAAACGGACCCACCAGACTACAGACTAATTTTCACACTTTTGTGGGGGCTATTTTAGCCCAAGGAATATTTTTCGTGCAAAACAAATGCTTGCAATGGATTCAGAATCATGAAAACCCCCTAGTTTGACCCCTCATATGCTACTTATGCTACTCTCTCCGGGAGCCTACCAGCAGATTGAGTTGCAGGGCAACAACATAGCGGCCTCTGTCCCAAGGTCAACGTGAGAGAGAGGCAGGGCTGGGGATGAAGGAGTGTTCTGGGGGGTGGTGGAGGAATGATTAATTTTTGCTTTTTTTCCTCCTGTAATGTAAAGTTAATGGGCCACCGACTCTAGTGGCTGATGACATCAATTAAGCTGGGTCTCAGAAAGGGTATCATTACCAAAATGTAAACTAGACACATGTACAAAGTCAAAAATGTAAAAAACGTACGGTCACCTTGGGTGGTACCAATTTGTGAAGATATCAGAATTGGCCCCTGGCCAAGGAGTTTCCCCGGGATAGCTTAACGCATGTAGAGGAACACACTATCCCTTCCTAGGTGGCCGCCACTCCCAACCTTGTAGGAGTTGCTTGTGCAGTGACGGAGCGCCCTACCAACCCCGGTTTCCCCACCCAAGAATACTGCCTATTGTGTACGTTGTGAATGCCCGGGCCAAACCGGAGGTACTGTGGAGTATCCAAACCACAGTCTCCATGATGGTGGGCAGGATCTGTACCCCCATGTCCCTACCAGGACGCCCTATGCTCAGTGATCTATCCACGGTCTCACTTGCCCCCTAGCCAGCCAAGTCTGACTGGTCCGTCACAGATTTAACTGGGCAAGATTTTTTAGCCCGAATTCAGACTCTGCGCCGGAGCGTGGCCAGAGAGTGGGCGGGTCTATTGGCTGGAGCCAGGCAACAAGATTTTTGAAATATTTGATGTGCGCTTGATTTGTCAAGTCTCTGGTGCAACATTTGAGAAGAGAGTTTGCTATAATCAAACATACTCTGCGTGTTTCAAATCTTGTTGGGGAAGGGGTGGGGGGGGGGGACTATTATTGAAACTGAGTATGTTGTCACACAAGGTCACATTCATGTCACTTCACTTTCTTTTTTCTTCCCCTCAGCTATTTCTTTATTATTTTTGTGAAAAGTGTTGAGTGTCTTAAGTGGGCCGATATTTCATTCCTGTTGTGCAGCTTTTCAAGAGATTGTGACAAAAAGAAGAAAAAAAAAGTTGTAAGGGTCTGGTTTTTAGTCCTGTAAACCTAAATTATTGTTGCACATTATGTCCTTCTAGTGATGATGATGAAAAGACATTTTATTTTTACAACTGACTCTGCTTCTCTTCCTTGTCTTGGTTCGGCTGCTAAGGCTGCGGCACTATAGTGTGAATTGACTCTTTGGCCAAATTTGGCCTAACCTTTTTTTAGGGTTCATTCATGATGATGACGAGATGATGTACTTTTTATAATGGGTTAGAGTTCACATTGAAGTGATATCATACTCCTCTACATCCACACAGCTAGTTCTCATGTCTATCAATAGGTTAATTCTTTACCCTTGGCCTTTCCATAAGGACAGTTTTCCAACCAACCAGTGACTTTTGAGGGTTGTGGTTGCGCAGGCCGTTGCTCGGGTTTGGCAGACGAGGCCTGACGTGCACACGTGAGTCTAGGGTTTTGAAGTTTCTGTGGGGTGGGCAAGTATAGCTTTGTATGATATTCCATAAAGGTATATGAGAATAAAATATTCTACCACATGTCTGGCCTATTTTCAATTCTTTGTTTCAATTCAGAAAAGGGACGGGAAGATATGAAAATTTCACATCACGATTATTGTGACAAAAGAAATTGTGATTTACGATATCACGATAAAATCACAATCCATTATCCTGGGCGGAACATTTGCCAAAGAATAGCAGATCTACAAGCTCACATCTCATCGCGACGTGTTGTGAGCTTGTAGATCGGCTATTTTTGGCAGACATTTGATAGAGTGAAAAAAAGACTATCAAGTACGTATATTATATAAGTACCTTTTACCAATTATAGAGGGTTTAAGTGGTACCGGATATGCAGCTCAGCAAATAAAAGGTGAATTGATCCCAGTGCGTGATAGAGGACGATATCACGACAAAAAAAAAATCTCCACGATACGATTATTGTGAGTGTTTTTTATCACGATGTATACAATAATATCGCTTATTGTGATGTCCCACCCCTAATTCAGATATTCATAGAACCCCACCCCCAAATGATTGTATAAGAAATCAACATTGTAAATGTAAGCATACATATACTTAAAGACTACACAGCTTGGGGGCATAATAAGCTTCTTAAATTTACTTTCTGGACACAAGATGGTGACATTTCAGCTATATGTAATGGGGCGTCTGGGTTTTAACTGTCTCTGTGCACGTTTCTGCCTACGTGTGCAGTGCACTATACACTGCTTGATCAGATGATTAAAAAAAAAGCTATTACTGCACATGTCATCTGGCAAAAATAAAATGTAGCCTAGACGGGGGAGGAGGTGGATAACATCAGGCTACAGCTGACCTGTCAAGTGAATCTGTGCCAGTCCAGCGAGTAATTCAGTGTGTGGTGGATGGCCGATTTTGTGAGTTGTGTAGGGGCTTGTGTGTGCAGGCAGGGGCAGCACAAGTGGGGTGGGGGAAGTGGGACTGAGTTACTAGGGCCCAAGGTGGAGGGCCTTAGTTATTTTATACGTTAGCTATTGAAAAATAGCAGATCTACAAGCTCACAGCGCGGCACCGAGTGCCGCGCTGCGAGCTTGTAGATCTGCTATTTTTGAAAAGTCGTGAAAATGTGTGCAAATCTTTGAATATAATGTATTTTTTTAATTTTGCTTCTGGGGGGGGGGGGGGGGGGAGTCCCTGGAACTAAGTATTTTGAGATGGGGGTCCGTGGCCAAATACATATCATTTTGGGGGTCCTTCACATGAAACAGTTTGTGCACCACTGACATAGAAACAGGTTTTTCAAAAAACCTTAGAAGGATTTGAAATATTCAAAGACTTTTTCACGATTTTTCAAAAACAGCAGATCTCTACAAGCTTGCAGCGAGGCACTCGGTGCCGCGCTGTGCGAGCTTGTATATCTTCTATTTTTCAATAGTTAAAGCACTAAAGCCCGCAGTGAATCCTTGTACCCATGGCCCAGAATTTGGTGCGACACCCCTGTGTAGGGCCTGTGTGTGCCGGTGATAGATATGATCACCATCCACATGACTGCATACTGTACAGAAGAACCTGTGCAGCGGTGTGATAAAAAGTGTTTTTTTTTCTTCCCAACGTGGCACGCCTAGCATGATGCTGCAACATGGCCTAAAGTTTAATGCTTCAGCATACATTTTGCTTGCTTCTTCTGGTGTTTTTAAAGGACAACTTTGTTTTTTTTTTTAAAACAAGGGTTCATATTTTTGATTGTAATTATGTTTTCATTTACTGCTTTCTATCGTTTTAGCGATTTGACTTAGGCCTACTTTGATTTCAGTGGGCCATGCGTGCAAGTGGCTAAATATGTATTTTTGGACACAATAAGCCCATTCCCAAGATGCACCGCAATCCTTCATGGGCAGACTTATGGGGGCTACTGTAAATAGTAGGGATGTCCGATATTATCGGCCGATATTAGCATAAAAATCTATATCGGAAAATATCGGTATCTGTATTGTTTGGGGGAAATAATAATATTTTTATGTTTACTGTATGGTAGTTAGGGGTGTGCCAAACATCGAATTGTATTTCTTATTGAGGTGAAATAAGTTACAATGAGTTTCAAAAATGAAAATCATAATGCAGCCGATCTCTCTCCTTCACTGCCTGTTGCGCTAATGGCCCATCAAGCACCCTTCCACACAGCCGTGGAGGAATGTACTCTTAATTGACGCCCGTTAAGGCCTATTCAATTATTGACCTGACCTCTCTCTGATGTGTTGCTCACACAAGTAGCTAGTTTGCTTGGCAAATTTCTAGAAACTCACACGTACGCACGCACGCACGCACGCACGCACGCACGCACGCACACACACACACACACACACACACACACACACACACACACACACACGAAGCCTCATACAAAGGTCATAAACATTGATGAGTCAGATAATATGAAAGAACAGCCAGTTACAAAGAGCCTAAACGGATAATCATTGTTACATACAATACTTGTCAGACAGCGGACATAAGTCATGGGTAAAGGAAGCAACGCCTCCTCCAAATTGAGCGGCTTCCTATAATGGCTGACACTGAGCAAAACCTTGCTAACTGTTTGGCCCTCCTTTTGGAGAGGCCTGCCATTTGTAAGCCCCTCACAACCAACTTGTGCACATGCCCTAGGCTGCCAAAGATAAAAACTAAAAGTTTACATCTGTAGCCTAGCTGTGAGATGGTCTGCACTAGCTGTTGATATTTCAGCACTTTGGTTAGAAAGGCTTTTTCCAAGCTGTAGTCAAAAGTGCAGCCGACCTCGAGAGTAAACACCTCCCCTTAAGGGTTTCATTTACAACAAAGACATCAGGAGTGTTAGCTGTAATATTTGAGAACACAGAATCATCATTACACAGGTTAAACATGCTCGGCTTCACAGCAGTGTGCTTATACAGCATGACCTAAAAATAGAAGAGATATATTTTGATATCAAATCTACAATTCTGTCGTGCCTACATATGTAGAGGCCCCTGTATACAACTTCCTTGGTTTTAAGAGAAAGCCGAATGGAAAACTGGACTGTCGCTCCCCTGGCTTTGGTGTGTGGTCAGACTGGCCGGACCTAAATGACTTGTGTTGCTGGGCTGATGTTACCTTGGAGTGGGTAGGGTCTAACTCTGAGGTGGTGGCTGTCTCAGAGAATGTTATATCTGACCCCAGTATCTCTGTGAGAGCAACTATGACTGTGTGTGGAACAGAACACCATCTTCCACTGATTAATGCCCGAGGTCGCCTCCTGTGGGCACAACAGCAAAGGCAGAGGCAGCACTGGACTCAGTTGAGATTGCAAGGGAAGACTGCATGTCTCCCTGATGCAGACCACTCTGTGTTAAAAAAAAAATCACACTCGTGTGAACTGAGCGGGGGGGGGGGGGGTGCGTGTGTGTGTGTGTGTGTGTGTGTGTGTGTGTGTGTGTGTGTGTTGCAGTTGATGCACAGGCCAGCTAGACTCAACAGCACCTCTCTGGTCACCCAGGGTACTCAGGCTACATACACCAGAGGCTACAGACACACAGACAGACACACAGACACACACACACACACGCACGGATACACACACGGCCACGCTATGGAGACGGTGTGACCACCGCTCAAAAATGTTGCCATAGATGAGTGCATCGTTGTCTTTACTTTGAAAGCAAGATTACAGGTTTTACTAACTAAACTTAATCTCTCCATCTGGTTTCCAGGCAACCATGCTCCTCACTGTATTCATCATGGCAATGAGCAAATAGCCGAAACCATGTCCCACATCTTAAATGGTTGCCATGTATACAGGGGCCTCTACATATGTAGGCACGACAGAATTGTAGATTTGATATCAAAAGATATCTCTTCTATTTTTAGGTCCTCCATGTATGACACACACACACACACACACACACACACACACACACACACACACACACACACACACACACACACACACACACACACACACACACACACACACGGAACCAAAAAATGGACCCTTATGGGTCTGTAACTCTAGAGTGTACAAATGGAACCAAATTGACCCTTAGGGGTCTGTAACTCTGAGTGTACAAATGGAACCAAATGGACCCTTACAGGTCTGTAACTCTTAGTGTACAAATGGAACCAAATGGACCCTTAGGGGTCTGTAACTCTTAGTGTACAAATGGAACCAAATGGACCCTTACAGGTCTGTAACTCTTAGTGTACAAATGGAACCAAATGGACCCATTCCATTTGTACACTCTTAACACGTTGCAAGCCGCGGCAGAACCCTCTGAACAGAGGTAGCGCCGAAGAAATAAGCCATTTATTTACAAACATGTTTTAAAAAAACAAAGCCCACATGATAACAACACGTACTGGAGTGCTCGACACAGCGTACATATTCATCCTGCAGAGGTCGGCGATCTTACTTTGGCGAGGCGGAGGGGAGATCAATTCCATTCGTTTACGTGCGGCGAAGCAGGGAAAGGAGCGATAGAGAAGCGGCGCCCGAACGTGATTGAAACCGCGATCCACGAACAGAGACAAAGACCAGCCATCTTGTTTGAGCTTCTTGCTGAGTTTCAACACTGGGGAGAGGATGAGGCTCCTCCTGGCCAGCCATCCATCCAGAATGTGAGTCAACGGCGTGGCCTGCTGGATATTAGGAGTATCACACCCAGCACCAGAAAATGACTGTCAGAGCATATTAACCCTTTCAGATCGCTCCAAAAAGACACAGAGAAGAATTTCCGATGTTTTTTTTTTTTTTATTATAATTTATATCAAAAGTCCGGGAATAGACGGCGTGGCTGATGGGACCCAGTAGGAAGTCCGAGGGAGTACGGCCAGGCTTAGAAGGTGTTAATATGATTGATTTTATAATATAAATTGAGGTCCCAGCGATATATAAATGCCATTAAATGGGGGTCAGTAGCCTAATGCATTTCAAACTGGGTCCTTGAAATTCAAATGGTTGAGAATCACTGTTAGATAAAATATTAGCCTATATCGGTATCGGTATCGGTTAATATCGGTATCGGGAATTAAGAGTTGGATATTATCGGTTATCGGTTATCGGTAAAAAAGTCAATATCGGACATCCCTAGTAAAATTTGTAATGAAGAAATTGCCGGCTTATTGTGTCTAAAAGACATATTTAGCCACTTGCATGCATGCCCCCAACCACTGAAATCAAGTCATTAAAATTGCTAAAACTACGGAAAGAAGTAAATGAAAACATTTTAACACTCATCTTTTCTTTTCTCTAATTACAATAAATACATAAATAAAGAAAGTTGTCCTTTAAACATAATGTATTTATTAGGGTGTATTTGCCTCTATTGGGAAATGAGTGTGTACAAAGTACTGCTATTATAGTACTTGGAAAAAGTCATTTTTAACTTTTTTAATAGTTTGTACTTCGTAGCCTACAGATCAATCTCGAAAAATGTGAATATTGTGTAAAAGTACATTTTCTTGAAACCTTCATATATTTTTTTGAAACTTTCATAATGTTCTAGATACATTGCACACGCAGTGAATTATTCCAAAAGGTTTTTTTTGTTTTTTTTGTTAAGATTTGTGAATTTTTATGGCATTTCCAACATACTTCTCCCAAGTAGGCCGGCGGTGTTGCCCCGGTCTAGTTGCAAATAATAAGGTATATGGTTGTCACTAAATCCCACGGCACACCATTTGTGCCACGGAACACCATTTGGGAACCACTGGACTAGAGAATCACGGTGACTGTTTCTAATTGGGCCATCGGGACAAGACACAGCATGCACCAAAGAATGACTCGGATCGCTTACAACCTCTTGCGTTACAGACCGACCATGTGCAACCAATCGACAGTTTCCTTTGGATCCGTATCACACATAGCAACAACACATGCTTAGATACAACATAGAAGCAAAACAACTAAGCTGTCACTATGTCCACTAAAGCAGGTAGGGTGACCAGATGTCCCCCTTTGCGAGGGACAGTCCCACATTTCCATGACTTTTCAGGCGTCCCCCAAATTGAGACTCTGTCCCACATAGTGACTGGCAGGTGTTGATATAGGTGCGCTGATTGTTCCTGAAGCTCTTAACGTGAGATCACAGCAAGCTAGACTGGACCACACTGGACTACTGGAACACATTATAGAGCAGAGCGTTGTAATGTAAATCTCTCTCATTGTCTGTTTTCCCTGCAAGATAAGCCTGTTAATAAAATAACATGAGAAATATCCCCTATAGGAGGGTAATTAACAAATTAATAGGCATGTATTAGGGCTATATGGTCGAATATGGCATCAAAGCATGTATTAGCAACTTAAGTAATAATTTCTTATTAACCCCCCGCCCGCCCGTCCCACATTGTCCCACACAAGCGTACTTCTGTCCCTCAAATGAACAGTTTGGATCTGGTCACCCTAAAAGCAGGGGTCTTCAAAGTTTTCAGGCCATGGACCCCTTAGTTGAGAGAGAGATGAAGCAGGGACCCCCACAACCTGGGATACGATCAACACAATCCTGAGTAATTTTTTGTCTTCAATCTCTGTTTTGAGATATTTTAGTATTTCAGCATGAACGATGATGCATTTTGCATCATATGATGCAGCATGATGACTCATATGATGCAAAATGCATCATCATTCATGCTGAAATACTAAAATATCTCAAAACACAGAGTGAACACAAAAAAATAATAATCTTGTCCCAAACAACAATAAAATAAGATCTGGTTGTCCCAGAGGTGAACTGGCCCTTTAAATGTTATTTCATGTATCGAAGTTAACTGTATTTAATTTTTTTATGTATAAAACGGTTGTTGGCCAGGGGGTGACGATTAATTGGCGATTGAATGCTTCCCTTGTGGATGCTCTGAGGGGCCCTATGGGAGGATCCTTGGGGAAGGGGGCCATGCCTACGTCCTTCCAATTGACCATACACACGGCAGCCATCTTGCCATTAAGTGAATGAAATGCCATAGCCTGATTTCAGACTCTACGCTGGGGCTTGAGTCTGAACCTGTCTCCATTCTATTTGATTGAAAAGGGGAGGGGATTTAAAATTTGAAATTCCCAATCACAAGAGATCTGGTGGGAGGGGTTGTGTTTGACTTTTGCACACAAAACATTCCCTCCTCCCCCTCCCCTCAATGACATGCACCAAACAGGTCATTGTCTTTGATGTTTCATTGATTAGAGAGAATCACTAACGAGCTATTCGACAGTTGTATGGCTCAATCAATGACTGCAGTTCGGAGCCCTTTTGAAGTTCAAAGGGAGCAATTAAGAACTCTGGTGAGCCACGCAGCCACCCCTCCCTCCACTGTTTCTGTTGATTTTCAAAAGTTAGACGCGCCCCTCCTCCGCATTGCATTGATTTCATTGGTCGGTTTCGGTCGGTTTGAGAAGCTTTCGGTAGCAAGAGACACGTCATATGACACATCCAGACCAAGAGATGCAGTTCACTCAGAGAGTGGGCGGGTCTATTGGCTGGAGCCAGGCTAGAAATGCCACCCCAGTTGCCACCCGGTTTCAATGCAAATTTCAAACATGGCCGCCAGGTGAAAATGGTCTATGGAAACTATTCATGTTTTAAGTCTCACCACCTCCTCCCATTGGCTATAAGGGATTATTTGGTATAACTCAATAATAACAGCACATAGCGCTGGTCTGGAAGATCTATACACAAGTTGACAATCTACAATCTATCCATTATGTTTGAGCTTCTAGATAAGCATTCTTCCCCATGCACTTGAAACTGACAAAGCATAAATGTGTCATGGATTTGTGATGTGACAAATGCACTCAACCACAACACGGTTCCATTCAAGAAATGGTTTGTTCAGAACAAACGCTACACATAAAAGGCCCACCACATAATTCCCAATGCATTAATATAGTTAAATAACAATATCTGCTTCCTGACACCAAAGTGCATCTTGGGAAATGAACAGCAATATTCAGTAGGCATGGTCCCTGCGTTACATATTACTGGAACATTCACAGACAGATGGTTTCAGCATGATTGGTTCATGGATTTCAATCACTGTGAACCAATGATCCAGAGAGCCTCCCATCACCCAGTGGCCCCTGATTGGTGCATGGATTCCAAGCCATTGTGGAGTGTGGACCAATCATGTTGCATCTCCTCTCCTCTTGTAAAAGGCGATTTGTTTGCTTATAAGTAAAATATTTACAATAGAAACTTTAACCAAATGTATGTTTTTCATACTGATTAGAAAATGATGCTCATCAGTGTTCGGAGGTCTAAGACTCTCCCAAATCTGGCATCATGCTCTAGACTAGAGCATGATGTACTAGACTAGTACAGTGTTTCTCAAATGGGGGTATGTGTGGGGTATATGTTTTTTTTTTTTGTTCTTTTTTTTTTTTTTACATATTATGTTTAATGATAAAACATTGAAAAAAATGTATGTGATGTGAACGCGCTGATCCTTAAGGTTTTAAATCAAATTAAGAAAGAATTTTGACTGGCACAATTGTTAATCAATAGAAAACAGGCTACTTACTTTTATTTGCAATATATTGACATGGAAACTGGACTTTTGATGTCAGTATTTTCTAATCAAAATGTTGAGTACTTGGATTCAGCAATCAAGAAAAGAGGGTACTGAAACCCAAACAGTTTGAGAAGCACTGCTCCAGTACACCAGCAGAAAGTTAGAAGAAGGGAGGACACAAAAGGACAGAAAAAGAAAACTTTTCAAATCCATATAGTTTAGACCAGGGATAATTACAAGTGTACAGAGGGTGAATCCAATAGCTTTTTGGAGTACCTCCATGTATGGATGGCTCAATAAACTCACTGCCCTCGATGTGAAGGAATGAGGAATTCGAGTGTGATCTTCACCCAAGTTCTTTTTCAATATTTCAGGAGTGCAGAGTCACCGGTACGGAACACTTGGCAAGTTCATCGCATTCTGTGCACGCACTCAGATTTGGCTGATAATTGTGATTGTTGTGGAGCTGTGCTGGTTTTTGGGATTGCTTGGAGCTGAGAGTACAAAGTCATAATTTTGTGTCTGATTGACATAGACCACAAAATAGAACAAGTTGACGTGGGACAGGGCCATTTGGCTTGCACTAACATGCTGACAGATGGGTGCCTGTGTGTCATTCTGGCTGGCTTTCATCTTTGTGATTACCCCTGTGGTGGATAATTCCATCCTAAGTACAAAGATGCATGCGTGAACAGTGTGTTTGTCTCATGTCCGTGATTTGCATTAAAGAAGATCTATTTCTACGGCTGCAGCTGCTGTCCAGAGTGACCGGTTTGCCAATCACTCCCCAGACACTGTATACCAGGGTTTCCCAATTAGTTTTCCCCAAGGGCCGAATTATGTCTAGGGTACCAAGCCGAGGGCCACATCATTGCAGGGGGCGACGGTGGCGTTCCCACTACTCCAGCGACAGTTTTCGTCGTCGGGTGATAATCTTGTATGTCCAAAACCGTTCGTTTTGAATTTATCATATTAAAAATGATTTAAACTAGTGAAAACAGCTGATCTACAAGCAGGCGTTGTGTGCTTGTAGATCGGCTGTTTTCATTACTTTTGTGCGACAGCCTTGTATGATTTGCGAAAGAACGTACACATTTGGAGATACAAGATTTCCACCGACAACGACGATATACTAGTGTTGTTGCTGCTCTTATACCACCATTATTACTGGGGTTGGTGTGGGCCAGACTATTAAATAAATTATTAAAGATAAATATGGATCTATAAATCCATAGTTAAAATAAAACACAGAGACCAAAGGACTATATCTTTTAGATTGCTGTATTTAGAGAGGGTCAGACAGAGGAGACAAACAGTGAGCGTACCATAGGGGTAGCTTGATAATTCTCTCTCTCCTCCAAGATGGAGGAGAACAGTATATAAAGAGTACAGTTTATGACAGTAAGAATCGTGGGACTTATTGATTCGTTCCCATATCATAACAAGGAAGTAACGGGAAGAAAGGGACACGTAGTGTTGGTAATTTTCCACAGTGAGATACAGTATATCATGATTTCGTAGTCAGGGCAACCAAAGTTACTATGACCTGTAATCTATTTAGCCTGAACCCACAGTATCCGACCAAAATGTGGTCTCCTATATACTGTAAGTTCAGTTCATAATATATAACCTTATATGGTCATATGAGCGTCATACACAAATCATGAATTATGTATCATAATTCTTATCTTATCACAGACAGTAGCCCACCGCGGGCCGCAAATGGCCCGCGGGCCGCCTATTGGGGAACCCTGCTGTATACCTTGGCTGTATGCCATGCTGAAAACTGGCCAAGCCGTCTCCATATTACAGAGGAGAAGAGATATATGTCTTCAGTTACAATGCAGACTACAATAAATACACACCAGTTTCCACCACATCTGCGCAGCAGTTATCTGTGGTACGATGTGCATGTATTTAGTCATTTTGAATCTTACAGTATGTGGTTCTGTTATTATGGTACAGTAAATGGTCAGCAATTAATGTCACATTTTCAGTCTTCCGACCACTCAAATGGACATTAAAGTGTACTTCAGATGCACGTACAGACAGGGGCGTCACAAGAGGGGAAAACGTGGGACTGAGTTACTAAAGCCCAAGGTAGAGGGGCCTTAATTATTCTTTACTTTACCTATTGAAAAACAGCAATACAAGCTCACAGCGCCGCACTGAGTACCGCGCTGCAAGCTTGTAGATCTTTTATTTTTGAAACGTGAAAACGTGTGCAAATCTTTGAATATTTCTATTTTTTAAGCGAACATTTGTTACTCAAATTTTGCTTCTGGGGGGTTCTTGGAACTAAATATTTTGAGATGGGGGTCTGTGGCCAAATACATATCATTTTGGGGGACCTTCACATGAAAAGGTTTGAGCACCACTGACATAGAAACATAGGTTTTTCAAAAAAACCTTAGAAGGATTTGAAATATTCAAAGACTTGCACACATCTTCACGATAAAAAAAAAAAGAAATCAGATCTACAAGCTCGCTCGTGAGCTTGTATATCTGCTATTTCTCAATAGTTAAAGTACCCAGGGCCCAGAATTTGGTTGCGACACCCCTGCAGACAGAGAACACTGTTACATATTACAGTAAGTTCTACTGCATGTATAGCGATGGGCGGAGGCAACCTGCTTATCAGGAGCAGTTAGGGATTCAGTGTTTTGCTCAAGGTCACTTGGACACGCGGCCGGGAGGAGCTGGGGATCAGACTCCAGAACTTTCCAGCTCCCAGACAGCCGCTCTACGGTACCTCCTCCTCCTGAGCCACTTCCGGCCATGACCTTATTTATGACTTGTATTGATTTGAAGGTGGAAGGCAGTGGAGTCATTAGCGTTGTCGGTGTACTCTCCTGTGAACTCCCTCCTCCTGCAGCCAGACCTTGTTGCCCGCCAGAGGCACTGGTCAAGGTGATCACCACCACAGGAGCACTAAAGTCATTTTCAACTTCATCCTTGGTTCCTCGCCCAATGCTCATTATAAGATGGCAGCGTTTCTGTCTAGTCTCAGAGGTGGGCAGTGGACAGTTTACAAACTTAACCACTAATGATATAATCGGTGGGAATTCCAAGCGAGAAAAAAAGAAGAAAAATGCGATCTTGTGAGCTTGTACTGTAGAAAATGTGTAATATTTTATAAGCATTTGTGTTGTGTTCTTTTATGGGGGGGGGGGGTCCCCATATGGTGCAAAACATTTTCAGATGGGTGTCTATCTACGGCCAACTACAGTAGTACAGTACATATTCTTTTGGAGGTCCTTGACAATAACCATTGCATTAGCATGTTGCTCAGACCTTGCTGAAGACAGACTGACACAGAACGGGGAAGCCTCATGGGACCATCATCGCCCTCAGCTGCCACTTCTCCTGGCTCAGATTTATGGCAATGTTTTTGTTTAAATCTTATGCAAATTGAACATTCACACGCATGCACGCACGCGCGCACACACACACACACACACACACACACACACACACACACACACACACACACATGCGTGTTTACGCGCACACACCTTGGTGGGGTATTTTGTTACCAGCATCGCCTTTATCTCCTATAATCGTCATGTCTGCAGTAATCTCTCAAGACAGCTTCAGAAAGGAAGAGAGACAGACCGATAGGTGTCGCCCTTTCTTTGACGATGGGTTCCCAGATTGTGTCTGCAGTATCTCTCTACCCCTGTCTGTTGTGTCCAGTGTCGTCCAATTCCGTTCCTTCCTTCATTAACAAGTATTTTTGTTTGGGTTTGGGTATGTCAGTCAGAGGATTGTATGGCGATGGCATGCCCTCTATACCACTGGTTCTCAATGTGGGGTCCTTGAGGGGGGGGGGGGGGGGGGGTTCCAGGGGGTCCGAGTCCGAGTACTATCGTTCCTGTATTTGTCCATAATTATACATTTAGAGTAGGAAATCATTTGTTACCCCCTTTTTATGCCCAATTTAGTCATCAAGCCAATGAATCCCTCCCCACACACATCCCTGTGTTGTCACTGCCAGGGACGTGCTGGCCATTGGGAAAAGCTGGACAACTCCCGAATGGCCGGTTCATTCCCGGCCGGTCCAGGCCGGCCATTAGGAAAAAAATAAAAATAAAATGTTGGCCTTCGTTCCATTTTGGGGGCTGGGCGGCCCACAAAGTAAATCGTCACTGTCGGGCAGAAACCTTGTATCTCCAAGTTTCAAATTTGTAATTTTTTTCGCAAAGCAAAGCCCTGCTTCATCATACAAGGCTGTGTGCTTGTAGATCGGCTGTTTTCACTAGTTTAAATCATTTTTTTAAATGATAAATACAAAACAAACGGTTTTGGACATACAAGGTTTCCACCCGACAACGACGAAATATAACTCATGTAATTGGCCCACTGGCTTGTCACTTGTCATGATCTGAAATGACAAATCTTTGAGTAGCAGCAGTGCTATAGAGAGAGATCTCTCTCTATAGCGCGCAATGAGGGCCTCTCCAACTATTTTTCCCGGGCTGAATCAGGGGCCCAGCATTTCCCTGATCACTGCTGTTGTGTCCTACTGACTCATCTACAGTAGTGAGGAGTCCCCACCGGGAGGACGTAGGACCTTCGTCCTACTCCTCCCGCCCAACACTCCCTGCTGACAGGTGCCGCCACACAGGGACGTGCAGAGAAGGCAGGGGCTGAAATTTCCAAAAGGGCCATTGGTGAATATATTGAAAATAGCAGACCTCCAAGCTCACAACGCGTTGTGAGCTTGGAGGTCGGCTATTTTCGGTGCTTGATACCACACACTGAACTAAGCATAATCAAGTCAATACTGGAGATGTGGCGCAACGGCATGGATTTCTACACAGAGAGGGCAATTCTTTTAACATACGATGCTGCATTCAAGTTCAGGAGAGTTTGGACAAGGCAATTATCTTGAATGCTGCCTTCAGGTATGGCATGGAAAGGGGGCATTTGCATTTCTTTCACCATAGTAAAAACTGCATTCATGGTCTGGAGAGGGCACTTTTTACAGAGAGATGAAAGGGCAGGGGCTCAAGCCCCCTTTGATGTCAATGTGTGCCTGCCGCCACAGCCAGTAGGAGTAGGTGCAATGGCCAATATCAATATCGTGTCTTCAAGACGAGGACACTCGGAGAGCTCGCCCTTGCTGGATTATGTTGGCATAGATGCCCGCAAAGCCGGATGCATCGCGGTGGATTCGAACCCACAACCTCTGTGGTGGTGGGCACTGCACCACCCGAACACGTTTTTTACCTTTTCTGCTGTTTTTGCATCTTTTCTGAACGTTTGTACACCCCTGTTCTAGATGATTTCATAGCCATTCGGATACGAGAGCCCATATATGGAGCCCTGTGAAGTGGTAAGCCCCTCAACATGTGCTTAGAGGACGGTACAACCCAATCACAGAACACGCTTGAAAAATATTATCACACACTGTAGCAAATGAACCGTGATGCATCACCAGATTCTCTTAGAACGTGTTGGCACATGATAAAAAACAGCCATTTCCCCCTGCCATCTGTTCACAGATATGAAATTGCTTTTTTGGGAGGATTTACAAGACGGGCAGGCTAGATAGCAACGTGATCTTTCTAAAATTTCACTTTCACTTGGTTTCTGCTTTACATTAGGGCAGTAAAAAAAAGCTTGCGCTATCTCACTTGTGATTTTATCACCGCTGTTAATTATTATTTTATATATTTTTTGTGCTCATTCTACAATGAAAAGGTCACTGATGTTTGCCAAGTGTCCGCAGGAGTTTGAAATGCTGCCAAAAGGTGACAGCGATTCTGAACTGAGATATTGCTCTGTTTGCCCCTGGGGCACTTTGACAGTGTTCCACTTCATATCGCTTTATAGCTTTGATCATTGTCACCTTATATAACCACTGTTATTTCTTCCCACTGGTTGATTGATAGATGCTATCACAGCTGTCTTCGATCGAGCTCTCACGTGGCATGGCTGTCGCCCCTGCAAATCAGTTCTATAGGTTAAGGGTTGTCATTGTTGTCACCTTTTCTATGTTTATTTTATTCTCTGTGAGGTTTGGTGGTATCCCTTCAGACTGTGTGTGTGTGTAGGTGTGTAAGTGCAGTGCACGTGTAGGTGCAAGAATAATAAAGTCAATAGTAGGCTGTGTGTGAGTTACTTAACTTGCATCACTATGCTAAAACCAAAAAAATCTTCATAAAATTACATTGCTCGCCTAAAAATAGGATTCCCAAAAATCAGAACAAGGACAAAGTATAAATGATTTCGTTAGGCAGATGGACAGCATCGTCCTTGGTGGTGGTGGACTGGTGGTGGTGGGTGGTTTTGCTGGTAACTGCACTGATTGCCTGTCATGC
This sequence comes from Nannobrachium achirus, assembly GCF_963921795.1. Classification (NCBI taxonomy): domain Eukaryota; kingdom Metazoa; phylum Chordata; class Actinopteri; order Myctophiformes; family Myctophidae; genus Nannobrachium; species Nannobrachium achirus. Next base: position 19,141,190 of record NC_137814.1, on the reverse strand, counting down.
TATATTTATGGCCCCTTGCATTTATTTATTTATGTGGCACCGCTGATCTGAGTGAGCAGCACTGTGGGCTTGGCCACGGTGAGCCCACTCTCTGTTCACCCCTTTCATCCCTCTCTCTCTCTCTCTCTCTCTCTCTCTCTCATTACGCGTGCTAGCTGTCCACTGTAAGCTCCGCACCTTTGTCACTGTCTGTCCTCTCACAGCCTCAGGCCTTTCTCCCTCACCTCGGCCATCTCGCTCCCTTTTTTGTCCTCTCCCGCAGTGTGTGTGTGCGTGCGTGCGTGCGTGCGTGCGTGTGTTGGGGGGTGGGTGGATTCAGCACGGCTGTCATTTTAGATTAAAGTAAACGATCACTCATCTGGACAAATGAAGGCTCTCCTGTTAACCTTGGGAAACTTTTGATGAATGGAGGAGGGACGGGGTTGGTAATGACTTTTTAAAACTGTCATTGTTTGGACTGTCACCGAGGTACAGTGTGTGGGGGTGATATCCGGGACGCGTGCTACTGTACCGACGTGATATGGAGAGCTGGATGTGGAAAGCGTTTGTTCTTTTTAGGAGCCTTTTTGTTACACCGACGTTGTTCTTGTGAAGCACTTTTGTTGTTTTTGGAGAGATATTTATAAAGGTGGTTATTTCCATCTGGCTATGACATGAGGCCTAAACTGTAACCAGTACCACTCTAGGGCATGTGACACAAGCAGCCATCTGTATAGTGCCGCTCAGCGCTCAGTGATTAGTCTAGCGTGGCCAGACTGTTGACTCCGCGATTTGCAAATGCTCCCGCCATACAGTCTGGAATAACGTAAGAAGAACAATGAGTACCCGGTTAAAGCGGAAGAGAAGCCTCCTCCTCACTTCCGTTTCCGTCTCACATCGCGCACATTTATCATTAGACCTATATAAATAAAAATCATCTAAGCATATTTAGCTTGCTGCTTTGCAGAAATGACATTTTAAAATATATTTTCTTGAACGGAAATGTCAGCTTCCATTACTCGCCGTTCAGGAGGTGTAGTTCCAGTCCAGACTCTGTATAGCATTCGGAGATTGTGGAATAGTTGTCTGGCTAGTGGCTACGCGAGACTACAGTGGTGAACTTGAATCCTGCATTCTGATTTGTGCAGCTTCATTCACAAAGTGCACACAATTTGGACGGTTTAGACCACATAAGGCTGGGCGATATTGGGAAAACCTTCGATATTCGATAACGTTGTTGAATACCTCGATATCGATATTACTCACGATATTAGGAAGAACAATTGCATATCCATGCATGCACACTGCACAGTACACATAGAATAAAGAAATTAAATGTCTTATTTTCATTTTCCAACAATGGATTGAAATAACCACACCTGGTTACAGATGGACTGCTTTTTTGCATGTGCTACAGCTACAAGCATGCATAGTGTGTCTGTTAATTAATTTGACACATACACCAATACCTAATTTCAAGCCATCTTCGTCGATATGTATACCTCGCATGTTGATACCTCGATATCGATATGTTTTCGATATATTGCCCAGTTATCAGACTTCTCTGGCCATAATTATACTGCCCTGGTTCCCAAACAGTGGGTCAGGACCCATTTGTGGGTCGCAGACAGATTTGTATGGGTCCTTTTGTTTGCTTTTTGCTTCCTACATTTAGTCTTTTAATTATTATTATTATTCCAAATATTTTCAAAAAACATTCGCAAAAGGGTTGATTATTATTATTTTTCTTCAATCAAAGACAAATTTTAGAAATTCCATAAATTAGAAAACAAAAATGTTTAGGTAATGAAAATATCCGGCTATCTATAAGCTACGGCGCGACGCGTTGTGAGCTTGTAGATCTGCTTTTTCACTAGTTTGGGTGAGGGTCCCGGGCAAACGTCTAATTTCTCTTTCTGATATAGCCTAGTAAGCCTACTGAACTGTGGCCTTTTTGAGCGGTATAACCGCTCCTACATCTGGCTTTGTCTGTATGTATGTATATCCCGCCCCATCCCACAGCTTCGTGGGGCGCTTAATGAAATGAACTCATAAATCGCACCGCTCACTTCACACTGGGTGTGATTTTTACTATTATTGTGCAGACAACGCTTGTGAAAATGAATTATTAATTATTATAAATATATTGATAATATTGGATAGCCTATTATGTCAGTATCTGTTAATGTAATTTAGATTCTGTTTTAGCTATTTAACTTGTTTTTAATTTTTCCATTAAGTTAAAAGTTTTAAAAGCTATATTAATAATTATAATAATAATGATTAATATTACATTATGTGAAATCTGTGTGCAGTATTGCATGACAGCGCATTGCACAGTTAAGGCCAAAATGATGCGTGTAACACTGCTGATGCGTGATGTGATATGAATCTGATCTTCACATAACAGCCATAGATGTTGAGCAAAGCAAATGTTTAGAGCACAAAAGCAAACATCCCTGTGCAGTATCATGAGACATTTGCTATTCAGCGGTGCAGAAATGGCCTCATATGCGATTCAAATCACAGCCCTACTCCTCTGAGGCAAGGCAGCTGCTCCAGACATCGATGGAAGTGTTCCCCGGTCTGAATCTGTTTGACTTCTAAACTAGATGCTCCAGCCTTGGGGACCTGTGAAACCCAGCTATCTGTCCACACACAAAAACCCATCTTTTAACCACTTTCGGCCCAGGTGTCAATATATTTGGGCATGTTATTATAGAAATATATCCCTGATAGGTATTTTGTTATGGTTCATATCATCTTTTTATCAATACATATTGATGACCAACTGACCACCGGAACCTAAAGCACAGCCTGTGACTGTGCTCTTGTGTACAGTACCTGCAAGGTCTCCGTCTGGTAGAAATCAGGCCTTATCAACTGCCTGGAGCCTGTACCTAAACAATGAGAATTGTTTTGGTTTATAAGGCTCAGCTTGGGACATCTGGTGTCATCCTTTGTCTTGTCATTCGTGGACAAGAAACATATCCTATGAACTGTTGAAACGTCATCCATTGACTGACCAAATGACCATACATAAACTCATGTCAAAACATAATTTGTCAGAGAGAGCACGTACCATTGACTATTCTGTTGTACCTTTGTCTTGAATACTCTCTCTCCATAGTAAAACATTCCATTCTCACTCTGATCACTCTCCTGTCTTATTTCTGTGTGATGGATTATTGTATCTCATATGGGAATGAGACAGAGGGAACTGGAAGACGGATGGATAGCCTACATTTTATCCATAAAAGAAAGAAGAAGAAGAAGAAGAAGAAGAAAGACAAAAACACATTGCACAATGATCCTGTTGCATACAAACAGGTAGATAAATAGATAGATAGTGGTGGTTTGGTCTTTTTCAAGGACATTTTGATAGGCCATGCTGACTGCTAATCATTAGCAGTCAGCAACAGGGGGTCCAGGGTCCTTCAAATCTTTTTTTTTCTCCTTTTTTATATTAACCACTTGAACCCTAACGTCCATATTCTGAGAACTTTAGCCAAAAATAGCAGATCTACTTGTAAGCTCACAACGCCTCACGCTGCGAGGCGCTGTGAGCTTAGAGATCAGCTATTTTCGGCGAAGAGGTTTGGTGTAGAGGGGAAAAAGAGCACACTAAGAACAGAGTGAAATGTCAAGTTCATTAAGTATTGACGGTTCAAGTGATTACATATCTGATAATAACACAAATTGACATGAATCCAATAATACAATACACTGATGATTCTGCTGTCAAACGATGAATATGGAATCTGGGGGTCCCTGCTTCATCTCTCTCTCAGCTAAGGGGTCCTTGTCCTGAAAACGTTGAAGACCCCTGTGCTAATGGACATACAACATTACCTCTACAACAGGGATCAAATCTGCCACCTTTCAGATACAGGACAGTCCGTCTTCTTGAGACCTTAGGTCACCCTGCTTCTCCTGCTGGTCTCTGTGGTGAATTGTACCAATCCTGAGCCACCACAGGGGAGTGCTCTTAGACAGTGGTCATGGTCACCCAAGGTTTCACAGCAAATTAAGCCCTCATGGTGTGCTTCAGTGCTTCCATCCAGTTATGAACCTAAAAACCAAATTAGTTTCATCGAACAACACGGTTGTACAAGCAGGGGTGTCGCACCAAATTCTATGAATAATATGTATTACAAGGATTACATATTATTTTGTGCTTTAACTATTGAAAAATAGCAGATATACAAGCTCACAGCAAGGCACCGAGTGCCACGCTGCGAGCTTGTAGATCTGCTATTTTTGAAAAATCTTGAAAAGTCTTTTTTTATTTATTTTTTATGTCAGTGGTGCCAGGGAACCCCCGAGAAGCTAAATTTGACAAATGTTTGCTTAAAAAACACATATTCAAAGATTTGCACACATTTTCACGACTTTTCAAAAATAGCAAATCTACAGCTTGTATTATCTGCTATTTTTCAATAGCTAAAGTATAAAATAACTATAAGGCCCCTCCACCTAGGGGCCCTAGTAACTCAGTCCCACTCCCCCCTTGTGACGTCCCTGGTTGTACGAGGCTGAATTAGCTCTGATACCCATGAATTAAGACTCCTCTAAGAAGGAATCACATTTATGCCTTAACTACCCATTAAACTCTCTAAAAAACACTCTGCTTTTGGAGCAATTAGTTGCTTTCATGTTGTTTAGCCTCAGGAGAAGACTTGAGAATGTTAGTGGAAGCTAATGGGAGAGAGGAGGGAACCATGGCAATGTTTGAATTGTGTAAAATATTTCATTATCAGGAAATTGCATCCTTGCCCTCTCTGGCACGAAGGGAAATGGAAAGAAAAATGTTGGAATTCATGTGAATCCAGCCTTTATTCACGCCTTAGCATAATTTATGAAATATTACATCCAACCACTGTGACCATTCAGAAACTGCCTTGAAACTAGGCAAATAGGAATGTACACGTACAGTATGCTGTTGCTGGGTATTCTATGCAGGACTTCAGGATTTCAGTTGCACTGAGCAGATATTATTTTCATTAGCATTGTAAATCAGTGGTTCTCAAAGCGGGGTCTGGGGACCACCAGGGGTCCTTGAGGGAGGAACAGTTTAACACCTTTAACCCTAATTTATTCTTAAGCTATTCAAAAATATAGAACTTTCAAAGCATTTTTTTTAAATCGTGGACAATTATGACAAATTTGGAATACTTCTTAGATTTTATTTATTTATCAAAATCTTCTCTCATAGGGGTCCCTGACTCCTTAGCACAACATCTTTTCATCAAATCAACAACAATTTGGGGGGTCCTTATAATGAAGATGTTTGAGAACCACTGGTTTAAATCACTAGGCTATAAGAAATGGAGACATAATGCTACCCGCAGTCAACACGTGACAGCTTTCACACTCCGCAAGATCCGAGAAACAAACATTTGCATATTTTTTGTTACAGTCATTAAAAAGGCAAATAATAAGAGTGAGTCTTCCTAATTGCTCATTTAATTAATTAAATGTCCCAAAATTGTGACATGTGGCATACAAGAGTCCCCAATTAAGTACGTAAGAACCACTGAGTGGTCATGGAAGTGGGTCAGATTGCAGGGTGGCCCGGCTGACCCCCCTTATAATGAAGGTCAATTTTGAACACTTGTCTACCACATTTCTGCCATGATTAATTGTAGTGTGAAATATGTGGCATTTTCCTAACCTTTCGGAAGGGGCTGACTATAAGGCCACATAATTCATCTACGCCTGGGCCTATTTGAAGAGTACACAGTCAACAAAGGAACCTGGCCTCCCCCCCACCCCCACCGCTCCCCCACTTCAGTCTCAACTACAACCGGACTATGATGACCACCTCCCCCCCACGACAAACTTTCCTGTCTCGGTCGAAGACAAAGAGCCCCCCAGCTCCGACGTTGGCTCGATCACTACAGAGAACATGCACTCTGTTGTTTTTGCGAAACCAGGACTTCATCTAGTCCATTTAAACATCAATAGCTTGAATCCCAAAAAACTGGAGCTAATTAAGGGAATGTTTCATGGCGGTAAGGCAAAGATTTTATCCTTCTCTGAAACTAAACTTGATGACTCGTTTACAGATGCTAGCATTGGAATTGCCAACTACACTGTAATCAGGAATGATAGAAACAGGTGGGGAGGCGGAGTTTGCATGTATGTACATAATGATGTCAATTTTATCCCCCGTCCAGACTTACACCACAGTTCTCTTGAAACTGTATGGATTGAGGTAATCTTTGAACATGCAAAAAACATACTAGTATGCGCTGTCTATAGACCACCTGATCAGAATGATTTCTTTGAGCTGTTTGATGAGAGCTTAGCAAAGGTGGACGGTACTGAGTATCACATTTTGGGCGACTGGAATGTGGACATTTTGCGTAAAGACGCACCCATGTTCAAGTCCTTTGATGGGTTATGCAATCAATACAGCCTCACTCAGCTTGTCACAGTACCCACCAGGGTGACAGAGCACTCTCAAACCCTCATAGATCTCGTCGTAACCACTGACAAGTCCAAAGTCACCGCTAGCGGGGCTATTGTATGCGGTCTTAGTGATCATTATATGATCTACTCTACCCGAAAAATACACAAACCCAAGGCTAGTGGCCACAGAACTGTCGTTGCTAGAAGCCTGAAGAACTACTCCAGTGAGGCTTTTAATCTCAAACTAGCGGGTGTAGACTTTTCCCCAGAGCTGCAGTGTACAGATGTCGAAGAAGCATGGCGCGGTTTTAAAACCAAATTGACCAATGCTCTAGACGACGTGGCCCCCTTGAATACCACCAGGGTTAAAGCCCGCCAAGAGCCATGGTATAACTCAGATATTGCAGAATCAGCTAAACTCAGAGACAAAAAATACGATGAAAAACGAAAGTGCTGCAAAAAGCTCAGGAAAAAATTCAACCCTGGCCTCAAAATCCACGTTGAGCATCTTACTGCTCAATGCAAGAGACTTAGAAACCAGACAACCGCCCTAGTTAGATCCGCCAAAAAAAACTACATCGACGACAAAATCGATGAATACAAAAACAAACCACGAGACCTATGGAAGTTGCTTAACAACCAATTAGGCTTAAAATCAAAAACCATATGCCACAACATAAACATCAAAACGGACGCCGCTCTCATTTCTGACAAAGGTGAAGTGGCTACCCATCTTAACAAAACCTTTACCACCACAGCCCGTTCACTGGTCGAAAGACTGGTCGCCCCATCTGGGCAGTATGGTGAAGAATTTGTTAAAAAATTCTACAAAAAACTGGGCGTCAAAAAAGACAGCTTTAAACTTTCCACAGTGACAACTGATGAAGTGTTTAAAAAATTGAGCGCCCTACCTCAGCACAAGGCCACTGGCCTTGATAAAATCCCAGCTAGATTTCTCAGAGATTCAGCCGCCACCATTGCTCCAATCATTACCCACATAATTAACCTTTCCATCGAACAGGGTCATGTCCCCCAGGACTTCAAACTAGCAAAAGTAACCCCCCTGCACAAAAAAGGTAGCAAACTAGACCCTGGAAACTACCGCCCCGTTTCCATTCTTAGCTCCATATCCAAAGTCATGGAGAAAATAGTCTACGAACAGATTGCAAGATATCTCGATGAGAATAATCTGATTTACGAGTTCCAATCTGGATTCAGAAAATCCCATTCCACTGACACATGCCTTCTCTATTTGACTGACCAAATCAAACGCGAAGCGGATCAGGGCAAATATAGTGGCATGGTCATGATGGACCTCCAGAAGGCATTTGACACCGTGGATCATGCTATTCTGATTGAGAAACTAAAAGCCATCGGTCTTGACAGCGCAGCAGTGAGCTGGATGCAATCTTACCTGGTGGGGAGGGAACAGGTGGTGGAGATTAACGGTACCCTGTCCCCCCCCCTCCCAGTAAGCTGTGGAGTTCCTCAAGGTAGCATACTGGGACCTCTGTTGTTCCTAATATACGTGAACGACATGGCATCTGCTTGCGACTGCAACCTGTTCCTGTTCGCGGATGACTCGGCTCTCCTAGTCTCGGGCAAGGACCACTTGCAGGTTGAAAAGACACTTAACTCTGAACTGAGTAAGATCTGCACATGGCTTAACGACAACAAATTATCAATTCACCTGGGCAAAACCGAGTCCATCCTCTTTGGATCAAATCATAACCTCAAAAAGGTAGAGAACTTCACAATCAAAGTGGGTGACAAGGTCATAACACGAAAAAACGAAATCTCTTACTTAGGATGTATCCTTGAAGCTAATCTTTCCAGCGAAAAGATGACTTCAAAAGTAATACAAAAAATCAACCAACAAACTCGTTTCCTACAGAGGATCGCCCCAATGGTCAACTTCAACACACTGAAGACCATAGCTGGTGCAATAATCCAGCCCCTCTTTGACTATGGAGTCCACGTATGGTATCGTGACGCCCCACAAGCCCTAAAAACTAAACTCCAAACAGCCCAAAATAAACTAATTAGGGTCCTGCTTAACCTTCCCAATCAGACTCACCTCACCGCTACTCACCAGTTAAGAGTGGGGTGGCTCAGAGTAGATGACAGAGTACAGCAACTTGCAATGGGACTGGTGTACAAGATACACTACACCACTATGATACCCAAGTACCTGTCAAAATACTTTATAAACGTTAAGGATGTCCATAATTACAACACCAGAGGCAGTGCCACAGATCACGTTCAACCCAGAGTCAACTCAAAGAAAGGGTCGAACTCGTTCTTCTGCTATACCACAAAAATGTGGAATGCCTTACCGAAGGCCATAAAGGAGTGTGGATCATTAGCATCCTTTAAAATTGCCCTAAAAAACCACTTACAGGCAGCAGCCGTTCACAACTGGTAAAAACCTAGCCCAACCCTACCCTCCCTGCCCCTTCCTTGTATATACTGTACATACTGATTGTTTAGACTTACTGTTACCTGCCCCTTCCTTGTATATATTGTATATACTGTACTTACTGATTGTATAGACCTACTGTTTTCTTTTTCTTTCTTTTTTTCTTTACATGTCTACTGCATAGTACTGTGTTCTATTTGTCTGTCATTCAATGTTATATGAGATACTTAAATGGTTTCCTGTTGAAATAAGCTTAGTCTTTTCATGGATCTCCTTTTAGTAGACCTTGTACCAGTGAACTGTACCGTCATGAATCTGTACATTTTCCTATTCAAACTTCTAATAAAGCCTTCAATCAATCAATCAAAACAGTTGTCTTATTTATTTCCTTTTAAAGACGGTTCAATATAGTACACACTACCGCCTCCTACAGCCTTGCCTTCAGGCCTGACTTCTCCATGTTCCCATGGTCAGGGGTGTGGCACCACATTCTGGGCCCTATGTACTCACTGTGGGCCCCCCATGAATGTTCTTCATAGGGGGAGGGGGTTTAACCCATTTAGACTGGGAACGCATTATTACGCATTATTTGGTGCTTTAACTAGCAGATATACAAGCTCACAGCGTGGCACCGAGTAGCTTGTAGATCTGCTATTTTTGAAACATCGTGAATATTTCAAATCCTTCTAAGGTTTTTTGAAAAAACTGTTTTATGTCAGTGTTGCTCAAACTCTTTCATGTAAAGGACCCCCAAAATGATATGTATTTGGCCACGGACCCCCATCTCAAAATATTTAGTTCCAGGGACCCCCCCAGAAGCAAAATTTGAGTTACAAATGTTCGTTTAAAAAATACATATTTGCACACATTTTCACACTTTTTAAAAATAGTAGATCTACAAGCTCGCAGCGCGGCACTCTGTGCGGCGCTGTGAGCTTGTATATCTGCTATTTTTCAATAGCTAAAGTATAAAATAATTAAGGCCCCTCCACCTTGGGCCCTAGTAACTCAGTCCCACTTTTCCCCTCATTGTGACGCCCCTGATAGTACACACTGCCGTGCCGCCTCCTACCCGCACAGCCTTGCCTTCAGGCCTGACTTCTCCATGTTTCCCACGGTCCTTGTCCTGGGATGTCCCGCATACTCCGTCTGGCAGAGCCATCCATCTATCCATTACCCAGTGCACCCATGCATTTTATTTTCAGCAGTGGTGGGAAAAGTACTCTCATTTTTGAGCAGTGGTCACACCGTCTCCTTAGCGTGACCGTGTGTGTAGCCATCCGTCCGTCCGTCCGGCTATGCGTGTGTGTCTGGCCTAAAATACCGCTGGGTGACCAGAGAGGTGCTGTTGAGCACCCTTGAAATCTACATGAATGCATGCACGCATGCAGCCACACAGACAGACACACAGACACAGCCTTGAAATTAATGGACACCACCGCTCAGTTCACACTGGTGTGATTTTTGAGCGGTGGTAGTCCGCTCCTATACGTGGCTGTGTGTGTGTGTGTGTGGGTATGCGTGCGTGCGACGTGCGTGTATATAGCCTGAGTCTGTATGTAGCCTGAGTACCACTGGGTGACCACACAGAAACACACACACACACACACACACACACACACACACACACACACAGTCCAGAATTCATAATGTACTTGAGTAAAAGTACAAAAGTGTTGCCATCAAAATGTAAAATGTAAAAGCACTCATCGGCTATTTTGAAATGGCCAAAATGTATATAGGGTTGAAGTGGTTAATATCCATCCATCCATCCATCTACAACCGCTTATCCGGAATCGGGTCACGGGGGTAACAGTTCCAACACTGATTTCCAGTGTTCCCTCTCCTGAGCAACCTTATCCACTTCATCCAGCGGGGATCCCCAGGCGTTCCCAGGCCAGTGTGGAAATGTAATCCCTCCATCTGTTCTTTGGTCTGCCACGGGGTCTGCTCCAAGTGGTTAATGTGTGTTTTGCAATAATCAAAATCTAGAAAAACTAGTAACTAAAGTTTTCAAATAAATGTAGTGGAGTAAAAGTACATTTGCCTCTGAGATGTAGTGGAGTAGACGTAAAAGTACAGAAAATGTAAAATTAGAAAGTACAAATAGTTCAAAATTTTAATTAAGTACAGCACTTAAGTATATTGTCACTGTCGGGCAGAAACCTTGTATCTCCAAGTTTCAAATTTGTACATTTTTTCTCAATAAAGCCCTGCTTTGTCATACAAGGCCGTCGCACAAAGGTAGTGAAAACAGCAGATCTACAAGCACACAACGCCTCGCACCGCGAGGCGTTGTGTGCTTGTAGATCGGCTGTTTTCACTAGTTTAAATCATTTTTAAAATGATAAATGCAAAACGAAGAGTTCTGGAAATACAAGGTTTCCACCTGACAACGACGATATGTAGGCTACTTGTAAGTTAATGTAAGTTACTTTCCACGAAATTCCACCACTCATTTTCAACATTGTTGTCTTGTCCTCACACAGCATAACATCTGCAGCGTGAATTCAACTCTCTATCAGAGTTAAATTAACACTCAGGGTTTTACTCTGTAGGGGTGTGTGTTGTCATGTTGTCACATAGGCGTCTGACTTTCAGAGCAAAATGTTTCTGACACTTCTATATTCTACCATGAAAAATAAAAGTATGCTCCGTCCATTGCTGTGACTTACCGTGGTTATCTAACTTGGAGTAGAAAGCCCCTCGTTATCAGCAACATGGTTTAAAACATTTAGGACCCATGAATAAGTACTGGATTTAAACTGGCAGGCATGTGACCTCATGTGTTTTTCACTAACCGGCCATGTATCACCGAGGACAAATTAAGTTATCTCACCCTCGGGCAAGAGCATGTGTTCAAGTCAATTTGAAAAGGCCTGAGCTGACAACACTGAAACAGAGACCATTAATGGAACTGAAAATGCCACGACATTGTGCCCCTACAGTGAGATTTTAAATGTTAATGGCTAATAACAATAAACAGCCATGAAATCCCCAGACAGTTTGGAGAACCGAAAGACTCCCAATTAGCCTCTCGAGAACAAGCCCAATCGACTTGGCGCTAATTCTATGGCAAAACTTTAATTGTTGCAGGTAGTTGGTAGTTGGTTGGCATCTCACAAGACTACAAAGGTCCACCATGGGAGAAATATAACTTTCAAGCTTGCAACATCACAGGGAATATAGCTGCAGCAGGCAATGACTTCTCTTAAATTCCAGTTCAGCACTGTTAAGTTTATGGGTGGCAGTGGCTCGGCGGTAGAGCCACCTCTTGGCTCCTCCTGGCTTTGTGCCAAAATGTACTTGAGCGAGACACTGAACCCCAACAGCTCCAGATGAGCAGGTTGGTGCCTTGTGTGTGTGTGTGTGTGTGTGTGTGTGTGTGTGTGAATAGGTGAATTTAACACATTATTGTAAAGCACTTTTGTATAAAGGCGCTATACAAATGCATAGACAATTCATTTACAATTGATGCATTGTCTATGTCAGGGGTTTTCAAAGTGGGTGACGGGGCACCCTGGGGTACGTGCCGCGACGGCAGTCCAGGGGTACCGCGAGATCATTTGATAATATTTGGAATTTATTTGGACACTTGAAAAAATATTTAGTAAGTACACAGTTATTTTCAGTCAGTTATAACCAAAATGGCTACTATCTCAACGTTTTCCTCGCAACATAATCACTAAAATATCATTACTGTCAGGCAGAAACCTCTGTCGCACAAAACTAGTGAAAACAGCCATAACGCCTCGCGATGCGATCTGCTGTTTTCACTAGTTTAGTACATGTTATAGATGATAAATACAAAACGAACGGTTTTGGACATAAAAGGTTTCCACCCGACAACGATGATATGTTATAAATATAAGGTGCTGGGAGTGAAAATTATAATGTAGGGGTGCCTCGGATTAAAAAAGTATTTATGGGGTGCCCTGAGTCAAAAAAGTTTGGGAACCCCTGGTCTATGTATTTGAAATTAAGCCTGCATGACCACTACTAGGCTATGTGTGTCTATGACTTCAAATTATGATAAGATAATGGTGTTGGTGCTTTATTGCACTAATGCACTTTGATGACGCACTGAACCTTTGGCGGTTAAAGGATGCTTCTGCCCCTTCTACCTGGCCCTTACGGAGTCGTTCATTATGTGGGTCATGATATAAGAAATGGTACTAATGAAAGAACATCAATAATGAAAGATGTGTTTGTGAAATGTTTTTGGACAAAATGTGAAGTTCTGGTACTCAACCTTCCTTATTTGCCTGTCGATCTTATTACTTGCTTACTTTCTCCACTAATTTCACTTCCCAAACCGGGGAGGGCTTGTTATCGAATTTCAATACTATTTTGGCACCAAAATGAAAGCATCGACACTAAGGCATATCGAAAACCTGCTTTGACAATTGATATAAATTATATCAATTAAAAGACATCATTGTAGAGCCAATAAACATGCAATATGCGTGCACACCATGCTCTAATAAGGATGGTGATTGGCGTGAATGATGAATAAAGTAACATTGGTATTGGAAAAAGTATTGCTCAGGAACCAGTATCGTAATCAAAGCATCAAATTGATATTGATATTATCAAAACATTTTGAGCGATACAGAGCCCTACTTCCGGGTCCTTAACAAAGTTGTCTCCCCTCTACTGTTTTTGGCCTTCTTCTTTCCCCTTAACTTGCTGATGCATGTGTTTTGTGAAGAACACACACACACAACGGTTATAATAATACATGCCTCAAATGCTTTGTTGAGCTGACAGGAGACGGTGTCTCGTATATCAGTGATGCATGGTGTGAAGTGTGAATCTCACTGGCCCTGCAGGCAAACACGTCCCTTTAGATTTGTTGCACATTTAGATTTTTTTGCCACTGCCACGGCCAAGGTTTAGGACAGGAATATAAATGTAGAGTCTAGACAAGTATTTTATTTCCTTGCATTTTCTGATATCTTAGGGCAAAGGTTTTCAAATGCTGACTCATTCTGCTTTGCCTGAAGGGAGATACTGATTAGCATACTGATTTCAGGACTGGAGGCAATATTCGGACAAAACGCATATTTGCTGCAATAAATACTGTTATTTGCAAGAAAACTAAAAACAGGGCAGAGCAAAGTGCATGTCTTTGAAGCTCTCATCAGAGCTTTGGCAGATAATCGGACTAACCACTTTCAACCTGGCGTGCCTATTGTAGACATCTCACTTTAGGCAAACTTTTCAAAACCTTTTAAAACACTATGTGGCCCTTACATCTATTTATGTTGCACCACTGATCTGACCAATATGTCTGAGTCATAGAGCCGGGGGCTTTGTCAGTGTACCCATTCGTCGGTCTATCTGTGTCCCTTTTTTGCCCATATATGGAGATCCCTAATGTCATCAGTATATCCCCATGTATATACTGTGTGTATATATATATATATATATATATATATATATATATATATATATATATATATATATATATATATATATATATATATATATATATATATAGATGTATACCTTTATTATCCCAAGGGGGAAATTATGTCTATATATGGGCATATTGGTTGGATTGGCGGTTCTGGACAACTGTATACCCGAACTCCTCTGTACAGCCGGCTGCCGGCACCACACTCCCTGGAGTTGGAAGTCGCTCTGTCCCATATATGCACATGACCATGTATGGGCATAGAGGTCAGATCTGTGACTCTGGACAACCAAATCTCTGTATCTGTCTTGTCCCTTTTATGCCCTCATGAGATGAGATGCCCTCATGAGATCACTGGTGTCATCAGTTTGTTGCATCTGATGCCATGAGTACACTTGAGGTTAGGCAACACATTCCATATGTGGGCGTATAGCTGCATTGGGAACTCCTTCTATGATCATGGCTGAGTCATAGTGACATGAATAGCCAAAGTGCAAAATAGGTCTTAGATAACTAACTTAAATGTTCTAATAATTGTTGTGGAGTAAAAAATATATAAAATATATCCCAATTATAATTTATCAGGAAAATTAAAATACTCCAGTTAAGTAAAAGTACTCAACATTGTACTTACGTACAGTACCTGAGTAAATGTACTTAGTTACTTTCCACCACTGACATAAGCTTTACGTCATTGAAACAAGAACAGAGGTGAAGAGTGAAGACCAGAGGAATGGAGTGAGCCAGGTGACCTTTCTTTGAGACAGCCCGACCCTGACTGTCTGCGTCTGGTTCATCAGGTTCAGCATGTAAAGAAACTATGAAACAAACAATGCCCCGCACTGCTGGCTGCTGCTGCCAGAACACTAACCCACATGAACTCTGGACTGTCTGGAGCACCGCCTCCCAAACAGTGGGTCGGGACCCATTTGTGGGTCACAGAGCTATATATATATATATATATATATATATATATATATATATATATATATATATATACATAATTGTATTTTTCTCAAAAGATATGTCTTTAAAAAAGAAGAAAAAACCAAAAACATACAAATCAAAAAATTCCATAAATATAAAAAAGATATAATTAATAAGTAGTGAAATTACTATCTACAACAAGGGTAGGCAACCTTGGGCACGGGTGCCAACATTGGCACAGGGGAGGGTGATCACTGGCACACTGGCAGAAGTGTGAGAGAGAGGTTGTTTTTTTATTGTTTTAAACATGGTCAATTGCATTAAGTCACCCAATTTGCAGCAAATTACATCCTTTGAATTCTGAACTTTGACTGGGGAGGGGAGTCTGGGAGATAGGTGGGTTATTGCTCTGAATCTAATGATCGTTATAACAATGTCCTGACAATCAAAATATGTCGGAATTTTGATGGGGTGTCATTAACATGTATGTTGACATGGCAGATGACTATCTAGAAAATTTAAACATGGCACATAATTTCAAAAAGGTTGCTGACCCCTGATCTACAATCTCGCAACATAGTTTGGGTCCCAGGCAAACGTCTAATCTCTCTTGCGGGTCTCGAGCTGAAATGTTTGGGAACACTGCTATAGAGTGCCGAAGTCCTTAAGTCACTCTCACTACCCTTAGGTTAATTAAGCCCTATTAAACATGCCACTTCTACTGAGCTTGTAGATCCGCTGCCTGTACTATCTACATTTGTACATCTGTTATTTATCCTACTATCTTAAGTAATTGACGGACGGAAAATGTCTCCTTGTCTGAGGTAGTTTCACCTTGCACAGTATAACGTTAGTGATTAGTGTGTTGTGCATGTAACGCATCATAGTAGAGCTACACAGGAGTGCTGATCTGAGATGAAGCTTGGTCCTGGGTTCAAGGGCATTAACACAAGAACTGAAATTGCTTTTGCACTTGACACCTGTTACATAATTTCTCCCTAAAGAAACTTAGAAAGAGATGTCAATAAGCCAGATATTTTAACACATTCATTGCCGGGTATAAATTCATTATTAAACGCTATCTCTGCCAGAATTATTACCGATTTTACCCTATCTTTTGAGATCCACAGACCTTTTTTTTCCATTGCGGATGTAAACAAAGGATGTGACTTCGGACAGACTCAATAACATTTTGACCACGATCTTCCGTTCTAAAGTTATGGGCAGTTGAATATCAATCTGGAAAAAGATCAGAGTTCAGAGATAAATGTATTTTTACAGGGTGGATTTATTTTTTTAGATGACGTAATTTCCGGTTGTATTCTTCTTCTGGAGTCCTGGGATCGCTCGCGGTTTTCCGGAAGAGCGCCCTCTATTGGAATCACTGAAAACACAGAAATGACGTAGCCTAGATCTTCGTCGATGGCGATCTACAGTAATAGGAAACTACGTAGATCTACGTCAATGGCAGTAAATGTGTACAGTAAGAGCCTCTCCAAATACCTTTCTTTACCCTTGTAAAAAATGACAAAATATGTCTTCAGAGCACTGACTGAAAGGCTGTGTAAGGCATACATGTCCAAGTGACGATAAGTGAACATACGAATGATGAAGTTTCCTAAACACAAAAGGGGTTAATGAGGCTCATGTTGTCTAATAGAGCAATTTAGGACGAGGTCCTGGCTGTCAGGATTGCGGTACCGCGCGCGTATTCAAACAAAGTTTGTACTCTTAAAGGTGGCTGAGCGCCGGACTAAATTAAGTATTGATCTTTCCAACAAGCTCTTAGTGAGGAGTAGAGGGCAACATGTGCGCGTGAGAGAGGAGCTGAAGACAGAGGGCGGAATGAGAGAGGAGGTGTTTGTCCCCTGTGTTCATTTCATTCCCCTCTCGCTTTCCCTCCCATCCAGGGGCGTCGCACCAAATTCTGGGCCCTGGGTGCAAGGATTCACTGCGTTATTTTGTGCCTTAACTATTGAAAAATAGCAGATATACAATATCTGATATACAGCGCGGCACTGTGAGCTTGTAGATCTGCTATTTTTTTTTTAAGTTGTACCATGTAACTTTTTTTATAAAACAAATCTTAAAATTGTCCTAACTGTTAAATCGCTAAAGTTTTAGAACACCCACTCCGTTATTTTCAGCTTCTGAAGCCTTCTCTTTATATGTTTTCTTCTTAGCAGTGACAGGGGCGGGATTTCACGCCAAAATGACGTAATCTGCATCATCTGTATACGTTGTGTATACGTTGCCCAATCACATCGCCGATCATGCACACATGGTACACTACCGGCCAATCACAGCTTATCTGCTCTGGTCTCCAGGAAGCGCCTCCGCTTGGCTACAGTGTTTACCATGGTGAAGGATTTTAACCTCTTAATCCACAAATCCTGGCCAGAAAATTACGTTCTACCATGCGTTCTACCCCTCCACGGATTACTATCGGTCGCGGTGGTTTGCTGGCGCCGCTCCGGTGGTCCGCGGTGGTGGTCCGCGACGACTCCGGCCGAAAAACGGCCGAAAAAAGCAATACCGCTACTGACCACTAGTTGAGCAACTTACACAGTATAGCTTTAAATCATGAAGGTTTGTGCAAGTCTTTGAAGTTTTTTTTTTTAAAAACCTATGTTTCTACAGTATGTCAGTGGTGTTTCACGTGAAGGACCCCCAAAATGTTATGTATTTGGCCACGGACGTCCATCTCAAAATATTTAGTTCCAGGGACCCCCCAGAAGCAAAATTTGAGTTACAAAACTTTGAGAGACAGAGGCAAAAACAAGCTTGCAGCCACGCTGTGAGCTTGTAGATAGCAATAGTTAAAGCATAAAATAATTAAGCCCCCCCCCCCCCCCCCTTGTGACGCCCCTGCCTCCGTCTCTCTCTGAATGAGAGAGGAGGTGTTTGTCCCCCGTGTTCATTGCATTCCCCTCTTGTTTTCCCTCCCATCCCAATCCCATCCCTCTCTTGTTCACTTCATCACCCGCCCTGGAACGCCAGCCCGAGCCCAGAGCAATGAAAACTGGCTGCCAGGAAACAGCTGAATAGGAACTTCCTTTTCCAGTGTAATTTTCTCCATGATCCATTTTGATGACATGGACAAAACATCAATGCTCCCGTCACTTGAAAAGCCCATTTAGTACGAATGACGTCGTAAATCTTGGCCTTGGGGCGCCGCTGGTGGGCAGCTTTTATTTAGTATTCATCCTGGAGGGGGGGGGGGGGGGGGGGGGGTGGCTGGGGGGTGGGGGCTCAAGGTAAGCTCTGGGATGGATGCTCAGGTAAATCAACTCTAGAGGCTCTGGGTACCGAAACACATCACGTGAACAAATATCCCCGACGATCAAATGGTGTACTTAGTCAAGACCCCCCGTCGTCGTCTTCTGACCGCAAGGAGGACCCCTGGGCCGGCCTCCCATCCACCGTTGATAAAAATCTCCAAAGCGACAAATGGGAAACCATTGGCCAAAATTAGATTCTTCCCCGGGATATGTCTGTATGGTGTTGTATCGGGGGTGAAGAACGAGCTGGGGATTTTAATTACAACATTCTCTCAAGACCCCTCATGTTTCTTCTCTTCCTGCCTTGTCGCATCACGGCAGTCCTTCAGACACCCACTCCGGATCACAGATACAGGGGTGACAGCCGAAAGTACATTTATTTCCAGCTCTAAAGGATTTTATGCAGCGGTGAAGAGGAGAACATTGTGTTCCCGACGATGTGCACATGTACACCCCCTACTCTCCTCCCCCTCCCCCTCCCCCACCACCGAGCAGCCCCCCATCAATACCTGGCTCATTCTGTTCAAGGCAAAAGAATGGAATTTCAAACAAAGAAACACAAGAATTATGCCTCGCCTCTTCTCTCCAGCGCCGGCTGTGCTGAATTAATAAAAAGGGCATCACAGTGCAGGTGTTGAGCTGCTTTGTCCACCAGTCTAACTCCAATCTATTCATATTCTATCCCTATTTTGGGCATGTCATTGTAGGCGAAAAGTGAAAGGAAAAAGTCAAAAATAATAACATGATAGATTAATAGCCGATCTGCAAGCTTACAACGTGATGTGACCATGGGATGTGACGCATTGTGAGCTTTTGTATCTGCCATTTTCAAAATGTTCTACGTTAACAGTCTGGCACAGGAGGAGGACACTGCATCCGGTGGAGTGTCAATTAAATTCTTGTTTTCACTGTCACAGAGCCAGTTCCAGCCAGCATGATAAACCCTTCTTACTCAGCTAAAGATGCAACGTTGAAAATCAACGTACAGTAGTGTGTGTAAATGAGTCTTTAAGTATTGGGTTTGTTTTAATCAGTGTGGTTACAATTGATAGACTTCACGCTTCCTGTAACACTGATGAGCGGAGAGGAAGAGCCCTTCACGCTGTAGCGGACTGCCAAAGGCTGCACACACGCGCACGCACGCACGCACGCACGCACGCACGCACGCACGCACGCACGCACGCGCGCGCGCGCGCACACACACACACACACACACACACACACACACACACACACACACACACACACACACACACACACACACACACACACACACACACACACACACACACACACACACATACCTCTTTTCCAGCCAATTTACCAGAGATAATTAATTACGTGGAAAGTGAGAAAAAAGAGCATGTATATTAAGTGAGAAAAGAGGGTGATGAGTTTTTCTTTTAACTCTTCCTCGTTCCCTTTTTTTCCCCGGGTGACGCTTGGATCACCGCGCACATGTACCAACGCAAACGAAGTGGAGCTTGCAGCTCATGTAATGATTGGTATAATTACAATAGGTCCCCTTTGACCCTTCTTTATTCAAAGTGGCTTTGAAAAACAGAGGGTGCCACACACTGTTATTTTTTTTGTTTGTTGATGTATTACCTCGAATCTGAATGGTTAATAAGCGCCATGCATCTTCATTCTTCTATGGCTTCTTTGTCGACTCACATCAACAGCACAATAGACAGAAAGAAAGAAAGAAACCTTATTATTATTTGCCCGGCTGGGCCAAACAAGCTTAGAAGCCGGAAAGGCGCCTTCATATTGTTGGCCAATATAATCAACGAGGACTGATGCATTGCTTCAGATTATTTCCAACCTACATTGTGTTACTAATTATTTGTCATTTTTAATTATAGCAGATCACAGCCATAAGTTCAATACACTTTTCTTTTTTGTCTTCTTTTTTTTCTTCTTCTCTTCCCCAGCAGTACAGAGTACAAACCTGATATGAGCTTTAATTGAACTCAGAGTGTAAACAACATGGACTGGTAAGCCTCACTCAGAGCCCCTCAGACATAAATGAACACTCCGCTTCATGGTGAGTGCAGCCAGGGACGTGCTGGGCCCTTGATTCAGCCCGGGAAAAAGAGTTGGAGAGGCCCTCATTGCGCGCTATAGAGAGAGAGAGATCTCTCTATAGCGCTGCTGCTACTCAAAGATTTGCCATTTCAGATCATGACAAGTGACAAGCCAGTGGGCCAATTACATGAGTTATATTTTGTTGTTGTCCGGTGGAAACCTTGTATGTCCAAAACCGCTTTTTTGTATTGATCATTTTAAAAATGATTTAAACTAGGCGTTGTGTGCTTGTAGATCGGCTGTTTTCACTACTTTTGTGCAACGGCCTTGTATGATGAAGCAGGGCTTTGCTTTGCGAAAAAATGTACAAATTTGAAACTTGGAGACACGAGGTTTCTGCCCGACAGTGACGATTTACTTTGTTGGCTGCCCAGCCCCCAAAATGGAACGAAGGCCGACTTTTTATTTTCAATGTTTTCCTAACGGCCTGGACCAGCCGGGAATGAACCGTCCGTTCGGGAGTTGTCCTGCTTTTCCCAATGGCCAGCACGTCCCTGGTGCAGCAGCATCCTGCCTGTGGGCTGGAGCTTATCTGTTGATGATGAAGACTTGTGCCCTATGGATCATTGCAGCTCTGACAATCCATAAGGGACTCTTCCAGGCAAACTCACTCCTGTGCGAGATGTGCTTCAACCCCTCCGCCGCCCCTATTGTTCCCCCGGCCAGCCAGGTACCCTGAAGCACGACGGTGTGCGTTCTGCTGTATACTGGCCTACATTGTTCTCAGTGGTGAGTATCGGCATGGAAGGACGAAAGCATCCTAAATAATGGGTTGCGACGCACAGGCTGGCAGTGATGAATGGTGTTGGCCCTTGCGGTGGTTTTAGGATTATCGCTTGTGGTTGGAGAACAGAGAGAGAGAGAGAGAGAGAGAGACAGAGACAGAGAGAGAGAGAGTAATGTTACACAGAGCTCTGCTCACACATGCACTCAGCTGCTGAACCGTGCAAAATACCCTCAGGGCCGGGGGAGCCCTGGGCCCCACTTCATGGTGGCTGGACCAGTACGGTACAATAGCAACCGGCCAGACCGTCCACTCCCCAGATGACTGATGGTAACTTTGCAGGTGTTTATACACTACAGTATATATTTTGAATGCGGCTCGTGGTTCAGAGTCCTGTAGATCGGCATGGCAACGGGCCAGGCGAAGCAGGTGTAAAGATGGACGCTTATCCGATCTTTGGACCGGAGAGTCTGTTATGTAACTCGCATGTGGTGTGTGTGTGTGCGTGTGTGTGTGTGTGCGTGTGTGTGTGTGTGTGTGTGTGTGTGTGTGTGTGTGTGTGAGTGTGCGTGTGTGTGTGTGTGTGTTTGCACATCTGTCTCTGTCAGCGTGTGCACTTGGGGGTGGGGATGTCGGGTTAATATAAGCTCATAAATTATGTGCAGTATTGCCTTTGACAGAATAATATATACATGTTTTTTAGGCGCATTCACGCCGGATGCGACACGATTCTATCGAGCAATGTGATACTATACCATGTTAAGTTTATTTAAGAGAGCATCAAGAAAGACTACACTAATTTGCCCACGGAACAACACGAACCACGTGATTTGCACAAGTAAAATATTTTGGACAGTGACAGCCAATGTGTCTGTGCGGCTGCAACGGTTTACAAAAATCACGGGTCGGTTCGGTTCGATATTTTGGTGTCACGGTTCGATACTTTTTCGATACAAAAAATAAACAGAACTGACTAGGTTCTTGGTTTACCTATGATCCTAGGTTACTATTCCTATGCATTTGATGTTTTACCTCATGTTTGCCTTGATTACTGTCACTCTGGATTAAGAGCGTCTGCTAAATGCCTAAATTGCAATTGTGTGTGTGTGTGTGTGTGTGTGTGTGTGTGTGTGTGTGTGTGTGTGTGTGTGTGTGTGTGTGTGTGTGTGTGTGTGTGTGTGTGTGTGTGTGTGTGTGTGTGTGTGTGTGTGTGTTCAAGAGAAAACTGAGTTGCACTTTATCCTTAGATTCTTACCTACCATTTAAACCTGCCTAATACAAGTTGTGGAATGAAAGAGGAGGTGCAGAGGTGTATGTGTGTATTTTATTGTATAAATGGCCTACTTTGTCATTGTCACAAAGTGTCACACAAACATAGCAAACATAGTCGATCTGCAAGCTCACAATGCGTGCCGATGGGACACATTGTGAGCTTTCTGGGCTTGAAGGCTATTCTTTATATTTTTGAAAAAATAAAACAAACAAGACTACGTGAAAGTAGTTTAGTTTAGTTTCGTCTATTAGCACATTGTTATACAAAATAGAACAATACATATCAAGGAAACAAAATACAGAGCAAGGAGAGGAAGAAGCCAGCAGGCTTATTTGGAATCCTTTTCTTAGTGGAAGAGGTCATTAATTAAGATTAAAAGTTCAATAAGAACAATGCAAAAATATTAAGTCTGTCTGTGGGTTTTATGAATATAATTGAACCATTGAAAAGTAGCTACCGGTATTAATAAGAACTTGTGAATAAATAATAACTACATTGGATTGATGAGAACAAGAGCTTCCTTTTTCCTCATCTTCTGAAAAGTAGCAGTTTCGGGCTAATCTCTCGAGACAGCCTCAGAGAACGCGAAGAGAGACAGACCGATAGGTGTCGCCCTTTCTTCTTTGACGATGGGTTCCCAGATTGGTTTCGGGCTGACAGCAACGATATGTTAGCCTGGCATCCAGACTGAGTTGCAGCGTTCAGCTTTGAGTGGGAAAAAAAAGCCTTTCCCTCCAAAAGCAGTTGCCTTTATGTCCACACACAAAGAGCCAAGACATAAATAACCTTTGCGCTTTGTTTTTGTGTGTGCTCATTATCATCCAATGCATGATTTGTACATTTAAGCTGTCCATTTGAACAATGGGCTTTTTACAACCGTAGTCTACTAAACAACAATACCTATAACCTACACACTGCAATAGCTTATCCTGTCTATTGACCATACGGCCAAGGACAGCTTTCAATACAGCATGGTGGCTCAATTCAGTAGTGTCAAACATAGTGGGGTCCAAAACCTCAATTCCGTGACCATTCTCTGGCTAAGATGTTTTGATGATTGATTTAACTTCTACAGAATGGACCTTTCATAAAAAGGTCATATCAGTCAGTTGAGGTTTTGGACCTCACTAACAGGGGCAGATATTAACATCACGCTATCCAGTGGTTCCCAGCCTTTTATATTTCAAGGACCCAATAACACTGATTGATTGATTGATTATTTTATTAGACAAAAATGGAGAACAGTACAAGTATAGTCAATACAATTGAAATGTAGTAGCCTACAGTACACGTACAGTTAAACACCCTGCCTAAAAGGAACATCCCAAATAAGACCTCACTAAACTCACTAAAGTAACCCTTGGGCTCCCTGGACCCCAATTTGAGAGCTATGCACTGCATTAGACATTTAACATCTCGTTAGACATAGACATTAGACACATTGATAGTGTTCAAAGTTCTTATCGAAGGAACATGGGCCTATACAATTTACAATTACAATCTGGCTACATAACATGCCATCTAAATAACACTTTGCATAAGCCTGCAAGGTCGTCGGCAAGTGCCACGGCAAGTGCTTCGGAGATGGCGAGCAAGAGGGTCAGAGATTTGTTTCTCTCTCTCTTTTGTTAGTGGTTCAACTGGTGGGAGGGGGTGCCAATAATCTTGGATCATTTATTGACTATGTGCTGCCGTAGCAAACTGTAATGGATGAGGAGAGTGTGTTCTCAGTGATGGCTGGGTGGAAAAACTGAAGCAGGAGCCCTTGTTTTACGAGGCATCTTTAAGCTAAAAGCTAAAAGCTGTCTCTTAAATAAGGAGCTGTGTCCATCTCGATGCTACAGAACTCAAGGGAATCATTTCAGTTTTAGCCTGATGATAATTATAGACTGATGACTGAGGCAGTCCCCTCAGTGGAGTAGGTAGAGTCAATGGTCTGGATCCTTTTTCTTTTTCTTTTTTTTTTCTTTTTTTTTTTTACATCACTAACAGTTAGGATTTCTCTGGTGTAATTTTTGTGTTTCACTGTTTGAAGTAGGCTATATCTTGACTTTCTTTCAACAAAAGGATTTTTTTCATATGCTATTTTTGGCTAATCTTCCCCCCAGAATGTGAATGCTGGGGTTCAAGTGGTTAATGTACAAACAACTGAACATATATAATTAAAGATGTGACACTACCACATAAATGTGTGACTGAGTGTATTGCCTGTCCATGTATGGGTATTGAAAGAAACATAACATACTTGGTGATAACAATGGGAATATATCGGTTTAAAAAGATGGTTGAACATTTAACACCTAAAAGTAGTGTACGGAAGCATTGTGTGTTTTTTTTTTTTTTTTTTTTGTGTTTTAATTCATGGGGGAGCTGTGGGGTAAAATCAGCACATGTAGTAAAAGTTCCAGGAAGCAATCGCTGGTAGAAAAGTTCCAGGAACTCAGGTAACAGGAACAGTTCCAGGCAGTGTTGACCGATTGGGCAGTTTTCCACACCCAATTGGGCTATTTTAAAACTCATTGGGCTGGAAGTAGGGGTGTAACGATACATTTTAATAGCAATTCGATACATATCACGATACATGGTTGACGATACGATACATGGACGATATTCGTTCATTCATGGCGATACGATACGATTCGATTTAATTATTTAAAATCGATATAGTAACTATTTAGCAAAGAAATGAAATATGTGTGAAAGGTGTGGATAGTGCAGGTTTTTAAGGGAAACATGTAGTATTATGGATATAAATAAGTAAACACAGTGATTATCTGCCAAATACATGGACATTGTATATTGACAAACCTGCACCTTGACATGAACCCAGAGATTACACACATTTATCGATAGACCAGTGTAGCTATATGGAAAGGAAAAGTAATTAAACCTCTCCTTTTAGTTTTTTCTTCTTAAAAATGCTAAATACAATGCACAAGTAGGTAGTAACGATACAATCGATTCTTTGCACTGCCGATTCGATACGATACAAAATAAACCGATACGATTCGATTTTAGCTGTTTTCATTTCGATCTACTTCGATTTTTTAAGTTAAAAACAATATTTCGATACAGTTACTATATTGTTACACCCCTAGCTGGAAGCATTGGGAGTGCATTTAAAAATTGGGCTTGTTTTTAAAATATCTGGCAGGTTTTATTAGCCTCATGACACCAGTTTCGCACAGTACAGTGTGTAAAGCCTGGTCTTGTTCTACTGCTCAGTGCTCTAAAAGGAGCTGGGAACCCTCCATATGCAGTATATCCAGTATCCTGTATCCAGTCCTTTATTCACCATATTCCCCATAGACATAGAAAGGTAGACGCCTCCTTCGGCTCTGGGGCATGTGCATCGAGGGACCAAGGGAATCGCTTCCACGTGCATCACACATACGGAAGTTGCTAGGCCAATCAGAGGCAGGTGGGGGAGGGAGGGTCTTTACGTATGCAGCCTGTAAGAACAGCTGAGCCGCGCAACATCGGAACTGGCTCTGTTGAATTGAATTGTAATCCTTGGATAAGTCCCGTAAAAGACGCGCTGTGATTGGCCAGTTGTCACTTGACTTGCAGCAGTCCCTTGGTTTTTCCAGGAAGTCCGGACTACAATTGTTGCACGTCGCTCCAATGAACTGCAGAGGAGAACAAGGCATCTAGCTTTTTATAACTGTGATATTCCTGGCCCTCTCTATGGAGGTAGCCATTGCCTTTTACAGAGGGCGCTAGAGAGTTTTTCTCTGTGTGCTGCTTCAAAACCATCTTTTCACTTCCTCCCAACTAAGGAAGTGACACGGAATTGTCTGTTGCCAGATTTTGCCAAAGAAATAAGCCCAACAGAAGCAACTAGGCTCAGTTTTACTACTTTACATTTACATTAATAGCAGATCAGTAAGATCACAATGTGTCACATTGCGACACATTGTGAGCTTGTATATTTGCTATTTTAAAAATATTGAGGAAAAAAAACTAAAATATTTAGAATATTTTTGAAACATTTTAAAAACATAAATCTGTGTGGAGGTCCCTGGCAGGCTGGCACCACATATTTTCAGGTGGGGGTCTGCAACTGTGGACAAATATGTTAATCTGTGGTCCTTGATATGAAAGGATTTGGGAACCACTGCTTTAAAAAATATTAGAAAGTAAGGCAGCCCAATAACTACACTTATTTCTTTTAAATACACAAATTGCTTATTATAAGCAGACATGGCAACACAGGTTAATTCAGAGCCCAGAACGCCAACTACTGACACTTTAATGCAAGGACACAGGAAACCAAATGATGTTTTTCAGGCCAGCTTTTTCAGCCTCCGCCTATTTCAGGATAAGAAAAGGAAGCTGGGGACGGGGCCAGGAATATGGTGAATAGAGGTTTACTAAAAAAAATCTCCTGTTCATTTCCTTTTGGTTTACTGGTGCCACTAAAAATCTCCCATTCATTTTCCCCATAGACTTTCACGAAAATATTTATAACAATTATATTAAGCCTAGAAACAAGCCATCCAGGATGTCAGTGAAACATGAACATGAAACCTTTGTTTCTGTGAAAAGTTATTTTTTGAAAATCGCTAAACAGGGTATTTAAATATCTTTTTTTAAATATAGGATCAAAGGTTGTATGGTCATGATTCACTGAGATCCTGGATGGCTTGGTTCTAGGCATAACATAATTGTTATAAATATTTTTGTAAAAGTCTATGGGGAAAATGAATGGGAGATTTTTAGTGGCACCAGTAAACCACTTCCACTGCGATGCTCAGGGGCTGTTAAGTATGACATCATTTTGTAGGCAGAGGAGAATTTCTGCCCCCAGTTTCCGTGAATCGTTTTACTATTTTTACTATTTACACATTTTTCTTCTCTTTGTTGTTGAAAGGAAAGTGTTAGAATTATACTTTAGTCGTTTTTTTTTTTGTCTCGGATCTGTTGAAAATAGCGAGGGACAGAAAATGCTCTGGGGGCAGATTCTCCTATGCCTACAAAATGATGTCACGGCTTAAAAGCCCCTATTTCCGTATCCACTCAAGACCAGAAATGTATTTGATCCAATAACAGCCATGTTGTGAGTACGTAGGGCGGGAGATGGATACCCATTTGTCCAGTGTCACTGTCACCTGTTTAAATAATGCCGACACGTGAAGAAAACATTTTATGGTCTATAGTTACTGGTTATTATATTGTATCTGTAAGCCTATGCTACTGCGTTTCAAACTCGGTTTTGCGGTTTTACATGGGCTTTCTTTGACGATTTGGGCAGTTTTTTATTGAATTTGGCTGGTTTTAAGCTGTGCTTGCCTTGGGCTGGAAACTGTCATTCTGACCTGGCAACCCTGGTTCCAGGAAGTGAAGCTATGTGAAAGAGTGTTTGGCTTGGTGTGGTTTGACAAAGAGACTCTTTAAAGCCCACCCTATGATCCAAATCAAAACTTTTTAAACCATTGAATATTGTGGCCGATGAACTTTAAGACCTGAGTAAGGGAAGTTTGGTAAAAATTAAGAATATATTTTGATATTATGAACTGGAACAGATTAAACTAAGGAACAATGGACTATCCTGAAGCCTCCTGATAGGTGAGAGGAATGTTTCTTTTCTTTATTCTTTTTTTTTTTGCATTGCATTGCTATTTGTCGCATTGCTATTGTTCTTGTAAATAAGGGACGCCCAGCCGACCTTTCTCTGTGTAGCTAGGGCAGAGAAAGCTTGATTTGTCCATCAAACCTGCTTTGTGCACACCCACACAGCCCTGAGAAGAGGTGTAATCAGCCAGACAAACTGTAAACACCTGTGTTCACTGAATAGCTTTGAGGTCTGACAATGATGCTTGACACTTGTGGCATTCAAAACAAACAAACAAAAAACTAAATTGGTCAGATTGAGGCGGTGGGTTTTCTGTGCAACATCATGTGGTATTCAATTATTCATGCTTTGGAGAGGGCAAAGGAGGACTCCAGATAAACAGTTGGAGATGGATGGACCTGCTACCAGTGCCACTATACTCTCCAGAAGATAATACAGTATGTTGGACACCCTTAAAGGACAACTTTGTTCAAGGGTTCATATTTTAGATTGTAATTAGAGAAAAGAAAAAGTGAGTGTTAAAATGTTTTCATTTGCTTTGTTCTATTTTATCGCGTTTACCGTGCTAAAATGTGGGGCATGCGTACACATCGGGGCATGCGTACAAGTGGCTAAATATGTCTTTTTAGACACAATAAGCCAGCAATAAGCCAGCAGTTTCTTTATTGCTATTTACAGTAACACTTCTAGCCCGCTTAAGTCGCATCCAACCATGAAAGGTTGCGTTGTATCTTGGGAATGGGCTTATTCTGTGTAAAATTACATATTTAGCCACTTGTACGCATGCCCCCAACCACTGAAATAAGAATCTCTAAAACAATAGAAAGAAGTAAATGAAATCAATTTAACTCATCTTTTATATTCTTTAATTACAATCTAAAATATAAACCCTTGTTGTAAAAAACTAAAGTTGTCCTTTAAAGTCAAGATAGAAGAAGACTACTAAGGCACTCCAGTTTTTCTATGTGCTACTGCTGTGCTGTGTGTTGTGCTGCTACAGGCCTATGTGCGGCTGTGTTCATGCCATTGCTCTACTGCTGTTGTTGTGTCTGTTGCTGAAGGATACGAGTTGTGACAGGATGCGTGGTGTGTGGTTCACATGATTTGCTGGGTGCATGGTCATCGATGCGAGAGCGCGGTCTAGCCAACACCAGAGTTGTCTAATCAGAGAGTTCTGCCATTGCGGGGTCAGAAACAGCGGTGGTCATGTGGTTCATTGTCACTTTACCCCTCATAGACTTCAATGCATTCTGTTAACTTCCGGTTCGCGGTTTGTCACTATATGCCAATAGATGTGTGCGTAGAAGTAGTCAGGGACCCACAAGCCCAAAAGCTCAAAGAATAGGGTTGAATAGTGGAGCCAATGGGACAGTGAATATACAAATGGACTTAACTTTTTTTCGCGATGTTTCCGGCAGAGCAGACCTCTCATTCTTTGGACCTTAATGACCAAACTAATCGATAAAACTGAAATAAAAAGTATGGCAAGACATCACAGGTCATCTCACATTCCCTGGCTAAAGATCTGGCCCCATGAAGTGAACGGGAGTGACGCGACTCTCTAGGTAGAAGGCCCTGGCCAACACCAACTCTGGACTCCTGAATCACTGCCCTCCACACAGTCTTCCTATCTAACATCAGGGTCTTGAGCTCTACTGTGTTGTTAGCTAAGCTGTCGCACCACCGTGCTTCTACGGAGGTGGTGCACTTGTTGCCTTTACTGGCAGTGCCCAGCCAGCCTCATCCTTCTCTCTCAGACAAAGACCAGTCAAAGTCAGAGGGAGAAGGATGAGGCTGGCAGGGCACTGCGTCACGTTATCAATTGTTTGCGATGGTCACGACCTTCTGGTCTCCTAAATCAGGGAGTGGTCATTTACAGTGTTTGATTTTGAAAGTTAGGCCTAATTAGCTTTGACAAAATAGCTAAAATAACCTATGTACAAGATCACACTACGGAGGCCTGGAGTAACCATTGACAACATTTTTTGGAGCGGTGAAAGCGCTCCCAATAGACAGGTATGTCTGTGGCTATGTGGCTATGTGGCTGGCTGGCTGGCTGGCTGGCTGGCTATGTCTGTAGCCTGGCAATACCTCTAGTGGCCACACACAACACACACGCATATGTTAAAGGAGGGGCGCTGTTTAGCAGGCCAGGCACCCTCAACACACACACGCACGCACGCACGCACGCACGCACGCACGCACGCACGCACGCACACACACACACACACACACACACACACACACACACACACACACACACACACACACACACACACACACACACACACACACACAGATCTAGAACACATAGAATGTACAAATATAGATCTAGAACAAAATATCTAAAACATAGATCTAGAACACAGCGCTTTTTAAACAATTTACTGGTACAGTAAGGTACGGTACAGTATGGTACAGTACAGTAAGGTAGAGTACAGTACAGTAAGGTAAAGTACAGTAAGGCATAGTGGAGTAAGGTACAGTAAGGTAGAGTACAGTAAGGTACAGTATGGTACAGTATGGTACAGTAAGGTACAGTACAGTAAGGTACAGTACAGTACAGTAAGGTACATTACAGTAAGGCATAGCACAGTACAGTAAGGTACAGTACAGTAAGGTACAGTACAGTACAGTAAGGCACAGTAAGGTACAGTACAGTAAGATACAGTACGGTACAGTACAGTAAGGTACAGTACAGTACAGTAAGGTACATTACAGTAAGGCACAGCACAGTACAGTAAGGTACAGTACAGTAAGGTACAGTACAGTACAGTAAGGCACAGTAAGGTACAGTACAGTAAGGTACAGTACGGTACAGTACAGTAAGGCAGTGGTTCTCAACCTTTTCAGGGCAAGACCCCCAAATAATCATATTTTAACTGGGGACCCCCCACCCTGATGAGCACTAAGAGTTGAGGCAGTACATTTTGTATAACACGGTTCTATTGTGAAAATAGACGATCTACATGCTCACAATGCCTCACGTTGCGAGGCATTGTGAATGTAGATCAGCTATTTTCCCAATGTCTGCCTCTAATATTTGACAATTTGGACAATAGTTGAATTTGTCATTTTAGATGTATTAAAAGTCCTTCAATTGTCACTTTAGAAATGTGCAGATACCCTCTACTTAAACTTTATGTTGGTTTGTTTACTGTTGGGGATCCACTGCAGTAAGCTCAGTAAGGCACAGTACAGTAAGGTACAGTACAGTAGGTACAGTAAGGTACAGTACGGTACGGTACAGTAAGGTACAGTACAGTAAGGTCATTACTGTACTGACAGACAGGAAC
Organism: Nannobrachium achirus; assembly: GCF_963921795.1. Lineage (NCBI taxonomy): Eukaryota > Metazoa > Chordata > Actinopteri > Myctophiformes > Myctophidae > Nannobrachium > Nannobrachium achirus. Next base: position 19,109,795 of record NC_137814.1, on the reverse strand, counting down.
AGATTTTGAGAAGGGCACTGTTGTGCAGACTAGACACACACACACACACACACACACACACACACACACACACACACACACACACACACACACACACACACACACACACACACACACAGGGTATGGCTGCTCAGATTCACCGCTCACCGCACTTCGAACCGAGGTTAGATTTTTTTCTAAACGTGCTCATGTTTTACTAAATCGTGCACACATTTTATTGTGACCGTCAGGTCGCAAGTTACTATGACAAGCTCCACCAGCTGTACCTCCATCTGTCTGTCACGTCACGTCACGTCACGTCACGTCACACTTTTTTTTTTTAAAGCCCAAACTGAATTTGCCACGAATTAAATTTGTTGTAAAGAATGTGTACACAGACTTGGTACTTGGTTTCATAAATCTCTTACTTGGGGAAGAGGGCTTTGTGTTGTGTTATGTAGACCTAGTGGCCATTTAAGACCCCAGGAGGACTGCCACTGGAACTTGCTGTCACCTCCAATACCTAACACACCTGACAAGTGAGTGACACATCTTGACACCTCAAACTCCTTCCTTGGAATGAAGTAAGGCTTTGGTGCTTCTTGAGGTGGAATTCACAAATACATCAGTGAGTCTATAAGGCAGGCTAAAGACGGTGTCCAAAAGATTAGTACCAGTGAAAAGACCATATAAAGGCAGAGAGTTATTAGGCCTAAGTAAGTAGGCTAAGTACAACTTAATGGATATAGCACTTTTTTTTAAACACAAATGAAAAAGAACAACTACAGTCATGTATTCAAAACAAAATGTGGAGTGAAAGTGTACACAGCCAACATGGTAAACTATATTGCATTTCTATACAGAGCTTTTTTTATCCAAAGTGCTTTAGGCTACAATGTTTTACATTCACCTATTTACACACCGTGTGAATGTTTGGCACCCCCAAACATCATAAAAAGTTTGAAGCAGTCTAACAGATTCAGCAGATCTGACTGATTTTCGGGGAGACGGTATTTCTTTCCCTCTCTGCTTTCATGCCTGCCGTCGGGCCATTCAACAGAAGGCAATAACGATGCCAAATCTGACAGCATGCATGGCCCACGGTTGCTGTTTGGTTTGCACGGCACTTTAGGGACGGACGGACAGACAGACAGACAGACGGACAGAGGCCAGTGACTGGGACAGTGGGATGAAGACAATAATGTGCTGAATGGAGAGCTCTTTCACTTGGAATGCATGGTGAATGCTTGAATGCTCTTGTTCCTATACCACTGCGCCAACACATGAGAAGAACGCCAGAGAATGTTGTATGCTGGTGTTGCCACCCACTCAATTATCACCGCACCTGCCTGCCACTGGCGCACTCGGCTGGTAAACATCTCACAGGAGACAAAAATAGCTTCACCTGCGTAAGGCTGTCGAGGAAACAAATTACATCTGGCTGTGAATGAAAACCATCGGCAAAAGTGTCCTTTAAAAACAACTACAGAGAAAGAAAACACCGTCTGTAACCATGTTGTGTATTTTAGTAGGCCAAGTATATTTTATATCATGTTGCTTAAACAAATCTAAACGTAGTGTTTTTGGTTAAATTGTAACTTAAATATCAATCTAAATCCAAGATTAACACGCATAACAGCATGATGCTGCTAACTACATGCTTAGTGTGTCAGTGTTATGGCAGCAGTGACAATACCTCATAATAATCCACATTATTGACATGTAGTTAATGATCCAGAAATATGCCTCTTGAGTGGCTCGGGGCAAAGCAATGATATCCTTTAATGACCTCCTCATATTACAGTGGATTCACAGGTAGCCGAATGCAATATATTGCTTCATTGCCTTCTTCATTGATTTGTGGGGTACTGCATAATTGGTTACTACTAGACTACCTTTTGGTGGAGTGTTTTCCAATTAAGCAATGTTAGCCGCTGTGAAACGGTAAACTCGGTCCGGTCCATACACAAGGAGTGATTTACAACCAGGTAAAAAGAGGGAGATTAACTTGTGGACAAAGGCTTCATTTTGGCATTTATCAGGGCTGTGGTACCTAGTCCTACATCAATAGGGAGGACAAAACTGTATAAACACAGCCTTATCTGTGGCAAATAAAAAGCACCTCTGAGAAGTGACACAACCCACAGATTCCATTTACCTTTTGCATATGAGACGGAGAATTATAGGCTGATGGCCCGGGTTGGGGTGTGACCATGGTATCCGATATGGCAGGTGGGGATATGGGAGAAAAAGATGAGACAGATTCCCCAGACCTGATACGAAGATGAAGACATAAATGCTATCTGTTTTTTTTTCTCTTTCTTCTTCTCCTCCCCCCTGGTTTTTCCTCTTATCTTCCCACATTTTACCTCTGAAAGGTACTTACAGTATAGCAGCTCCACACAGAGCTCTGGACACTGATCAGGGCTGTTAATACGTTCCCTACAGTGAGGAACCTGGCTCGACTGTCCGGCTCTCTGCCGCGTCGATTTGGTTCAGTGTCCTGAATTAAAGCATGTCAGGCGGTGCGTTGAGAACCCTAGGGTTCCTCTGACACCTTGTGTAAGTAGCCAAGGCCTTTGATGGATGGCTCTTATTTTCTTGTCAGCCTCGGACTACTTTTATGTTTATCTTGATATCTCCTTGATGGGCCTTCATTTATCCTGTACGGACTGAGAGAGAGAGAGAGAGAGAGAGAGAGAGAGAGAGAGAGAGAGAGAGAGAGAGAGAGAGAGAGAGAGAGAGAGAGAGAGAGAGAGAGAGAGAGAGAGAGAGAGAGAGAGAGAGAGAGAGAGAGAGAGAGAGAGAGAGAGAGAGAGAGTCGAAGACAGAAATGAGAGAACAATGCTGAGCGAGACAAAGAGAAATAGGACAGAGGGTGATTGACAATGAGAGAGAGGGCGAGCGAAGGAGATGGAGAGAAAGACCACATAGCTGCTAAATTGAACTGAAACTGAAAACAAATCTCATATCAAATAAATAACCCAGCTTTACTTTCAATTTCGTCAACGTCTGACCTTCACTTTCATGTCCTATCTGAGCCTGCACGGGCCCCACATGCAAGCGCTGAGATTCTTTACTGTTGAGCGTACATCCATACAAGGGAGCAGGGGCATCACAAGGGGTAGGAAAGTGGGACTGAGTTACCAGGGCCCAAGGTGGAGGGGCCCTAGTAACTTTAGCTATTGAAAAATAGCACGGCACCGAGTGCCGCGCTGCGAGCTTGTAGATCTGCTATTTTTTTGAAAAGTCGTGAAAATGTGTGCAAATCTTTGAATATATGTATTTTTTAAGCGAACATTTGTAACTCAAATTTTGTTTCCGGGGGGATCCCTGGAACAAAATATTTTTAGATGGGGGTCCGTGGCCAAATACATACCATTTTGGCGGTCCTGCACATGAAAAGGTTTGAGCTCCACTGACATAGAAACATAGGTTTCTTGCACACATTTTCACAATCTTTCAAAAATAGCAGATCTATATCTGCTATTTTTCAATAGTTAACATTCATGGGGGGACTGAAGTGAATCCTTGTACCCAGGGCCCAGAATTTGGTGTGACGCCCCTGCAAGGGATAGTGCATTTGCGAAGGTGTGTTTCGTGCAATGCCAGTGGTCTGGTCAGACCACAGCCTCTGAATGTCTCAATAGAAAAGCAGGTACATCAAACGCAACCTCTGCACTCTGCAGTCGTGTTGTTGTCTCCACCAGCCGAAGGCTGAGGGAGAGTATGTTTTCCCCTCCGTCCGTCCGTCCGTCCGTGCATCCGTGCGTCCGTGCGTCCGTGCGTCCGTGCGTGCGTCCTCGCAGTTTGTGAACAGCTAATCTCAGTCACCGTTGGCCCGATCGCTGCCAAACTGAGCACACACACTCCCTGGATGCCAATCTAGAACCTCTGCCCCACATTTTTCAAATCAGCCTCATGGTGGCGCTATAACAGGCCGATTTGTGTGGCCTGGTTGTTACCAGCTAATCTCCGGCGCCGTTGGCCCGATCGCTGCCAAACTGAGCACACACACTCCCTGGATGCTAATTCAGAACCTCTGCCCCACATTTTTTAAATCAGCCTCATGGTGGCGCTATAACAGGCCGATTTGTGTGGCCTGGTGGAGACCTGTGCTCGTTTAATTATGAATTGCAGCTTTAATACCAAAACATTGAGGCTCACAAAAAAAGTATAGGCTACACAGTCCAGAGTGCAACTTTAACAGAAACAACAAAACCAGACTGTTTCTTGACCTTGATTTGACCTTCGCATGCATGTTTTTAAATCCCTGCAGGCTACAGGAACTTTTAGCCTGGCTTTTGCACTTCCCCTCCGTGCAATCATTTCTGGTTCTCTCCTGGCAGCACGCGCACAGTGGGAGCAGTCTCATTTTCTCAAAGTGATTCTATCGTATTCATTTGGGCCCCTCCGGTTGTTAGTTACTTGATGCGCAGCACTCCTGCGGTCTACTCGTGGGAAATTCAGCCCTCTCACATTGATTTTAAAGGCCCTTTATCAACCGATCTTTTAAACACATATCGCGAGAATTCCAGTAAGCGTTCCTGGAGTGCACAGAGGTGGCTAGTCTACATTCTCTTAGACTGATTGATACCTTTATTATCCCAAGGGGGAAAAACAGTCGCCCAGAGGCAGCACAGCAGTTTAAGAGTATTTACAAAGTTACAGAGAAGTATGAAGAGAAAATGTATACAGTGTAAACAGTAAAAGAGCAAGGTACACCAACAAAATAATATATACATAAAGTTTCCAAACAGTCAACGCTCATAAGTGTAATAGCAATACTTGCCATAACAGACTGGTAGAACATTTGTAGCTTTGTAGTTGTCCACAAACTCCACCACCTCCCCATTTATGATGCTTGGCACCGGGGGTACTTGGTCTTGCTAGCGTTGAGCCTGAGGTGGTTGGCCTCGCTCCACTGCACAGAGTCCCTCACCACACCATCATGCTCAGCCGTGTTGTCACCAAAGATCTGACTGACCACCACAGTGTCATCTGAGAACTTCTGTAAATGACAGGTCTTGGAGTTGGAGCGGAAATCTGATGTGTAGAGAGTGAACAGGCAAGGTGAGAGACACAGTGCCCTGGGAGACACCCGTATTGCTCACCAGCACATCAGACTGACAACTCTGCAGCCTCACATCCTGCGGTCTGCCTGAAAGGTAGTCTGTAAGGCATGCCACCAAGCCCTTGTCCACCCCCATCAGCATAAGCTTCTCCACAAGCAGAGGAGGCTGGATAGTGTTGAAGGCACTGGAGAAGTGAAAAAACATGATTCTGACCGTGCAGCCCAAATCTTCCAGGTGGGTGAAGGCCTTGTGGAGCATGTAGGTTATAGTATCATCAACTCCGATATCAGCCTGGTAATCAAACTGAAGGGGGTCCAGGTGTTCACTAACCGCCTGTCTCAGTTGGTTCAGTACCAGCCGTTCAAAGGCCTTCATGACCTGGCAACTGGTCTGTAGTCATTGAGGACAGAGGGACGGATCTTCTTAGGCACGGGACGATGCAGGAGGACTTCCACAGCTGTGGGACCCTCCCCGTCCTCAGGGAGAGGTTGAAGAGATGAGGGGCGTGAGGGGGACAGCAAGCTGCTCTGCACCAACCTTAAGCACCCTAGAGTTGATTTCCTGGTGTTGATTTGTGAGAGACTAAGTTGGCGTCTCACTTGCTCGGTGGTGAGGGTCAGAGGAGCTGACATCAGCTCCACATCTGAGTTTTCCGGAACCGGCGCTGTGTCTACAGAGATCTCCATATATGGGCATAAGTGGACACAGGCAAACAGACAGATAACTCCATATATGGGCATAAATGGACACAGGTAAACAGATGGTCAAAACGGGTTCTACAGAGATCTCCATATGATATATGGGCATAAAATGGATGGGCATAAATGGACACAGGCAAACAGATGGTCAAAACGGATCCTATGACAACAGGTATAATGGGGTTTGCATTAAAGGGCGGGACATTCATTCCCTATTTACATCGTTCCCGAGTTGGCCAGGTCGCCGACTAGACGCTCGGCGGCCGAGCTTCTAGAACTTCTAAAATGACAAAGTAAACATTGGCCAAATTGTCAAATATTAGAGGCAGAAATTGTGAAAATAGACGATCTATATGATCCTGCATGTAGTGCTCCTGCATGTAGTGCTCCTGCATGTAGTGCTCCTGCAGCCCAAACATGTTTTCAAAACCTGTCTGATTCTAAGCTCCTTCCTGAGATTTGTGACCCTGCGCGCTCCTGCTAGATTAGTTGAAACACGTTGGCACTTTCATCGCTCTTTAAACTCTGCCCAATCCCTGTGCCCCCGGCGCCCCCACACTTGGCACTGGCACAATTTCCAGTGCATGATGACTCATGATTGCATTTTGGATGAATGTTCATTATTATTCTGTGCAAAACAGTAATAACCATTTTCATATACTTGACCAAGATGGGTGACAAATTAAAGTCTTAGTGAGATGTCAATACATTTGGCAACACTTCTGAAAATCTCTGGAACTCTACTGGAAGGATGGAAACACTATTCTAACAAACAATATTCCCTCATTTTGATGCTGTTGTTGAGAGCACTGTGTTCAATTGGGTTGAGATTGGGTGGCTGTGAAGGAAGGCCATAACATATGATTTATATCATTTTCCTACTCAAACCATCAGTTCAGCTCAGTTTGACGGATGTGGTTGGCGGGAGTTTTCAATGTAATGGAAGGCAATGGTGAAATGGCAACCGGGAGAAGTGGGTGTTGGGGATCATCAAGCCTGGCTGAGACTCAGTTGCTGAGGAGCAGTTCTGTTGCCGTTTCCACATCCCAAGATTTTGAAGACAAGGCCGCTATTACTGCATTCTTATCAAAGCCCATAGCACAGAGTGTGTCTATTTTACGCATGTAGTCGGGACTGGAAACAGGAGCAGTATCAATAAGCTTTAGGCTTATAAAGCTTGTTATCGAGCATAGCGGCCCATGACGTAATGTTTAAACTAGACCAGGTCAACCTGGTTGTGCCAGACCCCTTGTCTGTCATCATCATTTATGACATCATGCCTTTTGTAGGCATGTCATCATCATGTCATCATCATATATACCCTTTATATAGAAAACCAGGACAGACAGACAGACCGACATGTGCTTATGTAGGCCTACCCATTTCATGGGTCTGGCAACAATCAAGACAAGAAAGAGGCGATCAAGAAATGATTACAGTACTATTCATAATATAAAGCCTTTAAAACTTATTGCACACTAATGAATGATTGTTTTAATGATATTTAATGATAATATTTGTTACTTTTGTCAATTGTCATCTTCATAGATGTTTTGTCATCTCACGTCTTTCCACAAAAATAAATATTAGAAAACACTCAATAGTGGGCTCGATAAAAGCCCGGCTCAAATAGCAGGATCGATAAGGTGCTCATTATCAATAAATATGAACGGGCTCCATCCCTAGTCCCTCCCTTCAGTTCAAACCAGACCTGTGGCTGGGGGAATTGTCATCCTGGAAGAGACCACTCCCACCGGGATAGAATCATTCGATATAAAGGCGGTCACTGATTTACAGTGACTCTTCCCTAAGGGGACACGTGGACCTGCAAGGCCCTTCTGTGAAGCGATCAATTATTCAGCCCAGTACTCCTGTCTTGTACATCAGTGGTTCTCAACCTTTTCAGGCCGCGACCCCCAAAATAACCTATATTAAAGGGGTACTGTCACTGCAGGGGGTCCGCGAAATTATTGCTTAAAAAAAATAAAAAATAAAAAATCTTTTTTTTTACATTTATGTAAAAAAATAAATCATGATTCTATCCATTTTGAATAGCTTGAATACATGATTACTATGCAATTGACAGATTGTTGATATTATTGACATTGGTTCTCAGTTAATAAGTAGTATGTTTAGAAATGGTAGTGGTACGGCCCACCCTGCTCGCTGTAACTTGTTGAAAATAAAAAATATGTTGTCGTAACCCCGACCCCCCCACCCTACGAGGTGGTAGGGGGTCCCTGCTCCATCTCCCCATCAGTTTGGGGGTCCCCGGCCTGAAAACGTTGAAGACCCCTGATCTAAAGGGTATTTTAAGATGACTTTAAAAAGTCATCTTAAAATATGAGTTACAGGTAATATTTGTACGATGTCATTGTGGGAATGCTCAATTATAAGCCAATCAAATTAATTGACTGTACTTAGACTACTTACTGCACTGGTCAGCTGTTGGGGGGGGCGAGGGGACGATTACACTCCCGACCCACAGGTTGAGAACCACTGTTGTACACCACATGTACTGTACTTGCCCACTTATGGTGAATATGATTCAAGATTTCATTATTGTTACGTGATGTGTGTTAGTTCTGTGTGTGTACATCATCACTTGAGTAAAATTCATTTTGTTCCATTTCCTGACACATTGCAGCAGCCCTCATAATAATAATCAATAGCAAGGACATTAAGAAGCAAAGAACAGCAGCAGTATATTAAGACAGTTTGTTACTCTGGTCCTAGCGCGCTTGAGGTGCGAGAATGTGCCATGAGCAAGGTCTTCCACTCCTAAATTTAGACAAATCATCTATTTGCATGTATCTCTGTGTGTATGTAAATGCTGTAAAGTGGTGTAGTTTCCCAAGCTTATTCGTAGGATAACTCATGATGACAATAATGTTTCCACAATCTCTGAAGAACAGTGTTTATGGGTTTTTGCACCATTGAAATCTCAAAGGGATATTATAGTGGTGGTTATAGACCTCATTACAAAGACTAATGAGGGCTTTAACCACCACTATTATGCCTCTCTATACTGTTCTGGCTGACAGTCTGGTCACGTTCTCGGTCACTCGAGGAAGAGACGCTGTTCTGTTTTTCCACAAACATCATGGTCATTAATTGTTACACTTACGACCACAATTTCTGACCCTATTTATTGCTGACTTTCAAATTAAACAAAATGCAGATGTCACTTTAGACACTGTTTCTATTGAAACCCTTGCCAGCTGAGAAGTGTTTGTGACCGAAGCTCCTGCCATCCATGGCCCAATAGCGAAGGTTCTTTCATAGTCACTGTTAAGGCCCAGGGTCATATTATGTGGAGTTCTGTGTTGCCCTGTCCTTTTCCCCTCATGTTGTGTGTGTGTGAGTGGTGAGGAGTGACTGATTGAATAGCAGCTGGTGTGAATGATGAGTGAGTGGTTAATTAACAGGTGGAGCTATTGCTGGTTATTGGCTCATGTGACCATGTGTCTATAAAGATGGCTACCAGTGCCCCTGTTGTCTTCCTCCCTGCCAGTCTCCAAACCACACCAGTCCAGTGTTTTGATGTATTTTAGCCTTTGCAGTATTTTAGAAGTTTCACTGCTAACTTGGCGTTAGTTTGGGTAATGTAGGTGTGCGTGTCTTTTCCTGTGTTTGTAGGGATTTGGATACTGCAATTTCTGAAGCTGTTTGGGAGTCAATTCTGGGTAATATTCATCCCAGCTCTATAAATGCCCGACACAGGACACACTTTGGATCAGTTCAAAGTAGTACACAGACTACACTACTCAAAGTCAAGGCTGCATGCCATATAGAGAGACAGCGGCTGATTTTCGCGTTCCAATTTTTATTTCCCCCTTTGCCTCTTCATTACCCTTTTATTTACTGTCATAGAGTTCGTCGTGTGTGTGTTTAGAAGGGTTTCTTAAATCACTGTTTATCCTATGCTGTAAGCTGACAATGAGAGAGCGGGCGAGCGAAGGAGATGGAGAGAAAGACCATATAGCTGCTAAATTGAACAAGCTGAAAACAGATCTCATATCAAATAAACCCAGCTTTTCTTTCAATTTTGTCAACGTCTGACCTTCACTTTCATGTCCTATGGGCCCCACATGCAATCCTTCAATAAAAATGGTAAAATCAAAAGAAAGGAGTACCAGTACTCATTTAGATCCATTTAGAATTTCTTGTTGATTACAGGTTAACCCCCAACAGCAGATCATACGGCGTGAATCTGAAGGCTGGCACCGAGTGCCTTGCTGCAAGCTTGTAGATCTGCTATTTTAGAAAAATCTTGAAAATGTGATCCGATTCTATAAATGTCTTCTAAATCCTTCTAAGGTTTTGAAAAACCCAGGTTTCTATGTCAGTAGTTCTCAAACTTTTTCATGTCAAGGACCCCCAAAATTACATGTACTTGGCCGCCAACCCCCATCTCCAAATATTATGTATCAGGGTCAGGGACACCCCAGAAGCAATATTTGAGTTGGTAAATGGTAAATGGTGCATTTACATAGATTGTGCATTACATTCACCCATTCGGGTGCATGTCTCCATCCCGACATGTCTCCATTACGACGTCTCCTTTCAGACCCTAACCCTAAACCTAACCTCTATGGAAGTGTTGCCACAAGAAGTCAATGTCGACATGTCGGAATGGAGAGCGCCCCCCCCCCCACCCATTCACACACAAATTCATCTAAAAAAATCCAAGATTCTTCAAAAATAGCAGACCTACAAGCTCACAGCGCGATTCTTGCAAAACACATTTATTTTTTCTGTCCAACCCTCACAAACAATTGGTACGTTGGTAGTGGTCAAATGTAATGATCAAAACATAACTGTGTCAGAATGCATCGTCCAGTTTACTCCACTCATTGATTTCATAGGCTTGAACGCAGAACTAAAGGTTTCACTTCCACCCACAGCTGCCACAAATTAATGTGATAAAAAAAAAAAAAAATAGTTTATACAAACTATTTTCTCATATCCACAGCCGCAACACCAGAGGGAGCATTCACCCACAGTGTGGTGTCCCCCCACATTAGAATGAACATGGGAAAGTTCTCATTCTACTACTCTGCCACCAGAATGTGGAATGTCCTGACATCATCCATTAAAGCAGTGGTCCTCAACCTTTTCAGGCCGCGACGCCCAAAATAATCATATTTGAACTGGGGACCCCCCCACCCTGACGAGCACTAAGAGTTGAGGCATTACATTTTGTACAACACGGTTCTATTGTGAAAATAGCAGATCTACATGCTCACACCGCCTCGCGTTAGATCGGCTATTTTCACAATTTCAGTCTCTAATATTTGACAATTTGGCCAATGTTTGATTTGTCATTTTAGAGGTATTAAAAAGTCCTTAAATTGTCACTAGAAATTTGCATATTCCCTCTATACACTTAAACTTAATTTTGGTTTGTTTACTGTTGAGTGAGAAAACAATGTTGCACATTAAGCCAATCATCTGGGGACCCCCCCAAATAATTTGGGGACACCCCTGGGGGGGGGGCCCGACCCACAGGTTGAGAATCACTGCATTAAAGGAAAGAATCACTGTTTTCTTTTAAAACCGGTCTGAAAAAGCTAAATCAGGAGGCTACAAGGGGAGTTAGATGTTAGTTCCCATTGAAATGAGGGATCATTCGCTGCTGCCTGTTTTAATTTTTCTCCTGTATTTGCTGATGTCTCCCTGCCTGGTGGCATAAACTAGGCCTTGACCTTGATTCCGACCTTGACCGTTGATATTCTTTGATCCAAAGGTTAGGCTATTAATTTCTTCAGGTCAGTTTACTTGATCATAACGTCGTAATATCGTCACTGTCGGGCAGAAACCTCTTATCTCCAAGTTTCAAATGTGTACGTCTTTTGGTAAAGCAAAGCCCTGCTTCATCATACAAGACTGTCGCACAAAAGTAGTGAAAACAGTCGATCTACAAACACACAACCTTGTGTGCTTGTAGATCTGCTGTTTTCACTAGTTAAAGCTATACTATGTAACTTTTTTAATAAAACAAATCTTAAAATTGTCCTAACTATTACATTTATTTATTATTTTAGAACACCCACTCTGTTAATTTCAGCCCCAAAAGCCTTTTCTTTATATGTGTTCTACTGCGCCTGTGTGGCCGTGATAGGGGTTGTTTTTCCCAGCAAAATTACGTCATCTGCATCATCCATATACGTTGTATATACGTTGGCCAATCACATCGCGGATCATACACACGTGATACACTACCGGCCAATCACAGCGTGTGCTGCGTCTCTTCAGGAAGTAGCCTCCCTCAGCAACAGTTGTTTACGATGGTGAAGGATTCTTGCCTCTTACTCCCCAAATCCTGCTCAGAAAATTACGTTCTACCCCTCTACGGATTCGTATCAGTCGCGTGGTTTGCGGCGGTGGTTTGCGACCCCGCTCCAGTGGTCCGCGGCGACACTGGGCGAAAAACTGCCGAAAAAAGCAATACTGCTACTGACCACTAGTTTAGCAACTTACACAGTATAGCTGTAAGTACATTTTATAGATGATAAATACAAAACGAACGGTTTTGGACATACAAGGTTTCCACCCGACAACGACGATATACAGTTACTGACCAGTGCTTGCCTAGCAGTATGAAAATTGTTTGTGCCAGCTGAACTTGCTGAACCTGAACCTGCTACACTATGATGACGTAAAATAATATAACAATACTGTCATTCTCTATAAAGTCTGTTTGATAAAGTGACTTCAACCAATGCATGCATCCATCACTTGTCTTCCAAGAGATCTCATATAAAAACAGACCCTGGTTTGATCTTTGCCCAGACTAAATATTTCAGTACAAGAGGGGCAACGTCAAATTGACAGACAGTTTGTGTTTGTTCTTTTATAGATCAAGAGTCGGATGATACACAAACACAAAAATTACAGATTTAAGGAATATCCATCGTTTGTGGTCTCTAATAGGCCTAAATCTCTGGTGGGCACATGGATGTTGGATCATGTTGGACATTTTGACAAGCACCAAGAATTGAGGCATTACATTTTGTATAATGCACTTCTATTGTTAAAATAGCAGATCTACATGCTGACAACGCCTCGCGACTTAGATCAGCTATTTTCACAATTTCTGCTTCTAATATTTGACAATTTGGCCAACGAAAGTCCTTAAATTGTCACTTTAGAAATGTGCATGTACCATCTATACACTTAAACCTAATGTTGGTTTGTTTACTGTTGAGTGAGAATACAATGTTGCACGTTGAGTTAATCATCTGGGGACCCCCCCCCCCCCAGAATTATTTGGGGACCCACAGGTTGACAACCGCTGTCTTATAGGTGACAGGGTTTAGTTCTGAGGTGTCGCTCGTGATTCATTAGCCCCGCGGAAAATGGTGAGAGAACAAACAGGAGTTGACATCTTATGGCAACAGTGTCTTCTTCACCGACTCCCCGGCCACGCAGCCCCTCATTCCTTACGCGGCCTGTGTATAAATCCCCAGGAAATGGCCTCCTCCTGACACCTCAGGGTTCATCAGCCGCAGGATCTATGGTCGTCACAAATCTAAGAAGAGGTGCCAGTGTCAACAGTGCAAGACCCTCAGCCATCACTCCCCCAGGGATGACCATGCAGCCAGCAGGGATGTCTCTTAATGCCCCCCCCCCCCCCCCCCCCCTCCCCTCCCAGGACACCTCGAGTTCAGCCGGGCTGTGAAGGGCAACGTGGACCGAGTTCCACATCTCTGTGTTTATTTATTATTTATTTCGCTGGTGCCGCTTAAAGGGACTACACCATGAATTTCTAAAGTTTTTTTAGTCTTCCCACTTCCCAGTCTCTTTCAGAACAAAAAAACCCAATTCATTAACTCTAAGCCTTGCCTTTCATTTCATTGATTTTCTGAACGATACTCTGCCATCAGTCTAGGTCAACTTTTGGCTCATTTGCTATTGGGTCCCCTCGAGAAGGGGGCGGTACTTTTTGGGAGGCTATATATTCTATTGAGACTAGGTGGGCGGGGTAAAGTGGTGCTAAAATTGGAATGATACAGAGAAGATTAGCATGGTGCCATGCAAAAATTGGAACGATACAGAGAAGATTAGCATGGTGCCATGGTATCTTCTCTGTATCGTTACAATTTTAGCCCAAAGACAGCGCCCCGTTGCCAACAAAGGGCATTTTGGTCTGAAATGGCTTGGAATTAGAGACAGACAGAACATGAAATTTCAATATCTGAGTGGTTGTAGGCCAAAACCTGTATAAAACCGAATTATGGACCAATATTTATATAATATAATATAATATAATATAATATATATATATTTAAAAAAAAGCATGGTGTGGCCCCTTTAAAACCCCATGCATGCATCCCTATTCTGGTGGTGGGACCATTCCCACCAGAGGAGGGATGCTGGGGTTCAAGTGGTTAAAGTTATTTTCAATCTGTCCTAATGGAAATGGATATGTTTTCCTTGTGATTTTAGGGGCAAAGATTTACATATTTACTTACCGTAATATGAGATAAAAGTAAGGTGCACTTAACTTCTTGCCTGCTGGTCGACTTTCAGAACGACTTCCTCACTAGGAGACTCTCTGCCGAGCGACTTTTAAGTCGATCGGCAATTTTTAAGCAATTTATTGGATATTTTTTGGTGAATAAATGGTCTTGCCTACCTTGTACGATGGTTTCGAGTGACCGTGTAAAGTAAGGATTGGTTCGTGACGTCACCGCTAGCTCAGGCCTCCTCTCTGTAAAATCGCCTATGCTAGCCGTTGGTTTCAATACACACTACAATACATAACGCCGCGTCATTACGTCGGATTTTGACCCGGTTTGAAGTGATGGGCCATCATAATATTTACACCATCAAGCGCGCGCGTGGCGCACACGGACCCACGCTAATGGTTAGCTCCAGGCCCATGTTAACGGACGCAGTAGGCCAACTATGGCCACGTGATCACTCCATCCTTGAAAAGCATAGATATGTTGAAAGGCTTATCATTGGCGCGCTCTAGTGGTATATTAAATCCAACACAGCCTCTAGCCATTCAAAGCCACGTAATGTTGAACTGAAAAATTAATGATATTCCTGGCAGTATTAGCGCACATCCATATTTTAAGTTCGCAGGGAATGGGTAAGGGATATTCCACTTATACAAAAACTTTAATTTTATCGTCTAATCAGGCTTTTGTGAACACCCTGGACAGATTTTAAGTTGTGGAATATCCCTTAAAGTAACAATAATCTGATCATACTTGATCTATTGTGTATTATGTCATTTTGTCTTGTTTTTTAGTTATTTTTTTTCCTTTTCGCTTTTTGACTTAATCTATGTTAAACTTAAAAAAAAAACACTGAGCAAGAAAAAAAGAAAGCAGATCTAAGCTCACAATCTAAACTCACAACGCGTTGTGACACATGAGCTTGTTGATTGGCTATTTCTGGAAAAGAGAATCGTAGCTGTATAGGGCAAGTGGTTATGGAAGCTTCTATCAAACAAAAGTCAACTAATGTACGAACACGAAGTTATTCAGAATCCATTTTCAAAGTTGGTGACTTTGAGGCTTGTACCTGAGGTTCATATTTTTTAAGCTTCTTTGAAGCTTTGGTCATGCCCACTAACTGGTGACTTTGACAAATTACGCTGTTGTTCCCAGTGTTTTATTCAGGCATTCTCTGTCACTGTCAACGTTCTCTTAATTCCGATATGTACAAACCCGCTCAACCATTGTCCTTTTTTTTTCTTCTGAGAAAACACTCAAAAAGTAACTTTTAATGGCACTGCTGTTGTATAACATTGCACCTGACTGATATTTACCATGTCAATTTCCAAATGAATACATTGAATAAGGCACACACACATTTCCAAATGAATACATTGAATAAGGCACACACACACACACACACACACACACACACACACACACACACACACACACACACACACACACACACACACACACACACACACACACACACACACACCTCATCCCAGATCCCGTCTTAGAACCTTGCAACCTTGATTTTCTTTGGCAGCTGCCATTAGTTTCAGTGACCTTTTGTTGGAAAGTATAAAGATGCCATTAATCTCACATCTCCCTGACAGCCTCACGGGGGGGGGGGGGGGGGGGGGGGGGAGACTTGGAGGGGTTGCGGTCTATGCAACTTATATACCGTCTCTCCAAGGCCACACATTGTTACTGCGGCAACAACAGCACTGACTTGTCCCCATTCATTACAACCTTTAATATTTACTGCTTGACAGCTTCTCAACACTCTCTGCCAATTACACACGATATTGTTCGGTTCATTTAGGGACAGACAAAGCAGACACATGACTCCCCATGGCTTTCTTGGAATACCTGAAAGAACTCACAATGAGCAGAGGCAAGACTTAAAAACCAATAAAAAGTTTCAAGCGAGACGTTGAACTTTTAAATATCTTGCAGACCGGAGAGTTGGGTTGACTTGTTTTTCCCTCAGCATGATCTGATAGTAAAAGAGAATACCACTATTGAATTGATTTATCTGCCCATTCTCTGGGACCATTCAAGTCTGAGGCAGAAACACCGTTCTGAACCTGCAAATGCATGCAACCCTATGGGTATGGGTAAAAAAATATAGAGCCACAAACCATGTCTGAACTTTTAGGTCTTTTTGTTGCTGCACAAAATCCATTGCTCCCCTACGCTAAGCTGATTGCCTTGCTTGTGAATGGTCTATATTTGAATTGAATCAGGAACACGGCTTTGAAATGGCAGTTGCAGTCCAGGAATCATCGCTGCATGGCCTGCAGAGAAATCGTTTAGATAACTGAATGGACTCACCAAATCATAACCTTCAAAAATGACACACTGAAGGGGCCACCCGCCAAGCGGCTAGAGCGCATATGGCGTGATGTCCTGATCAATGAGACCCTGGTTCGATTCCCAGCTGGCTGGGCCATTTGCTGTGTGACTTTCCCCTACGCTCAGTCAAAGACATTGTCATAAAAGTTGAATGAATGATTGTTATCACGTCTGCGAAGATAATTAAAGTATGCCAAAACCAAGGGATAGCGAAATAAAACGTGTACCAATTATTTCAGCACACATCTTTTAGCTTGAAGCCAAATCAATAATGTGCTAGATTGATTGTTTAATTATTCAAGGGACATCCTTCCAAAGTTTGAGAAGGAACTACAGACTCAGACATTTGGTGCATGTGCTTGGCTGAGGAGTCACTGAGGCACTGCTACATACTACACCATCTGCAGGCTTATGACTGAAGGCCTAGATGGGAAGATATCTGCAGTGAGGACATTTTGTCTCATCTTGGGTGAAGGTAGCTGTTTGTGACTGGGCAGGTGGTGGGTGGAATATGGCACCTGACCCCCTTTCTCCTGTTTTTCGTTCTATCGGCTGTTCTGTAACCCCTGGAAACACAACATTTCATCACTGTCATGCAGAAACCTTGTATCTCCAAGTTTCAAATGTGTACGTTTTTTCTTAGTTAAAGGAGTAGTTCACCCCCAAAATGACTTTTTTTCTATTGATTAGTCATTCCATGGAGAGTAGAGTTCAATAATATTTTTTGGTTTTTGTCACATTCCTAAGACAAAAATTTGATTCGAGTAAATTTACCCCCATTGATTCCGGATGGTGACCCGTTTCGAAACGGGTCACCATCCGGAATGAATGGGGGTAAATTTATTGTTATCACATTTTTGTCTTAGGAATGCGACAAAAAACAAAAAAAAAAATATTGAACTCTAGTCTCCATGGCATGACTAATCAATAGAAAAAAAGTCATTTTGGGGGTGAACTACTCCTTTAAAGCCCTACTTCATGCAAAAGTGTTGCACAAAAAGAGCAAATCTACAAGGCGTTGTGTGCTTGTAGATCGGCTATTTTCACTATATTGTTTTTTTTTAAATGACAAATACAAAACGACCGGTTTTGGACATACAAGGTTTTCCACCCGAAACGCAGATATACAGTAAGCCTGCTCAGAGTCCCACAGTGGTGTGGATATAAGGACTGTCCTGATATTCGATGTTCTGAAGTGTCGTGCCTTTGAGAAAGCCATCCGGAATTGGCTTGGGTTGCTGGCTGTACTTTGTGCGCATTTATGAGTAAGGGGCAGGGATAATGAAGGAGCTTCAAAAAGAAACTGATGATTTAACAAGACTTTTCTGTTGTAACTGAGATAATTGAAACAACCCAAAGAATATAAATATACCGGTAGGTCTATAAAACCCATACCCGGAAGGCCCTGTGAACCAAACCGGACATACGTTTGACAAACAAACAAACAAAACCGGGAATGTTTTGAGGTACATTATGTGGAGTGGAGATGGTCTGCAACTGCAAAGTGTACTTTTCAAAGTTCTTTTTTAACATGAATTGGTGGGTTATTGGTGCCGAGGTGCCTGGATGCACTGCAGAAGTGTTTGTTTTTGTACTTTGTATCACCCACACACACCTACGTAGGGATGGTGGGACGATAAGTGATATAATCGTTTATCGTGATAAAAAACACTCACGATAATCGTTTTGTAGAGATTTAATTTATCGTGATATCATCCTCCGTCATGCACTGGGATCAATTCACCTTTTTTTGCCGAGCTGCATATCCGGTACCATTTAAACCCTCTATAATTGGTAAAAGGTACTTATAATATACGTACTTGATACAGTCCTTTTATCACTCTCTATCAAACGTCTTTGCCAAAAAAATAGCCGATCTACAAGCTCACAACGGCTCGCAACGCGAGGCGTTGTGAGCTTGTAGATCGGCTATTTTTTTGGCAAATGTTCTGCCCCAGGATAATGGATTTTGACTATCGCGATGATATCGTAAATCGCGATTTCTTTTGTCACAATAATCGTGATATGAAATGTTCATATCGTCCCATCCCTACACACACCCACACACACACACACACACACACACACACACACACACACACACACACACACACACACACGCACATGCACACAAACGCACACACGCACGCACACCCGCACACACAAACAGAAACACTCTGTTACTGCCAGAATATAAAGCAGACTCCAGCCGTTAGGTTGTGGTTCAGACACTCAATCTTTTCAGGTGGAAATCGCCTTCTGCTCCTCCCCGTCATTAGGCAGTTTTCATTTAGCGAAATCTGAAAACGAGACAATGGTGTCCTGTCTTACATCTTGCACGAAACAGCGCAGCACACGTGTCATTGCTTGTTTCCGACCGACTCATTAGTCATTTTGGCGAAGAAGCCAGTTGCCACTGTAAACTTGGCTTTTTCCGCCAGGCTGTACTGTACTGGGCATCTTGTTGTCACTGTCAGGCAGAAACCTCTTATCTCCAAGTTTCAAATTTGTACATTTTTTCGTAACTCCACCATACAAGACTGTTGCACAAAACGAGTGAAAATAGCAGATCTATAGTACAATCACACAAGCGATGTGAGGCGCTGTAGTGCTTGTAGATCGGATATTTTCACTAGTTTTAAATCGTTTTTTAAATCAACAAAAAAAGGAAGGTTTTGGACATACACGGTTTCCGCCCGACGATCTGTAATCTGCTGTCAGTTGATTTGGCCGCCATCCCTATGCGTTCACATTCTTGTCAAACTTGCTGCTGCACTGCATTTCTTTGCAAGTGGGTCATTTCTGCATCCAGAGTAGGCCACTCACAAAATCTAGTAAGACATTTGTATTTGTAGAGCACCCTTCACAGACATACTAGCAAATGCCTTAAATTGTTTTGTTTTCTTCAGACTTTTTAAATCAAATATGTGATATTTGATTTTTGTATTTAAATGGGGTAGGCACTATAAGCTGCGGCTTCTATAGCTTTTCGGACCAGCATTTGAAATACTGTAATAATAACTGTAATGGTTGTATGAAATGCTACCGAAATAAACTAACCTAAACCCAAAAAAAAGACATTCACAAACAGTGATTCCCTAATCCACATTTGCTTTGAATGTCATCATTTAGTTTTATTTTGTTTAGATTAAGACAAAAAAGGGCTTGTCTTTCCTCTTTGAGCCAGCTTCAGCAGACCACCCTCCCTTTCTAAAAGCTGCCTCGCCACACAGCCTCCTAGCCCCCAACTAACTAACTTCCCCCTTGGCTCCGACCCTGCCAGCCTTAATGCTGGGTAAGGGAACTTTAAATGGCTGAAGAGAGGCGAATTCATGAGATCCTGTGTGTGTGTGTGTGTGTGTGTGTGTGTGTGTGTGTGTGTGTGTGTGTGTGTGTGTGTGTGTGTGTGTGTGTGTGTGTGTGTGTGTGTGTGTGTGTGTGTGTGTGTGTGTGTGTGTGTGTGTGTGTGTGTGTGTGTGTGTGTGTGTGTGTGTGTGTGCGCCTGCGAGGGGCTTTGCGAATGTGAAGTTCTCCTTCCTCGTGAGAAAGCATCGAACCGCTGTCGTGGGTTTGATGGATGGCTTGGTAACGCGTGTCGATCCAGCAGAAACGACCAGCCGTTACTCATTTCAACTGACTCGTCTTGCATTCGGGAGGAGAAGGTTGAGGAGAGGAGGGAGAGAGGGAGACTGCGAGGAGGAGACACACTTCATCCATTTTTTACCCCCTCAACTCAACAGTGTCCCCACTGAATCTATCCATCTGCGGAAGCAACGACAGGTTCAGGGAAAATCAATGTAGCGGAGGTATGAGCGATGAACAAGTGAGCGAAATGCTTGGCTAGAGGGATTTCCGGAAACTTGCAATTTCACGTTCAGGCTTTCCAGATTGACCACGTGACGCGAGGTCGGGGGTTAACAGTGGTCAGACTAGACTACTTCCTGCAACGTCATGTGCCACTGATTGGATCCAGGTGTCCAGAAATCAGAATCATCTCTACCCATGTGGTTGTCAAGAGGCTGCATAGGGTTGGGATCCCTTAGGATTTTAATGATTCCTGTATATTAACACTGTCACTTGGGATGCCAAAAACGTCCAGGAACGTGATAAGAATTACCGCAGTGCAGCGCCACCACACGGCCCCGTTATTATGTCCAGGGATGTGTTCACTGGTTACCATGGTAACCAGGTAAACAGGTGCTGCGGTGACCGCTGGTGATCTTTCAATTGACTAAAATCTTGTTTTATTTGATGGCCTTCCTGCCCTGGCATTTGGCCTTTGTGCCCTAAAAAAAATGGACCACACCAAAGGCCAAGTAGCCTTGCCCCTAAAATGACGAAATTCCATTGCCTGGCGTTGCCAGCCTCTATCACACACTTCGTTTTGGGAAGAGAGTCCGGGATTTCAGAAGAGTTTTCATTTCTGGGGTTTGCCCCAAACCACGTGCCCCAAGCCTACAGAAACCACGTGCCCCAAGCATACAACCCTGATTGGCCAACCCTTGAAGCTGGTTGAGGAAATAGAATCTCAATGGATCGGTGCCAGACCGTACTACAACACCACTACCGCCAGGGGGTGTTGTTGTGTTCAGTCTGGTTTATTAACCAGGCAAGAAATTCCAGGCCAGCTTGAGGGGGTTCCAAATTGACCCTTACAGGTCTGGAACTCTGAGAGTGTACACATGGAATCAGAGTTATGGTGGTCCTTGAAATTAAAACGTTTGAGAACCACCAGTATTGTTATTGTAAAGCAGATTGAAGTCATAGAAGTCCACATACTGGCTCTGCCTGTGATAAACCAGTTCTGGGGGAAAGGGGTTTTCAAATGTGAGTGGGCTGGGGGGACAGCATGAGGCCAGAACACACAGAACCTGCCCTTCAGTGAATATCATAACTCGATAATCTTTGTGGCCATTAGGGACGGCAGTGGCTCAGGGTCAGAGTTGGCGTGGATTGTCCTTGAGCAAGACACTGAACTACTAATTGCTCCCGATGAGCAGGTTGGTGCCTCCGCCATCGGTGAATGAATGTGTGTGTGTGTGTGAATGGGTGAATTCAATGCACAATCTATGTACTGTAAAGCGCCTGGGATAAAGGCGCTATATAAATGCACCATTTACCATTTACCATTAGAACCGTCGGGCAGAGTCAGACCAAACCTTCACCTCTGGGGCCGGCGCGGATCGAATTGTGTGGAGGTGAGGCAAGGCTTTTTCAAAGCGCTTGAAATCTGCCATTATAAAGGAGGCAATTGTGTCACATTGGGTTTCTAACTCGTAGATCTCTGCTCTATACGCCTTTTATTTACGGTGACCTTTCCTCTTAAATGTCTATTCTTTTTCTCTCTCCTCCAGTACAGATCATTTGCACACTCTGTGTCAGAGTCAACAAATATTAGACTTCCTGTGGCATGTTCTTTCCCTCTCTTCCAGGGCCTTGTAAAAAATAAAAACTAGGGGTGAATTTATTTCCTTTCTTTGTTAGATGGGGGAAAATAACAACTAAAAACACACAAGATAAACATAAACTGATCTATATTGTATAACTTACTTACAAAAAAAATAGAACATGTTTTTAGTTGTAGACAATAAGACAAGCAAAACAGGAAACTAACTAGAAACTAAAATGAACAAAATTGCAAATAAGAAAATGCAAAATGAACTCTACCTTGTGCAGAGACCATATAATGTACTGTATGTCTTGGAATGGTACAACATAGGCTATAGGCTGCACGTTTGCTCATCTGTGATTGAAGTGAAAACAGTAAAAAGGACACAGTATTAAAGTATTTGTTTTTTACAATTATGGGGAGAAAATAGCATTTTCTTTCAACCTATATGTATCCATGCCTGATGTGAGCAGCCCCTCCCTTCAGTTGCTCGCTGCAGCCCCACACACACATGCAATCTCAAATAACCTCCACCCTCACATTGCACGCGACACCCAATAATGTCATTTCTGATACATAGACGTTCTGTGTTTTGCATATTCAGCGAACGCACCTTGATAACGAAGGTAATAAATGAGAAAACTTTGCGTTGCTGCGTTTTTTTTCCTCCTCTCTTTTTTTCTCCTCCCAGATTCTTTTCAGAGGGAAAGGTACGCTGGCCTTAGGCGGGGCTTCTCCTATAAACATGCTTCTTTCCACACCTCTATTTATCCCGTCATGTTGTCCCCATCCCTCTTGGCTGGATGAAAAATGGACGCGGGGGTGCAGCAGCGGCCAAGGAGGCGCGGGGTATCGTTCCTCAGTCTGTCACTAATGCTTCGTTAGATGCTTGGCGGGGCCATTCATCGCTCTTATCTCTGGTCACAATTTTGCAGCGCGTTGGCCAGCGGTCCCATAGAAACGACGGTCGCAATCGCATGCAGCACACGCACGCTTGCTTGCACAAGAAATGTTACATCCGCAACACATGCAAACATCATGCGCGTACTTACTGTAGTCATAATGTGCAAAGATACATTCGGTGGTCAGCCAATTGCGCGTGCTCACGATGTGCACGGATTGCACGTACATCCGCATGAGCACACATGAAAAAAATGACATGCGCACAACATACACAGCACACACACACATTGTATAACTTCTCATTTATTGGCTATTCAGCACTGCTGATATCTCCTCCTGCTCCATAACTCTTGCCTCACATAATTCCCATTGCTCAGTTTCCACCTCGTGTGCAATTCTTCATAATACAGATGGATGACGAATGAAAGGAAAAACCAACATAAAGTGCCTTTTTTTTATTACTATTACTTTCTTGGCAATTGTATTGCTTCATTAGATGGTAGGGGGTGTGGAAGCCCAACAAGCCAAATTTCCCTAGTTGGCAATAAAGTTTACTGTGACCTTGACCTAGGAGAGTGTAGAGATGCAGCCAGGAGACTGAGGGCAGGGAGACATGCCAGACAAGACAAGACAAGACAAGACAAGACAAGACAAGACAAGACATCTGGGGGGTCTGATTCCAACCCGGGTCATCCTCGCAAGCTCACAAGGAGCATGTGTTGACTCATTTAGACTTGAGGACGATTCTACAAATGTTTTCTAAATCCTAACAGTTTTCTGAAAAAAACGTAGGTTGCTATCAGTGGTGCTCAAATGTTTTATGTCAAGGACCCCCAAAATTATATGTATTTGACCGCGGACCCCCCAATCTCAAAATATTCACTTGCACGGACCCCCAGAAGCAAAGATTTGAGTTTTTTTTTAAATACATTTTCAAAGATAGCAGATCTACAAGCTCATGGCAAGGCACGAAGAACATGACGCGCTATGAGCTTCTACTGTATATCTGCTATTTGTTAACAGCCAAAGTGTAAAACTATGTTTAAAGTTGTTAAAATGACATGACAATGCATGTCTTTCTTGGAAATTAAGGCAGGATATAGCCCAAACTTAGACGCACTGTGTCGAAAATAACCAATCTATATGCTCACAATGCGTTGCACCCGCTACGTGTTGTGAGCTTATACGACAGGGCATACATTTGGTATTAATTAAGCAGGTTGGTACCAGATGTTGTAAACTTTCAAAGGTCTAGACTCATTGCAGCCTTCAACTTCTGTCTGTTTTGGGTTGAAACCCAGAATCGCTGCTTTATTGTGGCTATATTTCAGGTTGTTCCTTTCATTTGTCACCTGTCTCTTTCTGCAAACATGTAGAAATTCCATTCAGACATGGAGATATGCACAACAGCACACTGCACCTGCGCACCATAGCTCTATCTCTCACACCCCAAAACCATGCTTACATGTAAGCACTTCTATCACTCATTGAATATCACTTTTGTACCAGGGAAGACTGTCCCATTACCTGATTTCAGGAGTTCAATGCATCGATTAAGCCATTACTCTGATTAGCAGATTAATTAAGCGCACTTAAGCTGCTCCTCCAGTGCATCCATTAGAATCTCTTCTACACGTCACCGGCCTGTGTTATAAACCAGTATGTTGTACTGGAAGACCAATGAAACGAATGGAAATCTAACTGCGACGAACCGTAAGCTACCACTTTCTGCCAGTGGTGTAAAGTAACTAAGTACATTTACCTAAGTACTATACTTAAAGAGGTGGTGCCATGATTTTCCCCCCCTCTAAAACATGATTATCAGGTATTATGATTATACTAGGAGGAATATTTTTTCAAAAAAGTATACAGAAAGAGTTAAAATTGGGTTTTTATGTGGCCACACCCCCAGTTCATTAAGTATGCATGGATGTCATGGTGGGTGGTGACCCAGCTGAAGTTAGCCACACCCCACAGTGTTGGGTGAATGGTAATTAGGGGAGGAGTTGATTCTGTGATGTAAAAGTATCTGTGTTTTTTAACTGACACTTTTGACCACAAGGTGGCAGCATCCAAGAGAAAACAAACAAACCAAGAGAATACATAATTGCTCATAAAAACCACACCAGGGGTCCAATGATGTACTTTCAACCTCCTAGACACATGAAAAACAGAAAAAGTATAAAACTATGGCACCACCTCTTTAAGTAAATTTTTTAGGTATTTGTACTTTACTTGAGTATTTCCAATACTTTTACTTCTACTCCACTACATCTGGGATCCAAATACTGTATTTTTACTCCACTACATTTATTTGAAAACTTTAGTTACTAGATACTTTGTAGATGTAAATTATGATATTATCAAACATACATAAACCACTTTAGCCCTATTTTATACCTTGGCTATTTGAAAATAGCCGATCTACAAGCTCTGCTATTTTCAAACATTTAGTACTTTTACTTTTGGTACTTTAAGTACATTTTGATGCCAATACTTTCGTACTTTTACACAAGTACATTTTGAATTCCGGACTTGTACTTGTAACAGAGTACATCTACATTGCAGTATTGATACTAGTACCTTTTCCACCACTGCTTCCTGCCCTTTACTGTAGATTAGGATACCCTAACTTCATCACTACCTCCATTTTGTCATAATGTGTAACTTGTTGGTCCTCCCTCTTCTTCGTTTGACTTGCTAATCCGCTGTAGAGGATTTCATTCATCTATTCAGAGAGAGAGGTGCCACAGTATTGTTGCTGAACCCATTGGGGAAATACTGGAGAATTTCCACAGCAGCCACTATAGAACACTTTGGCCAATTCAAGTAGGTTAAATGAACTGTCCCCATCCATGTGAATAACACATTGGAAACCTCCGGTAAACTGGTATTGGTCTTTTGTGAGGCTGAGCTTGCGGGGGATTCGTGCAGGGCTAGTGTGCTGCTGAGGTAAAGGGAAGTCTCGTTCTGCCCAGATATTTTTAGGTCAGCCTCTCTGTGTGCATACCGGTGAATACAGACAGGCAACAGATGAAAAGAAAGTGTTCTGGGTTATGGGTGTACACTGTGGGTTCCAATCCATCCACTCCCAAGCACACAAATGTCAAGTTTAGCTCTAAGGTTGTTTACTGTTGCACAGAAATTGTAAATAACCATTGAAGGTATAGAAAGAAGGTGTAGGGAGGGAGAGAGATAGAGAGAGAGGGATACATTTTTCAAAATGCTACTGCTTGTGCACAAAAATCTAACCTTATCAGTCTTCAATATCTAAAAATATCTGAAACAGGCATACTGTATAGTGCTGCTGCGACCGCGGTTTTCCTGGTAACCCTGAGCGCAACGTTGGGGGCGCGGGAGTGTGGGGAACACACCACTGACTATTGCCGATGATGGAGAGGTTATATAGCTTCATGTATTGAGAGGCACTCTTGCCGATTTCGTAAGAGACTCGTCGCCAATTACAAGATATTTAAAAGTTATTTGGGGCCATGATGATAACCCCGATTTCTTCCCACTATGTATAATTATATATTGTCTGTGTTATTGTTTACAACCACAATTATTCACGTGTGGTAAGATCGCGGTTCCACTAGTTATACTAGGCTAGTCTAGGCTTAGAAGCCTTTTCAGAAGTTATTTTATTGTTTTCCATTTAATGATTTCCTTTATCCTCATCTAACCTTGCGTTAATGCATGCAACTGTTTTCGCCAGGTTTTAAGGCCTAGTAGGCTTTTCAGAAGTTAATTTAATTTAAGGTCCTATTTTAGTTGTTTCTCATAAGCTCGCGACCCTCCTTGCCCATCGGCCCC
The DNA here is from genome assembly GCF_963921795.1 of Nannobrachium achirus. Lineage (NCBI taxonomy): Eukaryota > Metazoa > Chordata > Actinopteri > Myctophiformes > Myctophidae > Nannobrachium > Nannobrachium achirus. Next base: position 19,083,121 of record NC_137814.1, on the reverse strand, counting down.
CACGTTGCGCTCAGGGTCACCGGGAAAACCGCGGTCGCAGTGCTGCTTGGGTCTGCTTTTTAGCAGACGGTCACATTTCCTGTTCACAAAAGAGGACCAAGACACTTATTGCAATCCATTGCTGGAGAGTTTACAAGCCAAGTTAATCAGTACATCGATCATTGTTAATCAGTTTTAATACATTGATTAAGCTCTTAGGTTACCTACCCATCCTTCACCAACTACATTCATTTGTTTCCAATTTTGTGCCATACAGAATTTTGTCGCTGGTATTCCAGATATTTAATTTTTGGACCAGAACTGTGTGCCAAGGAATAAGCACAGGCACAGCAGCATGATTAAAGATTGAAAGCGATTTAATGAAGAAAGGAATTAAAATGATGAAGCGAGTGCCATCCAGCTGCTTGTGGCCTTACAGAATGTGAATGAGCCAAGTCCTTTGAGTGGGCGAAAGTCCTCTGTCTGGGCAGAAGTGATTTTAGAATTCTCAAATATGTACTGTAACTAGCTAGCTCATTAACTATAGCCTAATGTGTACATCATTATAGCTGATTCCCTCCCTATATTGATATGCAACTCAGATGGTGCTGGCTTGTTCTCCGCTTCACAGCCAAATCGCCAAAAATCGCCATTTTGGGGGGGGGGGGGGGGGGGGGGGGCTGAGGCAGCCAGATCGCCAAACGTCGCCTTGCTGATGATTTTCTGATTTTTTTGGTATTTTTTTGACATTTTTAGAGCAATAACTGACCTTTCTAGCTTCATTTCAGTCTAAAGAATGATTTTGCGATGGAAATGACATCATCGATGACGTAACCCGGAAATCGTTTGCCCATAACATAGCATAGGCCTTTTTTTAGCATGGAAAGCTAACGTTTCTTTATCAAACTTTACCATATTTAGACGGATTTTCATTCGGAAAAAAGTGGCTGGGCTGACAGAGTGGTCACCCAGGAGCAAAAACGATTGTACACGGCGTGCGCACGACGTGCATGGCGTCCAGGATCGCTCCCGTTCGCCCGGACCGGCCCCTAATGGCGGCGCCCATAGGCGGCCATTATGGTCCAGGCTGGTCCAGCCCATGGTCCAGCCTGGAAGACCTAATCGTTGGGCACTCTCTAGTGGTATAGTACGTGTACTACAGTCTGCAATCATACTTATGCCTGCTGGGTTTCTGTACTCATAACTTGGAAATTAATAATATTCCTGGCAGTATAGGCGCACAAGCATATTGTAAATGGCTGTGTATGTGTTAAGGTGGCTCTCCACCAAAAAAAGACTACTTCAGACAACAAAAGACTGGCAGTCGGGTCCGACGTCGGATGATGTCGGATTTTCAGGTGTCCAAAAGTTCTGGTCGCCACACCTGCACAAACTACATATTGCAATGGTCAGCTGATGGCACCTTGTTGTGCATGGGCGCACCAGGAGGTGGCAGTAGTCTGCAAGAGCCAGCAGTCCTCAGGAGCTTGGACCAAAACAAAAAGGAAACACCGAGCATTTTTGCGCTAGTTGCGACCATAGGTCACATTTACTATGTAAACCTGCATCTCATGTGCGTCAGTCAGTCAGTCATGCTTCATGTCACACTCCATATTATGGCCAAGACAGAATTAATTGTCTCCACCAGCCGAAGGCATGGGGGAGAGTATGTTTTCCCCTCCGTCCGTGTGTCCGTCCGTCCGTGCGTGTGTCCTCGCAGTTTGTGTGCACCTAATCTCAGTCGCCGTTGGCCCGGTCGCTGCCAAAGTGAGCACACACATTCCCTGGATGCCAATCTAGAACCTCTGTCCTAATTTTTTCAAACTAGAAGCTGGGCCGCCCTTTGGGCGGCCCAGCGTCTAGTCGGCGACCTGGCCAACTCGGAACAATGTAAATAGGGAATGAATGCCCCGCCCTTTAATGCAAACCCCATTATACCTGTTTTCATAGGACCCGTTTTGACCATCTGTCTGCCTGTGTCCATTTATGCCCATATATGGAGATATCTGTATCTGTCTGTCTGTCTGTCGGCGTCCATTTTATGTCCATATATGGAGATCACTGCAGTTATAGTTCTGGGTCCATTTTATGCCCATATATGGAGATATCTGTCTATCTGCGTCCATTTTATGCCCATATATGGAGTATCTGTCTGTTCCTCCAACTGTGTTGCAGACACAGTGCCGGTTCCCCCTTTAATGCAAACCTCATTATACCTGTTGTCATAGGACCCGTTTTGAACATCTGTTTGCCTGTGTCCATTTATGCCCATATATGGAGATATCTGTATCTGTCTGTCTGCGTCCATTTTATGCCCATATATGGAGATCTTTGACCATCTGTTTGCCTCTGTCCATTTATGTCCATATATGGAGATATCTGTATCTGTCTGTCTGCAATCCATTTTATGCCCATATATGGGGGCATTCATTTTATGACCATATATGGAGAACGTGCGTGCCCGTGGGACGAACGGTTCTCGAGATACGCGGATTACATACAAATACATACACACTCACAGAGATTTTTTGTTGACTCATGTGGCGTACGTGATGTCAGAGCCTTTTATGAAGTGATGTCACAAATTAATGAGTCAGAGCTTTCGCCGATTTCCTCCGGAACAGCCTGATGTCAACAATCAACCCCGCATAAGGAGATTCCGAACGTTTCGCGCCGGTTCGGGAAAACCGCGCGTCGGGTCGGGTCGAGACCCGGCACTGCACTCCGTGCCGCGGCGGCGAACGCGCGTGCCGAATCTGAAGCCGGTGGGACGAACGGTTCTCGAGATACGCGGATTACAGACAGACACACAGACAGACAGACAGACACGCAGAGACTTCTCGCATTTATAGATAGATGGGCCTTTTCTAGCGCCACCTAATGGCCGATGTTCCCAAAACACATTTTTGTGCACTACTCTTACAGATTTTGTCCAAAAATCCTACAAATCGGTATCAGTCATGTGATCAACACGGATCTGTCCGATTTAGCATATTCCATCCTAATTGGCTAAGATTGGCTTCCAAAGTTTGTAGGTTTGAGCCGTTTTGAACAAAATGCCTCAAATCACAAATGCCAAAGTGCAATTATCATGAAATCGCGCACACACGTTCCCACTAGGCCGAGGAAGAAATGCCACTTAAATGTTTTTAAATCAGCCTCATGGTGGCGCTATAACAGGCCAATTTGTGGTTTTACCTATAACTTCACCGATCAGTTTCAAACTTTGTAAGCCTAGAGGCTAAGGATAAACCTTTGCCCTGCACTTTTCACATCAGCCTTTTATAGCGCCACCTTTGGGCCGACTTATGTAAAACACATTTTTGGATATTACTCCTTGAGATTTTATCCAAAAATCACGCAAATCGGTACACAGTATCTCTATAGTCATGTGATCAAGTCCGATCCGTTTGATATTTCATATTCCATCCTGATTGGCTAATATTAGCTTCCAAAGTTTTCAGGATTGCTCCGTTTTTGAACAAAATGCCTCAAATCATCAACGCAGCTTGCGATTACCGTGAAATTTGCCACACATATTCCCACTAGGTCAAGGAACAATTTCTACCTTTTTCACATTGGCCTGTTATAGCGCCACCAGCAGGTAGACTTTAGCAAAACACATTTTTGGAACACAATGCTTCAAATCATGCATGCAGCGTCCGATTGCCATGAAAGATCTAAGGTGAAGAACATATGCCACCCTTTTTACATTGGCCTATTATACAGTAGCACCACCAGGACGCACGGCCTGGTGGAGACCTGTGCTCGGAAGAGCACTGCTTCTAGTTTGCAAGTGTGACTCGCGTCACGGCAACCACACTTGCAAATGAATTCCGTCCTTCTCCCTTTTATGCCCATATATGGAGATCCCTGATGTCATCAATATTAAGCCCATATATATGGGAATACCCATATATGAACATATGGTGTCGGTCTCTGTTGTTCTCGGCCGCAGACACTTTCCAACACTTACCGCCGCCGACGTCGGTGCTGTGGAGAGCTACCTTTGGCACGCCTCACAGGTCTCAAGCCCTCAATGAGTGATGGAATGCTTAACAAGATTGTTAAGTTATGCTAAAAGGATAACACAAAAAGCCCTGATTTTTCCCCATTGTGGCCCATTGTACTCAAGTTATCAGTAGACATAATGGTTTAAGGTAAAATCGCCAGAAGCAGTAAAAAAAAGTATGTCAGCCTTATTTTTAAGTGTGAAAAGTCATGCATTTGTTGTAAAACCATTCTTTATTTTCAAGTTATGAACTTACATAAAATCCCTTCCGCCCAGCCTGAGGACATTGGTTCATTCAGTGAAAGGACACAGCTGGAAGACTCTGTATGAAGTTGTGATATACTGCATGTCCTGGTGGTAGCACAGCGGTCTATTGAGCCGTCAGAACAGCACAACACAACTTCCACTTGAACTTAAGGGCAGAACGTTCCCTGGCTCACCATCACCCCTCCCTGCACGCGCACGCGCACGCACTCACACACACATACACAAGCCGCAGCACACAGTATTCATCCGCATGGATGCACGCAGACACGTGAACAGCATGGTATAAAGTAACCTGCTCAACAGAATCCCCACCAAGACTCCGCCAGTCTCTTCATTGAGGTCACGGCGTCCTCGCCGTTAACTCTCGCTCTCTCCGCCTCCCCATGCACAGCCTGACAACTCCATCTTTCATCCCCCCCGGGGGGCTCTCTCTGCAACACTCGTCTCCACAGGGGTTAGGTTGAGAGGGAGAGCTGTTGCTTTTTTGTTTACCTCCAATTTCCGAACCCATTCATACCATTCGCAGCAGCCGTGCAGGCCTGCATGTACTAGGCCTCCTAATGCAATTTTACAGCCGGTGCTGTGCAGGGGCGTCACACTAAGGGGGTGGGGGGGAAGTGGGACTGAGTTACTATAGGGCCCAAGGTGGAAGGGCCTTCATTATTTTATCTATTGAAAAATAAATAGCAGATATACAAGCTCACAGTGCGGCACCGTCGCACCGAGTGCCACGCTGCGAGCTTGTAGATCTGCTATTTTTGAAAAGTCGTGAAAATGTGATGGGGGTAAGTGGGGGTCCGTGGCCAAATACATATCATTTTGGGGGTCCTTGACATGAACAAAATGTGAGCACCACTGAGATAGAAACAGGTTTTTCAAAAAAGCCTTCAAAGACCTTAAAAAAAACACAATTTCAAAAATTGCAGATCTACAAGCTTGCAGCAGCTTGTAGATGTGCTATTTTTCAATAGTTAAGCACAAAATAACGCAGTGAATCCTTGTACCCAGGGCCCAGAATTTGGTGCGACACGCCTGGTGCTGTGCAATGATGTGTCGTTGGGGGAAACGGTGGTTTGAAGGAGATTTGTTGCCGCCTCGAGATGGGAAGAAAGTGACTGACATGTTGACTGCGATGCATTGATCCATATGTAGATGGTTTATTGATTGAGGGTGACACCGGCCGTCTGCATTTGAGGTGTTTTATTGTGGCTCGTTCAGCTGTAGCCCGCTCAATTAGGGCACTCTATGTCGGAGACTAATCAAAATTAATTTGCGGACAGACGTTTCGGTGATTTCATTAAGAAGCGACACAAAAAGATTTGAGGTGAGAGCTGCTTGCGCGTAAATCAGACGCAACAAGGTTAGACAGTTTGAGAGTCGGGGGAAAGTCCAACGATTGCATTACATGAAATCCATAATGTTTTATTCAGTCTGTCTGCGTGTTCCGGTGTGAAGGATATACTTTAATGCCATAGCCAGCCAGGTGTCCTAAAAGAAAAACACCAAAGCTCCCACCTGCTCTCTTATAAAACATAATGCAACATGACTTATTTATGTTATATTTAAGACATATGGTAAGTTAGAATAGGGATACAGGAAGGATCTTTTTCCTATACTGGATATGTTTCCCACGTGTGCAACACACATTTCTGCCTTCAGCCGTGCAACATAGCCAATGGACTTTGTGTGTGTAAGAAGTGCTTCTTGCGCAGGTGTAAAACATATTCATTATATAAAAAGAGCAGTTATTTCAAATCATCATGTGTCATGGCATGGTTAAAGTTCATGAAATGGAAAACAGCATCAGGTTTTAAAAACAAAAAGCAGGTATAAAATCATATAATAATAATAATAATAACAATAATAGCTTGAATTTATATATAGCGCCTTTCATGAACCCATGGATCTTTTACATTAAAACAATGAACAACCAACAAACAATCAAACACAACCGAACAAAACAACAAACAACTGTTTGCCATAAGCCTGAGAGTGTCTTTTCAGGCAGCCTTAAAAGAGTCCAGTGTTGGAGCATGGCGAATCTCCATTGGGGAGAACGAGGTACACAGTGTGGGTGGCTGCCACGCTGAAGGCTCTGTCCGGCCAAGGTTCGCTTGCTAGTTTGGGGAATAGAGAGGAAGTCTGTGGGCCGCAGGTGACAGAGTACGTTTATGGAGGAAAGCCTGAGACATTTGTACTGTAGCTGAGAAGGAGGAGTCCGGTGCCAGCGCAGAATCACGGGTGGGGGTGATGTGTTGCCAATTAAGGCTTGGTGTGGGTGAGAACTCTGGCAGCTGAATTTTGGACATGTTTGGGAGCCCAAACAAGTACCTGCCAAGGCTGCCATGGAGTCTGAGAGTGAGGGACGGAGCCTAGAGATGTTCTTGAGCTGGTGGAAGGCTGATATGCCTGAGTGACGGACTGTGTCTGCAATACGGCATGCCGAGGGGGCTCAGTGCTTGTTCAGCAGCCTGACGGTTGCCAGGTGAAAACTGTACAGTGTGGTGGAATGGCTTCTGATGCACTGGCATCCATAGGTGATTTTAGCCTCAGTCAAAATGGGTGCAAGATTCTGCCATCAGAAAAAAAGAAAAACAACACATGCAACCTCTTTATAACTAGACTGGCATACCACCCTGGTCATGGAATTCAATTTCATTCAGCTTCTGAAAGGAAATTAAATGTAATTCCATGACTGGGGTGGTTTGTTTATCAGACTACTTTAAAAAGATATGGGTTGATAATATTTAACTTAATGGTTGGTACATTATGGAAATGATATAAGAATAATTTGTACCAGAGGGTTATTTACATTTTGGGAGGTCTGAAGCTTAGTTTTTTGTGACATTGAGATGTTGGAGAACAAGGAGGTGCTAGCATAATCAAAATGGCATCGCATGAGGGCTCCAGCTATAGAGTCTTGAGAGCACTTTTGTTCGCATCTTCTGAAAAGCATTACCCCGAATTAGAGTTTGGAAAGCTGCACGTCGGAAAGTCGGAACTCTCCGACGAAAAGTGTGGTGGTCGGAGACAGTATGGACAGGCCTTTAAGTTAAGGCATAAGAGCTGGCACTTAAGACAATCAAAATACAGCCCTAAGCCGCTTCACTGCGGCACCAGGCTCTCTCCCCTCAATCAGCTACTTGGTCTTGTTGACAGTGAACAAGGTTGTTCTCAGTCCCGACACCATATTATCAGTGATCCCATCCTTTAATGTAATCATTTCTGATCTCGTCCTTCCTTGTCACTCCTAATGAGAACCGTTAGCATCCATAATTCTGCCGCCTTCAGATCCGCCTCCTGTCTTTTCGTCAGTGCCACCGCCGGGTTTTTTTTTTTCAACGCCGTTTTTTTCCCTCTCACTCTTGCTCGTAACCTTCTGTCACAAATCACTCAGTCCTGACACTTTCCTCCATCCGTTCCTCCCTGCCTGCACTCACTCCCTCTCCTCCACACTTCCCATTACTTTGCGTGGTGGTGGACCCCAGGTATTTAAACTCCTTCACTCCTTCACCACCTATACCTTACGGTCACACATCTCCATTCAGAAACATTGCCATTCAGAAGATTGACTTCCATTATTCTAAATGGAGGTGTCACCTAAACCTAACCTTAACCCTATAACCTCAGTTGGGGGATTTCTGAATGAGGATGTTTCTCTTCCCTCCTCTCACTACGTAGGGCTGTCACAATTATTACATAATCGTCTAATCGCGATTGTGTGTGTGTGTGTGTGTGTGTGTGTGTGTGTGTGTGTGTGTGTGTGTGTGTGTGTGTGTGTACGTGCGTGTGTGTGTACACACACACAATAGCTCTCGAAAATAGCCGTGCGGTGCGGGTGCGGCGCTACAAGCTAACAACAACGCATCACGTTGTGCGCGGCACCGCACGGCGGACGAAGTATACATACGGCCCGCCTCCTTTTCAGACTGTTTGGAGAAAGATCATGTGACCTACTGTATCATAATGTTAAACTTCTGGGCGTGTCAGCAGATCTTTAAGTAAAAGTATCAATACTGCAATACTCTTGTTACAAGTCAAAGTCCGGTATTCAAAATGTACTTTTGTAAAAGTACAAAAGTATTGGCATCAAATGGTAAAACTACTCGTTCTGCAGGATGTCCCATTTCACAAGTTTTCAAATGTATAAGAATCTTTGAAAATAGAAGATCTACGAGCTCAGCGACCCATTGCGAGCTATTCTCAAATGACTGAAATGTATATTGGGTTGAAGTGGTTAAAGTTTTGTAATAATAATAATGTAAATCTATCTACAAAGTAACTAAAGTTTCAAATAATTTCAGTGTGTAAAAAGTACTGTACGGCTGTTCATAGCTACAGTGGAGTTAAGCTGGTTGCACACTGCTGCGTTTTTTGGGCCGAATATCTGAGTGAATTTCGGAGCACGCAAATAAAAAAATCAACCTCACGTTGTGTCAGTCACGTTTGCACACTGCCGCCCGTTTCGTGCACCACTCAGTCCCTTGCTCTCTCTATCTCCCTCTCTCTCCTTGTCCTGAAAAACGCATTTTGCTAAGAAAAACGCAGCAGTGTGCAACCACCTTTAGTACTGCTGCATTTCATTTCCTTTTATCCTCAATGCGAGCCGACCGGCTGACAGGAGGGAAGCAGACCAGTGGCGTCAGTTCAGCAAAAGCTAGGGTATGGCAAAGATGGGAATCCTCATGGAAAAGAGGCATTACATTTTGTATAACACGCTTCTATTGTGAAAATAGCAGATCTACATGCTCACAACGCCGGCGTTGTGAGCATGTAGATTGGCTATTTTCACAATGTCTAAAAAAAACCTAGTTTTGTCATTTTTTTTACCCGGATTTCTACAGTTTCTTGGGCTGGATATGACAGCCTGGAATGGTTCAAGTGCAGCTAAACTTAGCATGTTAGTAAACGTGCCACAATTAACAATAATGCATTGCACCTGTGCAGCTGACCTGCGGAACCTGGGAATATGCCATTTTGTGGAGAATATAATTATAATACCTTGTTAAAGTGACCATTTTGTTAAATTTGTAGTTCTTTTACTGTAATTTAACAACATAATAACCAGCACAGATATACGAAGAGACATTCATGGACTTATATTTAAAAGTAACTTTTATTTTCCCCCCTGGACCCAGGGTATGGCAGCTGCATACCCCTGCCATACCCTAGCCTAGTAAACGACCAAATGGTTTCCGGAAGAGGGCGCGGGTACGAGGCTAGCCATACCCAATTGACGCCCCTGAAGCAGACAGACAGTTGGGGAGAGGGGAGTCGGGCACACAAAGACAGACAGATCAAAGATCAAATATGGAGAAGCCGTTTGGAGCTGCAGGTTTGGCAGTGCTCGGTCAGGGTACAAAATCCCACCTGTCGCCCACCACACCAGCCATTTTAAAACAATGTTTTACATAAACCTACTAAAGCAGACTAAAATGGAGCCTTATTCTCTCCCAACTATCGCCCTCCTTTCCTTGCTTCATCCTGCCCTCCCTCTCTCTCCCGGCCCTCTCCAACCCCTTGGCCTCGGGATGTGGAAAATTAATTAAAGGACTGAAAATGACAGCCTCCCTTTGTCTTGGTACACTTTCAACAGCCACAGACCCCTTTTATCCGCACCCCCAGGGACAACACATCGATTTCCCCACTGTCTTGTTTTCGCCATCCAAAGTCTTCCTGGGAAAGTTTTCTTGTTCTTTTTTTTTATTGAAGGTGTGTGTGTGTGTGTGTGTGTGTGTGTGTGTGTGTGTGTGTGTGTGTGTGTGTGTGTGTGTGTGTGTGTGTGTGTGTGTGTGTGTGTGTGTGTGTGTGTGTGTGTGTGTGTGTGTGTGTGTGTGTGTGTGTGTGTGTGTGTGTGTGTGCGCGTGCGTGCGTGCCTCTGTGTACGAGTGTGGGTGTGAGTAATTACATGTCTGTTAACTGTGAAGACCCTTCAATAACTAGCTTAAAAGGTTACTAATTAGTGATCAGCCGGTCAGAGTTTAGAGCAGTGGTTCTCAAAAGTGGGCTCCGGGGACCCCCAAGGGGTCCCCTGCAAAATGAGTTAATAGCATCACAATGAGTTTAGCCAATGTAACCCTATATATACATTTACACGCTTACAACGTGTCGCAAATTGAGGTCTTTGATAAAATACATGTTAACTTGGGGGTCCTTGACATGAAGAGGTTGGTGTCATGGTACCCTAGGGTGCTGTGTTGCCAGTCCAGGGGTGACGTGGAATAATTTGATAATGTTTGGAATCACTAATATCTATAAAAAAAAAATACATTTTCCATTAATGATATGATATGTATGATATATATCGTCGTTGTCGGGTGGAAACCTCGTATCAAAATTCAAAGTTTCAAATTTGTATGTTTTTTCGTAAAGTAAAGCCCTGCTTCATCCTACAAGGCCGTCGCACAAAAGTAGTGAAAACGCCCGGTGCGAGGCGTTGTGTGCTTGTAGATCGGCAAGTTTTCACTAGTTTAAATCATTTTTAAAATGTAAAATGCAAAACGAACGGTTTTGGACATACAAGGTGCGAGGCGTTGTGTGCTTGTAGATCGGCAAGTTTTCACTAGTTTAAATCATTTTTAAAATGTAAAATGCAAAACGAACGGTTTTGGACATACAAGGTTTTCACCCGACAACGACGATAAGATATGATATGATATGATAATGATATGATATGAAATAATATGATAAAGTACTTTATTGTCAGTTCACACTGAAATGTGTCTTACGACACAGCAGCCATGTATTCAAAACATATATACAAACATTTCTAACACATCAAGGCATAATTGCAACACATCAAGGCATACATGACACGCTGAGTCGCGGTGCAGCCCCTGTACCAGCGGCAGTGCACCAAAAGAATTATGAGTTTAAATGTCAAGTATTTTCCAATCTGTTCTAACCAAAATGGATATTCTCTGTAGTTTTCCTCACGATATACATCACAGGGAGAAAGAATTTGAACATTTACATATGCCCTCCCTTACATACTGTCGACTGGCAAATGCACTCTTCCTGACATTACCTGTCAGCAGCTTTTTATTGTCATTAAATGACAGCATTCAATGAAATGATGTTACACCAACAGAGTGGCAATAATAGTTTAATTGAATGTTTGCATACAATTACAATGAAAGGGACCCTTAAGATGTCAGAGGCCAGATGAGAGGGGGATATGAATAGGACAAATGCTCACTAAATTTGCCACCAAGCACACAAGCTCACAACTGAACAGATCATTTAGCGACCTCCAACCTGGTCGCAACCTGGTCGGTAGTTTTCACCGACCGGGTTGCTAAATCTACCGACCGGGTCGCTAAATCTACCAACCGGGCTGCAAAATCACCGACCAGGACCAGGTCGGTGATTTAGCGGCCCGGTCGGTAGATTTAGCGACCCAGTCAGTGATTTACCGGCCCGGTCGGTAGATTTAGCGACCAGGTCGGTATATTTAGCGGCCAGGTCGGTGATTTAGCGGCCCGGTCTGTAGATTTAGCGACCCGGTCGGTAGAATTAGCGCCCAGGACGCGACCCGGACCGGCGGTTGGTAATTAGCGACCTGGGCATTAATTTAGCGACCCGGTCGGTGATTTAGGGTTAGGGTTAGGGTTAGGGTTTGGGTTAGGGTTAGGGTTAGGGTTAGCAGCCCGGTCGGTGGATAAGCGACCCAGTCGGTTGATTTAGCGACCCAGTCGGTGATTTTGCGGACCGGTCGTTAGATTTAGCGACCCGGTCGGTAGATTTAGCGACCAGGTCGGTGATTTTGCGGCCCGGTCGGTGATTTAGCGACCCGGTCGGTGAAAACTACCGACCAGGTCGCAACTCGGTTGGAGGTCGCTAAATGATCTCGCCAACTGAATGAAATCATTTGAGATTGTGAAAGTATATAGGGCTAAAATAATTGCAATTAAATGTAATTGACTGTCTGAGTGCTGCAAACCAATTCTCTTTTTGTATGTTGGGTGAAATGCTCCTTTAACTAAGGTGCCCTCTATTTTACCATAGGTGTGATTTCTTATTGAATGTTTTAAAATGTATGTGCAGTGGTCTGGTCTAGTCATTAGCCAGAGCCTACAGATTTAAACATGACTTTTAGGGATGAGACAAGTGCTGAGCGCTTGTAGTAGTTGACTTGAAAGATTATTTCATTTTCTGCCTGATGGACCTCGGCTTCACAAATGAATAATGATGTGCTGTGACGGCCCCGTTGGAGGGAAAAGTTAGATTTAATAACACGTCTCAAAAACTCAGGGCTGGATATTGATAGAGTGGACATTTAGTACTCTTTGAACAAACTAGATTCATGTACTCCCGATATAGTGGCTGGAACAGAGTGGATTGAATCTACTTTCAAAATTAGGTGCGTTACAGTATATGGGAAAGCAGATGAGAGGGAGAGTCTTCTTGTGCGACCTTGTCAATAATTGAACAGTTCTGTTTGCTGCTGTGCTGTGTGGTTAACTGTACATGTACTGTAGCACCTCTGTGAAAGTTTCACTTTAACTGCATTCTCACTGTAGTTTTGCCGTGCAGAAAAAAATCGATCTGTTCTCTGTTCATTATTTAGAAAGGACAACGCAGCTGAGGGCTGGGCTTTTTTTTTCAAAAGTTATAGGCCAAAAGGTGAAACAGCCTTTTATGAGGCTGGTCCATAGGTTGGAGATTCTTTGTGTGTGTGTGTGTGTGTGTGTGTGTGTGTGTGTGTGTGTGTGTGTGTGTGTGTGTGTGTGTGTGTGTGTGTGTGTGTGTGTGTGTGTGTGTGTGTGTGTGTGTGTGTGTGTGTGTGTGTGTGTGTGTGTGTGTGGGTTCCCCAGATGATTAACTTAATGTGCAACATTGTTCTCTCACTCAACAGTAAACATACTAACAAAGTTTAAGTGTATAGAGGGTGTCTGCACATTTCTAAAGTGACAATTTGAGGACTTTTTAATACCTCTGAAATGACAAATTAAACATTGGCCAAATTGTCAAACATTAGAGGCAGAAATTCTGAAAATAGACGATCTACGAGACGCTGTGAGCATGTAGATCTGCTGGGGGAGTTCCCCAGTTAAAATATGATTATTTCGTGGCCTGAAAAAGGTTGAGAACCACTGACTTAGAGCTGTGTAGACCAGAACAACGAAGGTCATTATGTGCACAGTTGCCTCTTCTAAATGAACATCAATTCCCCCATTCCTCCTGTAAATATAAGTGAAATGAAAGTGGAAGTGAAAAGTATTTTAAAGTCATTTAATGGTATATTGAAGTTTGTCTGCAAAATGCGTCTTTCAGCTGCCTTCTTGTGTTAATACCAGCACGGCAGTGTTTTGAAAGGTGGGGAAAAGCACAGTTTTGCCAACCCATCCATTTTACAACTGTTCCAAAGACATGCCCATCCCTCAGAAATGCATGAATGAGACATGCAGTACCTCTGTTTATTATTACACAATATAAGTGATGGATGGCAACATATAGCATTCAGGAAAATGTGCTTTCCCAGATCATTACTGAAAGCATTTAGTCTCTCAAGACAGATTTTCAAAAATGTTTTCTTTTTAAACCAACAGGTTCCCATAATGCTGAAAGCAAAAAACCTTTATCCCATGATTTTCACTCCACTTTGCTAACCATCCTTTCTATCAAGGCTTGTATGACAAAGTAGAAAATACCCATGTTTTATCACTGGGAGAGAAGAAAAGATGGACCTACACCAGCTAGTTATTTTTGATGATAGACAGTTCTTTTCCTTTTCATCGAAATTAGAATGCGACTGCAATTGGTTTGATTTCCTCACTCTAGACTCTTTCACAATTTTTGTGCCCATTACCTTTTATTTCTTTCCATCAAGCCCACCCCTCAACACACCGTTTCCGCTGAGATGGCCTTGACTTGCATGGCGCAAGCGATTGCATTGCAGAATTCTTGATCTGTCTCAATGCGAGGATTTCTCTAATCTATCACCTGGCCTCGCAGAGCGATGGGAAGAATACATTGTGGAGCTTTTGACTGCAAGAACTGACAGCAACGACGAGAGTGAGTAGGGTGAATAGACTCAAGTATGTGGAACGTACAGACAGTATAGTCAGAAAGAGAAAATGTCTCTTGACTGTGAAAAGGCATAATCATGCCACATTGAAAAAGGCTTTCAGTGCCATTCTGCAGGGGTGTCGCACCAAATTCTGGGCCCAGGGTATGAGGATTCACTGCGAGCCCCCCATGAATGTTCTTCATATATAGGGGAGGGGGTTTAACCCATTTAGACTGGGATAAACGCATTAGTGCGCATTATTTTGTGCTTTAACTATTGAAAAATAGCAGATCTACAAGCTCACAGCGCAGCACCGAGTGTGTGCCTTGAGTTTGTAGATCTGCTAGTTTTGATAAATCGTGAAAATTTGACTGGCTGGTGAAAGTCTTTTTTTGAAAAAAACTATGTTTCTATGTCAGTGGTGCTCAAACCTTTTCATGTGAAGGACCCCCAAAATGATATGTATTTGGCCACGGAGCCCCATCTCAAAATATTTCATTCCAGGGACCCCCCCCCCCCCCCCCCACACACACACACACACACACTCCGTGCCGCTCTGTGAGCTTGTATACAGTCTGCTATTTTTCAATAGCTAAAGTATAAAATCGTTAAGGCCCCTCCACCTTGGGCCCTAGTAACTCAGTCCCATTCCCCCTCTTGTGACTCCCCTGCCGTTCTGTATGCTGTACTGTGCTCGCTGGCCTTGAAAGTATAGAGCACTTTTCTGCATGTAAATATCAGCTTTGCAACACGAGCATCACAGAATGACAAGGCTTCCAATACTAAACAGAAGTTTGAATTTCAAATGTCTCCCTGTCCAGATGATCGATGCTGTTCACTCACATCATCATCAGTCAATTTGCCAATTTCTGCCGCTTGAGACATGGACACGTTTGCTGACCGCGTGTCGGCCAACAAATTCATTCCTCGACGCGATACCATCTGTTTACAAGCTGACCGCTTCTTGTGATACTCACGGAACAGTTCAACATCTCATTGTCAGACTGTCACTGTGGAGAAAAGTCTGTACATGGTACTATTACAAATGGCATTCACTTTTTGAAATGTCTTAACTTACTCCAGGGGTTTTCAAAGTGGGTGACGGGGCACCCTGGGGTGCCGTGATGGCAGTCCAGGGGTGCCGCGAGATAATTTGATAATATTTGGAATTCATCAATATCACTACATCAATATCACTTCACTATGTTTGTAAAACAGACCTGATTTGCACTGTACTCGATGAGTTCTTTTTCTATCTACGACAACACTCTTCACCAAAAATAGCCGATCTACAAGCTCACAATGCGTCACGTTGTGATGCGTTGTGAGCTTGTAGATCGGCTATTTTTGGTGAACCTTCCCCCCGGAATAGGCATGCTGGGGTTCCAGTGGTTAAACGTCAAGTGTAACGTTATTTTCAGTCAGTTCTGATGGAAACGGATATTTCTTCATTATGATGTAAGATTCTAAATCTAAGTAATCTAGGGGTGCCCTGAGTGAAAAAAAGTTTGAAAACCCCTGACTTACTCAACCAGAGCCACAACTCGGCCACCTTAATGTCCCAGAGACAAGTCCATTAGATCATAGAAGAGCCAGACCAATATGTCTGTAATTATTTGACTTCTTTGTGTGTGTGTGTGTGTGTGTGTGTGTGTGTGTGTGTGTGTGTGTGTGTGTGTGTGTGTGTGTGTGTGTGTGTGTGTGTGTGTGTGTGTGTGTGTGTGTGTGTGTGTGTGTGTGTGTGTGTGTGTGTGTGTGTGTGTGTGTGTGTGTGTGTGTGTGTGCGTGCGTGCGTGCGTGCGTGCGTGCATGTGTGTGAACTGAGAAGTTGAACTGAGAGCGGCAGAGCACAGTCGTTTAATGTCATATGACAGAACATACATTAAGCAGAACAATTGCATTGATTGCAAGGACAAGGGACTTCATCATTGTGTGTGTGTGTGTGTGTGTGTGTGTGTGTGTGTGTGTGTGTGTGTGTGTGTGTGTGTGTGTGTGTGTGTGTGTGTGTGTGTGTGCGCGCGTGTGTGTGCACATGTTTGTGTGTATGAGTGAGTGACCTGGAAACCTCCGTCTGTTTTTCTTACTTAGGCTTGTTTTTCTTGACCACAGTGTTGAATGTCATTTAATCTACAGATTATTACTTGGCTAGTATATTGTTTTCATTCTGTGTAGCCTATGTGATTACCTTGCTTAGTGTAAGTCGCTGTGGATAAGGGCGTCTGCTAAATGCCACGTCTGTGTGTGTGGCTGGCTGGCAGGCACATTGTGCCACAACTACACAATATACATGATCAATTTAAGTCGATCGGGAGAGGCTTATTGTCGGTATCAGCCGATAATTACAATGCCATAGACCCCTGGGAGGTGGAGTGCCACACCTACCATCAGCTCCCAGTACATACCACACGACTTGCCACACCCAAGCCATGCTACACTCAAAGGTGATGGGGAGAGTTGGGATGAAGCTAAACTAAAATTATGTTTTTCGCAAACCTCTGGCTGTGGATGAGGTCTATATTGCTATTCAGTGGTAACCGACATTATCTGCGTAATGCTTTTTCCAGTAAAGTGCCACCATAATTCTTCATACTTGGTGGACCGTAGGTCGCATTTACTATGAAAAACCTGCAGCTCATGTGAGTCAGTCAGTCAGTCAGTCAGTCCTCACCTTAGGGCGTCTTACTGGTTGATATCATTTCATTAACATGTCTACTAAACTTTTACTTTGACCCAATGACACATGTTTTAACCTAGCTGATGAGTATGTGTGTAGATGACTATTATACATACATACGTTATGATAATTCTACTTCTGCAGGATTTTAAATGCAGGATTGTTGTAATAATGTTCTTACTTTAAATTGTGGTATTTATACTTTTTACTTTTACTAAATGATCTTCTTCCAACACTGAAGGTCACCAATCCCACATTTAGCAAACTGCTTCACATTTTGCATCAATCAACTGATTGCGGGAACAACAAATTCTATGTTCTATGTATTCTATGGCTATGACTTTATTTTTCTTTAACAATCACCCCCCAATCATTTTCTTCAATCAATCTTTCATTAAAAGTTTTTCTTTGATCTGCTGATCTGCTGGTGAAAGATAGAAACAACCTTAAAAGATTGTCTGTTCAAGATATGCTCTAAGATTATCAAACAAAGAGAGTTCTTTCAGTAACAGACAAATCTTCAGAAAAGCTGCAAGCATTTTGGCTTATCCTTGGGCATGTTTTGTTAGGTGCACATAATGAAAGTTCACCCACTGTAGCTCCCTTTTGCATAATTTATTT
Organism: Nannobrachium achirus; assembly: GCF_963921795.1. Taxonomy (NCBI): domain Eukaryota; kingdom Metazoa; phylum Chordata; class Actinopteri; order Myctophiformes; family Myctophidae; genus Nannobrachium; species Nannobrachium achirus. The sequence continues at coordinate 19,065,556 of NC_137814.1, read as the reverse complement.
TGGGATCACCTGAGTGGGCTGCTAAATATGCAAAATGGAGCTACAGTGTGCAAACTTTTATTATTTGTTTCTCTGTTTTGTAGTTTGAAGTTCAGCACCTGCCTCTAAATGGAAAATGGATGTGCAAAACTAAATGCCCCAGAGGGATTACATTTGATTAAAATATGAATTGAATTGGTATAGGCTACAATTACAGCATCAAAATGAACAGACACACTATAAAAAATAAAATAAAAAGAACTGGTCAAACATTGACCAGTGAAAGGCGTTGTGAGCTTGTAGATTGGCTATTTTCACAATATTTATTTGTGGAAACGAGTCAATCTAAATGTAATGCCTCAAGTCATACTATTCCAACTAAGTGCTTGTGGGGGGAGGGGGGGTCTCAAGTTCAAATACAATTACTTTATTTTGTAGGGGTCCCCAGTTCAAATATGACTATTTTGAGGGGTTGCGGCCTGGAAAAGTTGAGATCCACTGGTGAGAACTTCTGGCTGGGAGGACTATACGGCCCATATACTTCAAAAGGAGTCCCTGTATTTGCAATCATCACAGCGACAGCATCCCTGCAACCAAGCAGAGAGTGTGATTTAGCGCCTAGGTTTGCAGGATTGCATCGTAATCGTGAAAAGCCCAGATCATCCCAACATTGACCTGGCTGTAAAGAGGCTGTCCCTACGGAGACATTTTCATGGTTGGTCAAGGAACTGGAGTCAAAAGGGCCTCACACAGAGACGGCTGTTATTTACTGCAAATCTCTGGAATCTCTTTTTTCAAAATACAAGGTTAAAAGCTAAAGTCGATATTGGTGCATTCTGTTAATGGCAACTAGTCAGTACTTGAAGAAGCACGCACCCACAGCATGTGCAGACGTTGAATAATATACTAATTAACAGTAGCAGCTGTTCATTAACACACTAATGAACAGCTTAAATTTGGGGAAAGTTAAAGATCGGCTTCAATCAATTTCCGATCAATATTCAAACCCACTGAGGAGAGAAATGCACACTCAGAACAGCCATGTAACTGTAATAAAAGACCCCGTCCGCTGATTGGTCGTTATGTGTGAGTTTTTTTGCTGACTCAACTGATGAAACTGTTTTGTAATTCAGGTTTCTGCACTTTATTGACCACACACGCTCATGATTGGTGCACCACGTCTATAGTCTACTGTGCGTGTAGCCCAGCCTTGCTGAGCGTGCTGCTTGCTATACGTTTAAATCAAAGTCCTATATAACTTTGCACCGTTGAACCTCTCTCTGTGCTTTTCTCTGATGGTGTGTGTGTGTGTGTGTGTGTGTGTGTGTGTGTGTGTGTGTGTGTGTGTGTGTGTGTGTGTGTGTGTGTGTGTGTGTGTGTGTGTGTGTGTGTGTGTGTGAGTCTGTTTTGCGAGTGTGTGCGTCTTTTAGGGCAACACCAATTGGTCTGTATTGAGTTGTTCAATAATTACTTGTAATTATTACACCCTTACTGGTAATAAAGTTGCAATTGTGTTTGGAGGACTCACTGCAAATGCATGGATGTACAACACTTGTTGTAGGGAGTGAGGCATGTGAGTAGGGGTGCAGGAAAATATCAATTAGATTTTTTTTTTTTTTTTTTTTTTTTATTAGATATTATTTATTATGATTTTCTATTAAGATTTTTTATTAGATATTATGTTGTGTTTGTACAAGTTAAAAGAATGTGTGAAAGCATGAATAAATCAGACATGTCTTGGATTTACCTTTCTGTGTTTACATTATTGCAATAAGTTGATAAAACCTTTACAATTATAAAAGCTATGTAAATGTACTCTGCTTTCATGCCAACAGACTCCTGATATCCTATGAATTGAATAGAGAATAGTTTTGCTTTCCATGTTGGTATCATAGAGGTATAAGAATGACATCTTTTCACTCTTTTTTTGCAGAGAAAAAGTTAATTTCCTCACTACTGCCCCTACGGTTGACAACGGTGGCCAGGTACTTCAGTTGGGAGGTGTACGTAATCATACGGACAAGTACGGACAGGGATATAGTACGGACATCAAACGGACCAAACAGAAGAAATCTCTCCCCCCCTCTGTTTCTATTGTCAACCTGCGGTCCTTATGTACTATGCATGATACTTGGGCATCTCCTGTAGTGACATAAGGTCTCATGTAATGACATAATCCTGATAGTGACTAGTGACATAAGTGGCCCTATTTTGTGTGTCTTAAGTACCAGATCGTATGACTTAATTTAAGACCTGGAGGCGCGGCAAATTGGCACCCCTCTATTTTTCCCATAGAGATTTACAAAAATATTTATATCAATTATTTTAAGCCTATAATCCATCCAGGATCCTGGTGAATCGCATATTCATGTATACAATTAGCCAGTAGCTATGCCCCGGGCCCTCCCGAAAAAGCTTTTGTCCAATGCTAGCTTAGCAACCGGCAGCTTGCCAAGGCTGTTGCCAAGGCAAACCTTGGCAAGCAGGAAGTTATTCTAAGCTAGCATTGGACAACAGCTTTTTGGGAGGGGCATAGCTACTGGCTAATTGGGTTCCATATGTATTAACATATTGCATGCTTTTATTTTAAAACTATACCTGTACAAAGTACAGCAAGTAGGATGGGTGGCCATACCATTGCTATTTCTAAACATTACTTATTAACTGAGAACCAATATCAATATCCACAATCTGTCAATTGCACAATAATCTTGTATACAAGCTAGTCTGTGTTTGAGCTCCACACTAGTGTGTTTTAGGTTATCTAGGGAATCTAGGGTTATCTAGGGAAGATGCAAACACAACGAATATCAAGTGTTTTAATGCTTTCCAATAATTAGATATAGAAGGAGAGAGGAATTATGACGGGTGCAAGTCACTCCCCTGGTAAACACACAAAATGGACAGAATCGAGATTTATTTTAACATAAACGTTGAAAACGTTTTAAATACTGAAGACAAATGGATTTCTTTCCCCCTTTTTTTAAATTGTTTAATCAAGCAACAATTTCACGGACCCCCTCTATACTGTAGGGGTTCCCAAACCTTTTTGTCTTAGAGCACCCCATAAATATTTGTTTTAATCCGAGGCACCCCTACATTATAATTTTCACTCCCAGCACCTTATATTTATAGCATATTGTCGTTGTCGGGTGGAAACCTTGTATGTCCAAAACAGTTCGTTTTGGATTTATCATCTATAAAATGTACTAAACTAGTGAAAACAGCCGATCTACAAGCACACAACGCCTCGTATCGCGAGGCGTTGTGTGCTTGTAGATCGGCTGTTTTCACTAGTTTTGTGCGACAGTCTTGTATAATGAAGCAGGGCTTTGCTTTACCAAAAGTCGTACACATTTGAAACTTGGCGATACAAGGTTTGTACCCGACAGTGATGATATTTTAGTGATTATGTTGCAAGGAAAACGATAGCCATTTTGGTTAGAACTGATTGAAAATAACTTTGTACTTCAAGTTTAAAATTATACTAAATAATATTTTTTCAAGTGTCCAAATACATTCCAAATATTATCAAATTATCTCGCGGCACCATTGGACTGCTGTCACGGCACCCCAGGGTGCCCCATCACCCACTTTGAAAACAGAAAAATATGTGCAGTAAACGGTACATGACACACACCAATGCAGAGACGTGCTGTTACGCTCCACCGTAACATACTGTAAATGCCACTGTTCACAGACACCCAATGTATGTGCACGAATAACACACACCCACGCACGAGTTATTACATTTTAATTAATTTGCTGGATTTTTTGACATTCTGATCTTTTCAAACGGAAATCAAAATGTCACGACCCACGAAAAAAAAAGAAGAGAAAAAAAAAGTTTAATCAACGTTCCGCGCACCCGTTCGTCACCGGAGGCTTGCTTTAGGGGTAAGCGGACCATATAATTAACCATTTGTTTTTTTTTAATTAGCTAAGCATGCATGACCCTTGGAGGGCCTCGAAATAATAGTCCTCCCACCACGCATGTCGATGGCTATCAGCGCATTGAGCACGCGTTATCGGTTAATTGATGCATTATGGGATCATTACAAGATTTCTGACTCTTGTTCCGTATCCCCCCCATCTGTCGAGTGTCATTTTGAGCCTGAGGGAAACCCCCCGCTGTCTCCTCCTCAGTTATTTGACAGTTCATTAACAATCACACCATGTACCATAACAAGGTATAAAGGGATGAGGACCGCAGAGACGTCAGCGGGTGATTGTTCACGGGTGGCACTCCAGCCTGAAGCCTGAAATACAAGACGTACATGTGATTCTTAAGATGTGAGAGTGAGACCGTGCTCTGCATATTTTCTGAACTTGTGACATAACATGAAAGATTCCCCTCCCTTAATACCAAAACCTCCACCACGCAAATGTCATGATCAGAGGACAAAAATCATAAACACAAGAGGTTGGATGGCATTTATTGTCTTCAGAGAGGAAATCCTTTTTCCAGCTCACATACAGTACAAAATTACAAGTTACAAATATACAGTATAGCCCCACGCTGCACCCGTTTCGGATGTATCCTGCCATATAATGACTGATAAGGCGGCACTGTGTGTATTTCAAGTAAGTTTCACAGCAATCAGACGCTTGGATAACTGCTCGCAGACAGATGGACGAGCACACACACACACACACACACACACACACAGACACAGACACACACACACACACGCATGCGTGTGCGCACACACGGATGGACATGGGCGAATACATGTCGGCCTGGCGGAGACAATAACATAAGCGTTAGCTTATTATGATGAGCTGCCAACTGAACTTTGTGGGTGTGGAGATTTCGGATTTAAACTGAAATTAGCTTTTGATTGATTCAGCTTTATTGTACCCTCTGTAGTGTACGGTAAATCCTCCTGAGCGCTATCACTGTGTGCACATAATGGTCATAAGTCCCCCTGTTCATTTACAGCAGAGCTTTTTTATCATTAAGAGGATTCAGGGGCAGCTCCGTAAACCATGCTATAAAATCATACTGGGAAACCGGAAGCTGGAAACTACCAATGATCGGGTCTTTTCACTACCAATGATCTGGTCTTTTCAGTCTTTTCATCAATTGTGATGAAAAATATTTAAGGAATAAATAGATCAAATATATATGAATATGTGAAAGACAATTGACTGACTTCCATGTAAACCATGCTATAAAATCATACTGGGAAACCGGAAGCTGGAAACTACCAATGATCGGGTCTTTTCACTACCAATGATCTGGTCTTTTCAGTCTTTTCATCAATTGTGATGAAAAATATATAAGGAATAAATAGATAAAATATATATGAAATTATGTGAAAGACAATTGACTGACTTCCATGTAAACCATGCAATAAAATCATACTGGGAAGACGGAAACTACCAATGATCTGGTCTTTTCAGTTATCCATAACCTAGGAGAGAGAGAGAGAGAAAGAGAGAGAGAGAGAGAGAGACAAAAAAGGTAATTTCAAAAGCACAGTGTGTGATTATCTCCAGCAGTCACTGTTAAAAGTCACAACAAGGCTCAGGTGTTTAGCCATCAGGACAGAGGTGTGCAGCTGTGTCCACATCAGTGCTTTCCAGCAAGGCTTGTTTGAAGTTGTTCTCTGTTTGTTTGGACAATGGAGCGAAAGAGAGAGAGAGAGAGAGAGCTGGGGCAAAAATGTATATTATGCATTATTTACCCTACTGAGTAGGTGTCCTTTTTCATATTTCTCTACTGGTACAGAATAAGCCCTTATATGTGAATTAGGTGTTTTCCCATTGCATAGTACTGTCTCAAATCTACTCGACTCTATTCACCTTCTTTAGTTTTGAGAGAAAAAGAAGAAGGAAAAAAAATCTGTTAGGGGTGGGGCAATTTTCTGACATTAAACTCATAAAGTTCTAAAATGTCGGATAATTCTGACTTCAGAAACTCACAGAATTCAGAGATTTCTGAGAAAAATCTCGCATATTTCTGACTTTATAAACTCACAGATTTGCCACATTAAACTCCCAATTTTTTTTTTTTTACATTACTGTCTTAATTGAAATCCAGACTGCAAGATTGATCGCGACAGTGGATCGTTTCACCAGGATGATGGCATCAAGGGGACCTATGTCATTAAGGGTTTGGGGTTGCAAAAATGGGGTTTGGCTTGCAAAGTGTGATGGCATCATTACGGTGTACTTTGCAAGTCAAACCCCAAATCAATCCTCCAGTTCTAGGCAACACAGAAGGGGGGGACTTTTTTCTTATTTCCACATAACAAATCAAAGGTATATTAATTAATGTAGTTCAATGTTGAAATTGGGTGGTTCTTCCCTTTAAAGGCCTGCTGACACGCCCCAAAATTATAATACAGTAGGTCACGTGGTCTCTCTGAAAACGGTCTGAAATAGTCCGAACCTCATGTCACAGTGTAATCTTCCCCTCGCCCCCCAACAACAGCTGACTAGTACAGTACGTAGTCTAAGTACAGTCAATTAATTTGATTGGCTTATAATTGCGCATTTCCACAATGAAATCATGACAATTTTAACTCATATTTTAAGACTTTTTAAAGTTACAGTACCCCTTTAGGTGGCAGTACCCCTTTAAGTAAATGTAGCCTACTTAACACCACTGGCCCTCTGATGTGGTCTCCTTGAGGAGAGGAGAGGGGAGGCTGCTGCATCTGCAGCATTCAATCAAGCTTTGCTTGGCATGCTGAGCCAGCTTGTGCAGGCGTAGAGTGGCCGGCATGATTCCCAGGACTATACCATTTTCATGATTCCCTGGACTAGACCATTTTCATGTTTCCCTGGACTATACCATTTTCATGATTCCCAGGACTATACCATTTTCATGATTCCCTGGACTATACCATTTTCATGATTCCTAGGACTAGACCATTTTCATGATTCCCTGGACTATACCATTTTCATGATTCCCTGGACTATACCATTTTCATGATTCCCTGGACTATACCATTTTCATGATTCCCTGGACTATACCATTTTCATGTTTCCCTGGACTATACCATTTTCATGATTCCCTGGACTATACCATTTTCATGTTTCCCTGGACTAGACCATTTTCATGTTTCCCTGGACTAGACCATTTTCATGTTTCCCTGGACTATACCATTTTCCTCTGCAGCTGCATGGACTTGACCCCTTATATGCATTAATTAGAGTAGTGTTTCTCAAACTACCCTTAACTTTGACAAATGTAACCAAATTGGTTCCATTTGTACACTGTCAAAGTACAGACTTGTAAGGGTCAATTTAGACCCCCATGAAGGAACCCAGAGAGTCCCTGAAATCCACTTTGAGAACCACTGCGTTAGAGGTTGTACATAGTTTGTACTTTTTGTTTAATTTCGCTGTGTTTGCTTTGTTGCATGGATTTCTTTGCTTTTGATCATTACAGTATTCATGCATTGCTTTATTATTTGTACATATGTTTGTTAGATAAACTGTTTTGTAATTAGTTACACTACCTGTACAAACAAAAAGATAGTACAAAACATGTATTTGAACTCAAAAGATCCAACGTCCATCCAGTCCACAAGACAAAAATGAATAAATGCACGGTCCGTGCAGAGTTTCTTGTTGTAGATGTGCTAGTCTGCTTCAGGGAATGGTAAGAGTTCTCTAAGGAATAGATAGGTAGTCTCCTATACAGTAGGGGATGTACAGCAGTTGACAACACCCCCACCGATGCTTTCGGTGTAAGCTGGAAAGTGGTTGCTACAGTTGGCCAACTTGGCCAACTCCCGAAATAATATGGACACATCTCAAAACACGAGCATCATGCCAGCTCCCAGGCAGTCTTGCAAACACGTTCCAGAACAGTCCCTTTCCATCTACACCATCTTGAAAGATGATGGAATGCCAGCTTTTACCGCAGAAATAGTCACAGTGGTGCTCCTGTGATGGGTATGTGTGTGATCCATCAATGGCACCAATACACTGCGGGAGCCCCCACCTGTTCTCAGCCGTTCCTTCAAAGCTTCTGGTCTGGGAAACACAGCTCTTCCAGGACCAACAGCAACTCTGCAGCGACACTATAACTCTTGAACAGTGGTGGAAAGTAACAAAGTACATTTACTGGTAATCAATTTTGTGTTATTTATTTATTTTACTTTACTGAAGTACTTCCAATTTTCTATTGCGACACGTTGTGAACCTATATATCTACTTTTTTAAAGGATTTTTATACATTTAAGGCATTTGAAAACTTGTTAAATGGGACCTTCCGCACAATGAGTAGCCTACTTTTACTTTGGGTACTTGCAAACAATACTTTTGAACTTTTACTCAAGTAAGAATACCAAACTTGTACTTGTAACAGACTGTTTCTTCCAGAGGGTATTGATACTTTTACTTAAGTAAACAATTTGAGTACTTCCTCCATCACTGCTCTTGCACACATGACACACGCACATGGCAACACCAAAAAGATGGCCAGGCACTTCTGTTCCCAGAGCCAGTCGTACCGTACGATTCCAGTGCGATGGCTAATCTCTTCTTTATAGGTACACACTTGTACAAAGTTGTGTTCTCCTGTCTGTACATCACTGGACTCAGTTTGTTGTATAGGTAGAGACAAATGCACCCACTGAGTGATAGTGAAGCTGGAAACAATTGCATCCAGCCTCTCTGTATCTCTGTTGTACAACCAAACAGATGGTCTGACAGCATCAATACGTATGGTGATTAAAGTTCATTACATACTTTGTAACAATGGGCTATTTTCAAATAAGATGGGAAAAACAAGGCAATCTTCCCCCAAAAAAAACATTTAAAAAGATTTAATATAGTGTTCTTTATCTGTTTTTTGTATTTGCCAGACCCATGAAATGGGTAGGCCTACATAAGCAAATGTCTGTCCGGGTTTTCTATATAAAGGGTATATATGATGATGACATGATGATGACATGCCTATAAAAGGCATGATGTCATAAATGATGATGACAGACAGGGGGTCTGGCACAACCAGGTTGACCTGGTCTAGTTTATTATTATGTTGTGAGGTTTAGGCTCTCCCTTTTTACCAGCTTGCAAAGCTGGTCTACAGATTGTCAGCCGATGACGTAATCCAGTGTGCCAAAATCTCCTGATGTTTTACCATATAGCTAAAAATGAGGAGAACAAGTGTGAATGTATATATTATTATATCTTACTATTTACATAAATAAAAATGGCAAGGGAGACTTCAGTTCCCAGTGGAATCCACAAGGCCACTAAACTTCTCCACAAGGATAGTCCACAAGGTGCAAGCTGGTATAAAATGACTGTAATTTCTTGTTTAACCAAAGAGCACTGACTTACTGTATAAAACCCTGCAGCCCTCCTCTTTTGCTTTATTCTTCGCTATTCAAAAGTCCTGTATAAGAATAAAAGGACACAAGTATTGAATCAAACGGATCATACACTGCCGGCCAATTACAGCGCGTCTTGCTGTCTTCTCAGGAAGTAGCTTGCCTCAACATAAAAACTGCATTTATTCTGGTGTAGGAGTCCGTAACTCCAGAACGCCTGGTCGTAGAGGGATGCTAAACCCCTCTACAGATGCGTCTCGGCGAGGCGCAGGCGGACGCGGTGGTCTGAGGCCCGGTCCATGGCGAAAAATGGCCCGAAAAAAGCAGGCACAACCGCGGTTTGCTATACCGCTACTGACCAGTAGTTACAGTATAGCTTTAAGTACTTCCGACACTGCCTAGTACCGAGTAGAATCAGGAGTCTCCTCTCCTCATTTTCAGTATATTCTTAAAATAATGATAATTTTCGGTATTAGGCCTACCTCCACCTCCATTGACGTTCCCATCTTCATCGTCTTCATCCTCCCTATCCATCCACTTCTCCTGTCTTATCGTATTCATCTTCATCATCCCGGTGACCACCAGTATGACCCCCTCTAACTATGCTGGGCTGATGGGGGGCCAGGCTGAGGCTCATCATCAATGAGTAATGACCGTACCTTCCAGGAGCCTATATACGCTTGCCAATGGCTGATGTAGGATCTCCCCTAAGACCACACTGATACATTGATTGAATCCATCACATCTCCTGTCGGAGACCATGTGCACCTGCTGCTGTGTTTACGCACAAGCGTAAAGAGGAAAGGGGGTTAGAAATAGGCTGGGAATGGAGGCAAATGACAGAGAGAGATGGGAGAAAGTGCTGAACAGATGGATGGGAAAGGAGAAAGATGATGCAAGGAGATGGAAATGTTATCATGGTGTGACAGCAGTGATGGAAGAAGTACTCGGAATGTTTTACCTTAGTAAAAGTATCGATACCCTATTGTAGAAATCTACTCTGTTACAAGTAAGAAGCCTCAGGGCAACATGCGACCTGAAGGTCGCGCCAATTCTTGGCCATCTGGCCAGTGATGTATATCGGACCAGTTACCCATATATGGAGGCCACATCGGCCACATACCACACTAACAGAATCCATACATGGCCAAGACAGATGGCCAAGACAGCCCATATAGATGTGTGGCTGGTTCTACAGACAGGGATCTCCATGTATGGGCATAAAAGGGTATGATGTCAGATTTCTGATGAAGTCAGAAGTCATAGGACTTTCACATAACGAATAACTGAGTAAGCATGTTTGGGCTCTCACAGCATATCTCCATATAAAGGACATGGATCTCCATCTATGGGTACCAGGGGTCATCATAGGACTTCATTCCCATATGAAGTCCTGTCAGATACAGTATGGCCTTAATATTGATGACATCAGGGAACTCCATATATGGGCATAAAAGGGATTCTGTTAGTGTGACCGTCACCTCACAGTGAAGCCAGAGCGTGATGTCAGAGCGTCAAACCCATAAAACCACAGTGTCAGGCGTGACAGAGATACATGCATACATACGGACAAGCTGTGACCGTTTACATACTAATCTGCGACCTAAGGTCACAACAAATCTGTACAAATCCGGCAGGCTCAAAATGTACTTGGCATCAAAATATACTTAAAAGCAAAAAAGTAGTCATTATGCAGAAGGTCCCATGTTACGTTTTCAAATGTATAAAATGTATAGAAATCTGTAGAAAATTGCCAAAGAATATATATTGGTCTGACGTGGTCTAACGACAAACTAACAGCAAACAGGGTTTGTCTGTAGCGATGTCTGCCCTCTCAAAAGTAGACCCGTCACAGATCACACACAGCAACAGTACGTGGCGTGCATGTCATCTTGAAACAGAACCACTTCTGGTGGTGTATTTGTCACTGGCGATAATGAATGCAGTGTGAACCGTCTGGCTGTACACCAGGAAATAACAATATTATTCTTGTGAAGCACTTTCATAGTATTTATTATTTATACTGGTACGTTATTATTAGTATATGCCCACCTGTCAGTTTGTCAATGCTGATGGTGATCTTGATGATATGCCATCCCAGTTTAGTCTGTAGTGCAGCTTTGCTTCGGAAAGCTCTATTTTGTGTGGCTTTGTTCACAAATTGAAGGGTGGAGAGTAGCTGCGGCAAAGTGACGAGATGGGTTGGAGAGGCTGTGTGTTGTCACTGGTTGTGTTGCAGGTGGAATCAATCAAGACGAGCTGAGATTAATTACTTCCTGTCAAACAAAAGCGTCACATCGGCAGGTACCAATTATATCATGATGACATCCAGCCATCAGCCGGTCTTCCCCACAGGGCCTTGTTCATTATTCTGCAGAGACTAGTGGGTATGTTGAATGCAGTGATGGAAGAAGTAATCGCATGTTTTCATTAAGTAAAAGTATTGTGAGCTTTTAGATCTGCTATTTTCAAATGGCCAAAGTGTACGAATATATATTAAGTGTGTTTTGTAATAATAATCCAAATCTACAGTAACTGTAACAAAAGTTTTCATATAATTGTAGTCATGGGTGTCGCACCGAATTCTGGGCCCTTGGTACAAGGATTCACTGTGGGCCCCCATGAATGTTCCTCATAAGGGGTTTAACCCATTTAGACTGCATGGGAACGCATTATTATGCATAATTTTGTGCTTTAACTATTGAAAAATAACAGATATACAAGCTCACAGCGCTGCAAGCTTGTAGATCTTGTAGATTGTGAAAATTTGTGCAAGTCTTTCCTTCTAAGGTTTTTGGAAAAACCTGTGTTTCTTTGTCAGTGGTGCTTAAATTCTTTCATGTCAAGGACCCCCAAAATGATATGTATTTGGCCACGTTCCAGAAGTAAAATTTGAGTTACAAATGTTTGCTTATAAAATACATATATTCAAAGATTTGCACACATTTTCATGACTTTTCAAAAATAGAAGATCTACAAGCTCGCAGTGCGGCACTTGATGCCGCGCTGTGAGCTTGTAGATCTGCTATTTTTCAAAAAAATGTGTTTCCCAAAAGTCGAAGTGCTTGTGGTGCTATAATATGCCAATGTGAAAAGGGTGGAATTTCCTCATCCTAGTGGGAATGAGGCATTTTCTTCAAAATCGACCAATCGTGTGGACAATCTTAGCCAATCAGGATGGAATATGAAAAACCTTTGGACAACATCTGTAGGAGTACAGTCAACAAATGTGTTTTGCAAAAATCAGCCTCATGGTGGTGCTAGAAGAGGCAGAGGTTCTGAATTGGCTAAACTGTGCACAGTTTGGCAGCGACTGGGCCAGCGATGCCGGAGATTAGCTGGTAACCGACAGATGGACGGATTCTCTCACACACACACACACACACACACACACACACACACACACACACACACACACACACACACACACACACACACACACACACACACAGACGGACAGACAGACAGGGTGCAAAACATAGTCTCCGCCATGACAAAAATCACATTTTAAAGCTATAAACCACAATGACACATCTGCAAATATCTGAGGTGAAAAAAAGGTAGTGCTTAAACTTCAGTTCAATACTGCCTCATTTGATTTGTAAGTACTTTTTTACTTTGTGGTCCGAGTGAGGTGACCTCCAGCCATGCCTAAAGCAGGATTAGTGCTCATAGGCCGATAGGCGGCTAAAAGATGTGTCTGGAGATGGGAAAGCTCCACGTGGCTCAACCCCACCCACGATTGGCTGAGATGCACACACAGCTCCTATTTCACCAAGAAGGCTCAAAGAAGGAGAAAACACCCACCCGGAAGTTGGCACACCACGGTCCATGCGCCATGACACTTTTGGGTGGCGGAAGTGGCACCACTAATGTTATTCACCGAACCTCCGGTGCCACTTCCGCCACCCAAAGTGTCATGGCGGATGGCCATGGTGCCTAAAATGACGTTGGTGTCCATTCCTTCTTTGATCTTCCTTGTATTTCACTAGGAAATGCATCATGATGCTCATAATACCATTTCAGCTTGTCTGTTACAGCGGTGGGCTGCACTCAATGCTAGAGGTGGGACGTTCGCGAACGAATCGAGTCTTTTGAGCGGCTCTTTGAAATGAACGATAGGATTCGGTTCACAAGTGGGGAGCCGTTCCTTTCTAATGAACAGTCAGTGGTGGGAAAAGTACAAACATTCTTTACTTAAAGTTGTACTATGTAACTTTTTTTATAAAACAAATCTTAAAATTCTCCTAACTATTAAATCACAAAAGTTTTAGAAGATCCGCGCCGTGAATTTCAGCCTGTAAAGCCTTCTCTGTATGTAAACTGAGATCCTTGCCGTGGACCGGATCTCGCGCGAAAATTGCGTCATCACACTACCGGCCAATCACAGCGAGGGTTATACAACTGCCGGCCAATCACAGCGCATCTTGAAGTGGGGTCGCTATGGCAGCCATATTTGTTGTCGCCCGTTTGTACCATCCCTTCTCTAGGTAATTTCGCCTACCAGGCAGGGTGAAGGAGTCCGTATCTCTGGAATTACTGAACGCACAGGAACAAGGGACCCCTTAAAAGATAGATCTCAGCGAGGTGGAGGCAGACGCGGGGGTCTGAAGGTACGAAAAACGTCCGAAAGACGCGGACGCGACCGCGGTTTGCTATAGGGCTAATGACCACTAGTTGGGCATCTTACACAGTATGGCTTTAAGTAAAAGTATCAATACTGCAATGTAGAAATACTCTGCCACAAGTAGAAGTTCGGAATTAAAATGTACTTGAGTAAAAGTACAAAAGCATTGGTATCAAAATGTACTTAAAGTACCAATAGTAGAAAGTATTCATTGTGCAGAATGTCCCGTTTCACAGGTTTTCCAATGAATAAAATGTAGAAAAATCATTTGAAAATAGCAGATCTACAAGCTCACGAGCTTGTAGATTGGCTATTTTCAAATGGCAGGTATGTACCTATATATGTCCGAAATAATCTATATAGGGTTGAAGTTATTTGTAATTATAATCAAAATCTACAAAGTAACTAGTAACTAGAATGAGCCAGTCTTTTGAACGGCTCTTTGAAAGAACGGATCCCAGAGATCCAGCTCACTTCAAAGAGCCATAAATCCCATCTCTACTCAATGCAACAACATACTGGCTATTTCGACAGTGTGATGAAAACCACAATTTCTCCCATGGGCAAACTGATGACCTTGTGAGAGATGTCAGACAACACATTTATGGCACCAGCAGGCACCTCAAACAGACTATGAAAAGGAAGTAACAAATGCTGTTAATAATGGTTGGCACTGACTGATCCTATGAGAAGCGTTGGTCAGCGTAAGGAAAACTTGAGTGATATCCGGCTATGAGCCAAAGGTCCTGGCAGTAATAATTATCCATCTAGTACAATTGGTCAACATTTAGGATATGGAAACATTATTCGAATATGATGCTTTAATATTCTCTGTGCGCCGTGAGGCACAACAGTTTTGTAGGATGCACACATACAGTAACTGTTGCCACATGTGGGTTAGAATTATGTACTGAAAGTGGAAGAATTGTTAAATCAAATGAAAATCAAACAGCCAGGCTTAACGCACACAGGCATACAAATGTGTGTGGCTACGTTTTGATTTTGTTTACCACTTTCAACCTGTCAAAAACTATTGCCAACAATGTAGTGAAAATAACAGGTGCACAAGTTCACAACATGTCACCTTGTGAGCTTGTGCAGAATGGCTAGTTTCGCTCATTCCATGAAGTATTCAGTATACGGTTTAAGTGGTTAAAACCTTCGACCTTTCTCTCACTCACATGTGGCACATAGCTGCTGGCTACAAGAACATTGGTAAATGGAGAGGGGAAGGTAGAGGTAAAAGTGCCAGTGAAGGTAATGAAGGTGAGTAGATGGGATGGAGGAAAAGTAGATGGGATAGAGGAGAAAATGGGAAGCTGCGTGGGGAACCTGATGAAGACAGAGGGAGAGGTGTGGAAGAAGGGAAAAAAGCTGGAGGAGAGAGAGGAGTAGTACTGGGAGGAGCTGATGGAGCGCGAATCATTGACCCTGCCTCTCCAATTTAGCCCGGCCGTCAGCCAGCCTGGTGATAAATGGAGTCTAGAGTGCCATCTGTTTTCCCTGGGAATTCTCCTCTCTCCGGACCAAGAGATTCCCACTGCTGATATCTCCCACTCCGTCTCTCTCTTTCCCCGCTCCGCTCTACCGGACCTGGCAGCTGCAGTGATTTGGGGCCGTTCCACTCGGCGCCTTCGCCACCACTGTCCCGACGATTGTACTGCTTAATGAGACGTAGGAAGAAGAGAGGGAGGGAGGGAGAAGACAAAAGTGAAGGTGTGGAGAAACAGAGATGAGAAGGTATAGTGAGGGCCATGCTCGCTGCACAAGGCTGAGAGCAGTGGTGCAAAGTACAGTAACTAAGTACATTGACTGTACTTTTACTACTGTGTTTTGTGTTTACTACTCCCCTACATCTCAGATCCAAATATTATAATTTGACTCCACTACATGTGTTTGAAAACCTTAGTTACTATTGTAGTTACTTTGTAGATCTTGATTATTATTACAAAACATACACTAACCACTTCAGCCCTATAACCTATCCTATACCTTTCGGCAATTTAAAAATAGATGATCTATAAGCTTGTAGATCTGCTATTTTCAAAAGATTTTTGTACATTTGAAAACTTCAAATAGTGCATTCTGCATAATGAGTACTTTCTACTATTGGCTTTAAGTACATTTTGATTCCAATACTTTTGTATTTTTAATATATTTTGAATTCCAGACTTTTACTTGTAAGGGTGCGCACACACACCGAAATACCTATGAGGGTGGAATCCACGTTCCGCCAATGCATTTCAATGGGAAGGGGGCGTTTTCATATCTGCGCGCCGCGCCGACCTTGCATTTATGCTGGAGCTCTGGTTTTTCCCCTCTGTCCAATGGGTGAGTCGAAGGCGGAATGGAGAGGGTTCTGGAAGTGACTGGCAGGCGCGTTGCTGCTTTGGGACAGAATGCGCTTTCAGCGTTTTTAGTCAGCCACGCACAATCTACAGTAACTGTAACTAAAGTTCATATAATTGCAAAGTCCTTTCTCTCCATCCACCATTGAAATTCAGTTGCTTCTTATTGTTATTTTGTGTATTCAATTCTCATTTTAAACTTGGTTTCAGTAAAAAAGGAGCCACTCAGGTGCAGTATAGTGACTGGGCATGCATTTTAAATGTTTTTATTTCTCCAAAAATGATTTAGCAAATTCAACATAAAAAAACAGGGCGGGACAAGGCAGAAAGAGCCTGCTGGTTGGTCAGTCAGGGGCCAATCAGAAGGCTGACAAAGGATGAATTCTCTGTAGCAATATACAGTACATGGCCTCATTAGTTGTTGTTATTGTTGTTGTATCTTGGTGTCAATCCAATACTATCTTATATGTATTGTCAAATATAATTTATTTACTCATATTAGATATATCAAGTTCATAATACCACGATACCATATCTTTAACTAACGAGCAATGAGAAGATTTATGCACAGTGCTATTTTCCACTTACTGTAGGCTTATCCGAATCTATCATCAGTGTTTGGCAAGATGTTGCGCAAACGTAATGTTATGCAGGCATGAAGGTGCTTGACTAACCATTTGGCACCAAGACAGCTCAAGATTTGGTAAATGATACAAAACATCATGCCGATATGATATCTAATTTATATTGGATCATAGAAACTGAATCACAAATAAGGAGTATTATTATTCTAATTAAAGATGAAAGGTACAGATTAAATCATCGGTGAGGTTTAAGCCAAACACCCTTGTGTGTCAAGGTTGAAAAACTCTCACTCACAAGATATTGATGAAACAGGGATGTCACCAAAGACGGATGAATATAAAAACTAATGTCAGTATGTTGGGAGAGGGAGATTGAAGACTGCTTGATTATATAATTTGTATTCTAACATTTGTATAATAAACAAGCTTAGTAAAATAGAAGTAAAGGTCGTTGCACATTGCTGCATTTTTCGGGGCGAATATCGGAGTGAATTTCGGAGCGTGTAAATAAAAAAATCAACCTCATGTTATGTCTATCACATTTGCACACTGCCACCCGTTTTGTATTTTTTTTCGGACCAGGATTGATTTTTTCAGATTTTCGCAACTGTCACCATTCTCTCTCTCCTTGGCCTGAAAAATGCTTTCGAGGATTTCGGATTTCCAAAACGCAATGAAAAAATGCAGTGCAGTGTGCAACCAGCTTTACTGCCTCAACACCACAAGTTATAATCCCTAGCTTCCAGTTTCCAGACCAGGTTCTCGAATCTCGACCACATTATAATATTACCACAAACCAAGATAGATGCGTTCAGCATTCACACAACAGTAAATGGTGCATTTACCGCCCTTATTAAAAGGGTTTTACAATGTGCACTATATTCACTCACACATTCACGCAATTTTGAGGTACTATTACTTTACTGGAGTATTTCCAAATTTCAATTCCTTTACTTCTACTCCACTACATGGCAAATATTGTACTTTTTACTCCACTATAATTATTTGCTAACTTTAGTTACTAGTTTCTTTTAGATTTGAATTATTATTACAAAACCTACAATACACAAACCACTTCAGCCCTATTTAAAGTTTGGCTATTTGAAATTAGCTGTGAGCTTGTAGAGCTGCTGTTTTCAAAATATCCTAACTTGCAATCCCAAAATGCACCACTCTGAAGTCTTGTAGCTCCGACAGTTCATTGGCTAGGACTGATCACGTGCCAGACTGTTACACCAGAGTTGCTTGCCTAGTGCCTACCGAATTCATTTACCTACCCCGATACCCGGATGTTGTGATCACGTGGCGCACTCACGCCTGCAAACAGCCAACATCCCCTTCCTCCCCGCTTCTTCACATACAGTACCAACAACAACACCAAGCATTAAGACGTATTTTCCTTGCTCCGCGAAAAAAAGAAGCAATGATTTAACTGCCACAAACTTCACGCACACGTCCCTGCAAATGACCAAATGGACCCATACGGACAGTTATGACAGGCATGCATGTTTGGATTCTTCCTCAAAATACTCCTGCGTCATGAATGCCTTGGATCAGCTGCAACAAGCACTCGAAGGGTGCGAGCCTAGAATGATCCTAGAACTTCTAGTGTGTTTACATTTGAAACCTGTAAAATGGGACATTCTGCGTAATGGGTACTTTTTGTATTTTTATATTTTTATGCAAATAATGTTGTAGTTTTACACTTCTAAATTCTGATTACCTGACTTTTAATTGTAAAAGAGTGTTTCTGCATTGCAGTTCTTGTTCACACAAAGATAAACGTGAGGATCTTTGCTTTAGGTTATATGTTGTGTTAAGCGATGTTTTAACTCAAAAACATACACTTAATAATTGATTCACAAACGGGGCTGATAATGGTGAGTCATCCACGGGGCAGACGCCAGGTTATTATTTTCGGTGACAGGGGAGGAGACGGCTTATCTCCTTAACTTGATGAATGTCCTGCGGGCCCCATGGCTGGCCCTTGGCGGCGGTGTGTCAAAATGCATCAATATCTGTTCCATTTTTCTGGGAGCCTGTACATAGTCTGGCATCTTCAGGGCCTTCATCACAGTCCTGTTAACACTGCAGTGTTTTAATATTTGATGCAGATGTTAAGGAATTCTGAAGTGGATTGAATGTATTTAATTCAGAGAACTCTAAGTTATATATGTGTAGTAACCTGAGGCTCCCACTCGCCAGACTGACTCAAACCTATCGTGCCAATATAGGGCCGATTGGCAGATCTGTTGTGCGCCAGGGCTTGGGATAACCTCGCCTCACCAGGCTTTCTGGGGGAAAGCCTGGTGTTCGTTCACAACAGCAGGCCGCTTGGTTTCCGCCTAAAGCGGAAACCACTAGAAGAAGCGCGTCGCTTTGATTTGGTTCCCCTCGTTTGTTTCCCCAATCCCTATTCAAATGCTCGAGTAGCCTATCGTACAGTAGTCTTGCCAGTCGCTCCGAGTTGGACTAAAAGATGCATTTACCAAACAAATTTTTCAAAAGCAAAACTTCTCCGCATCAAGGAGTTTATTAGGTAGGCCCTAAAAGTATGTCCTTGAGCGCAGGGGAATTGTTTTGGGTTAAAACTGAATCCGGTTTGATCTTTCCGGCCAAATTGTAGTCTTTGAGTACTACAACATGACGTGTTGTGGTTTCCGCTCCCGACCGGATACAACCCCGAAAAGTGAAGTGATCCCAGACTAGGGCTTGGCTGTACTAACTGGGGGCTATATGCAGCTGTCCTTTTAACAGTACCACGAATAGTGTGTAGTTGTGTTGGTATTCTGCTGGAGAGTAACAAAACAGGATATGAGAAAGGTTGACATCATCCACACTAGCTGCTTAGTGCTTACGTATCTTTGGGCCAAATAAGATTTCAAATGAGGAACTTTACAAGAAGACAAGCAGGTTGCATACTGTATGTCCCTTGAGATTAACTCATTTGCTGCTATTTTAAACATAGGCTGAACTGTTTTCCTGCCAAATTGTCCTTACCTTTTAACGTGGGCACGCGCACGCATCGTGCGCGACTCATCTAGTAGACGTGTAGACTCGGTGACAGCTTTCGAATAAAAACCCCCCCATTGAAATAGACATATCCATTGCCACGCTGTATCCCTGCTGTATCCGCCAGTGTTTACATAAAAAAAACATTGGAAACAGCCAATAAAAAGAATCAAACAGCTACAAAATAAAAAAAACCCGCGTGAAAAAATACCATTCTATGGCCGTGCAGTCAGCTCACTTGTTTACAATGAAAAGCTATGCGAACGGAGCTGCGATTGGACCTCAGACCGGATATGGAAACCTAGATCCGGTCCAAACGGGAAATACGACCGGATACAGTTAGGAGGCGGGCCTAAAGAGCCAGAATCGGCTATAATCAGCGACCATACTTTTAATCGTTTCATAATGATTAAAGCTAATTAAATCTTCGGGCTCCTCGGGCATCGCAGAGTGGTACAGCGGGAAATCTCCGGTTTCGACGGGGATCACAGGAAATGAGTTAAGAAACACAGGTTAAGATGGCTCGGTCATGTGTTGAGGATTCCCAATGAAAGGTTACCTAAAGTTGCCTTGAGATGGACCCCAATTGAGAAAAGAAAGAGGGGCAGACCAAAGAACACCTGGCGAAGGACCGTGATGATGGAGCTGAAGGCTTTCCTGGGACAAAGAACAGGCCAAAGCACAAGACTGGGTTCAGTGGCAGCGTATGACTGCGGCCTGAATATAAACTGAGCCACATGTCAGACCTGACGTGCACTGGGTCAGACATGGCTGTCCATTGCATTGTATTGTACTGTAAGTCTTCCTCTTGTTGCAACAATATCATTTATGCGACCGTCAGGTCGCATTTACTATCAAAACCTCCACCGGCTGTCAGTCAGTCAGTCTGTCACACGTCACACTTTTGCCCTATCTCCGCCACGGTTGACCCCATCCATGCCAAAATTTGCACACCCACTCCTTGCCTGCCAAACCACAACCTCCAGGGATCCCCGGAGCTCCAGGGACCCCCAGAGACCCCCTGGCGGCGCCGCCAAAAAGTGAAAACGTGACCAAATGACCACCCCAATGGGGCTGCTCACGGGGAATTCCCGGGGACCACGACTCCTGGTGCTCCAGAACGGATGCAAAAGTGGTCGCGCAGGACCCCTGCCACTGCAGCGCACATAAAATGCTGTAACTCCGCCTAGGAGCGACCGGGAGAGCCGGGGCCGGTACCCACACGTCCGCCTCGGCGCTGCGGAGACAGCCGTGTGTAGAGTCTTACTGGTATTTTAATATATGGTTTTGTGTGCCCTGGTCTCTGAGTGCTTTTTTCTGAGGTTGCAGACACATTCCCAGGACACAGAGGAACAGTGTTTCTTAGCCTACTTGATGCTGCTGCTACAGTACAGTATGTGCTACATGGGAAAAGTTACAAAAGTCCCCTCAGGAATATGTATTGCACAGGTCCTGCTCCATGGTGCAAAGCAATGGTGTGTTTTCAATATTTTTGAATGATTGTTTGATTGATTGATTAGATAGATAGATAGATAGATAGATAGATAGATAGATAGATACCTTTATTTATCCCACAGGGGAACTTAAGTCACGTAAAGGAAGTACAGCATTTAAGATTAAAACAGAGTTACAGGTACAGAGTAAGGAAAGTACTGTCACATACAGCAATACAAAGGCAAGAAAAACAATGAGATGCACTGTCAATACTGAACAACAATAGCATACACCTAACACAACTATCCTAGAAAAACAACAGCACAAGGTTACAGTGTCCTCACCGTATCCCTCTCCAAAAAAACAAATAGTGTCCATACAATCAGTAACATACCAATCAAATAAAGTGTCAATTTTAATCAGTGCAATGACAGTCTTCACAGTGCAATCAGTACAATAACCATACCCTAAACGTGTAACTAGAGGTCAGAGTCCTAAATGAGGGGGGCAGGCACAGGGGAGGAGGGGGTTATAAATCCATGTCTCTGTCTGTTGTATAGGTAGCTGTCATTTCTGTTGCATTATATAAACAGTTGGTTCTCTCTCCCATCAGAGCCTGTGGAGACTGAGATGCCGGCCGGTGTATACCTGGCAGTACCGCAGCTTCAGTGTCACACAGAGGCAAACATTTAAAGAGAAGCAATATAGCCTTTTTTTCTTTTTGATTGGCTGTTTGAATTGAAGTCGTAAATGTGCTGTCTTGAGTTCAACATAAATCCCATTTTTATGATTATGAGAAGAAATACTGATATGCCCATACACGGTAAATATAGGCATATAGGGGGCGGCATAGCTCAGGGGTAGAGAAACCGTTATTAGAGCACGAAGGGTTCCCGAAAGGTTCCCAGTTCGAATCCGGGCTCCCCCTGAGTTAATGTCGAAGAGTCCTTGTGCAAGACTCTGAACCCCTAATTGCTCCCAGGGAGTAGGTTGGTGCCTTGCATGGTTTCCTCCGCCACCGGTGTATGAATGTGTGTGTGAATGGGTGAATGTAATGCACAATCTATGTAAAGCACCTTGGATAAAAGCACTATATAAATGCACCATTTACCATATATCGAGATGCAGTTTTCCAGAACCACTGATCTGGCTGATATGCCCATACTGTATATGGGCATATAGTGATGACATCACATCAGGGATGTCAGCCCTTGAGGGCCAGCACTTCAGGAAAACGGCCACGCTGGTCTCTCTGAGTGAGCAGAACCTGTGGACTGAGGGTAACAAGGCTGCGACGGTGGACTGAGGGACGAGGCCTTCCAGGCACAACCACGGCCTGGACTCTGAGTAATCCTACCCTTACCTGGGCACAGATGACCAGCTGTGCCACTACGATCCCAAACACAGCTCCGCCAATATCACAGGCTTTGCGGACATCCCCAGTGGCAATGAACATGCTCTGATGAAGGCTGTGGCTACCGTGGGACCTGTGTCTGTGCCATCGATGCTGACCATGAGTCTTTCCAGTTCTACCAGTCAGGCATCTACTATGATAGGGAGTGTAGCCATCAGGAGCTGAACCACGGTATGCTGGTAGTCGGCTATGGCCAGAAGGGTAAAGGTAGACACCACAGCGGCCACGGCAAAGCGTATTGGATTGTCAAGAACAGCTGGGGCTAGAAGTGGGGAGACGAGGGTTACATCTACATGGCTAAAGACAGGAATAACCACTGTGGAATTGCGACAGCAGCCATCTATCCTCTAGTCTAGCATCCCATGCTTTTAAAGGTCATAGACATAGAGCTATAGTGTGTTTAATGCAATTGTATGTCAGGAGATCTGTATATTTACAGCCTGAATGTTGATGACTATGACCATAGCCGTATTTGGCAAAATTATCAAACAAATGAAACAGCCTTCATCACATCTCTTCTATATCGATAGAGCAACTTCTCCCGAGTAGTAGAGACATTTTTCTGACATGTCTGCCATTTCTATTAATGTTTTCTCGTGCCCAATTCAACATTCACATGAAAAACAATTGGATTGGAAAAGCACTCTTCTCTCCTGCTCTCTTTCTCTCTGCCGAGTGGTTCTCTCCTGCTCTCTTTCTCTCT
Source organism: Nannobrachium achirus (assembly GCF_963921795.1). Taxonomy (NCBI): domain Eukaryota; kingdom Metazoa; phylum Chordata; class Actinopteri; order Myctophiformes; family Myctophidae; genus Nannobrachium; species Nannobrachium achirus. Next base: position 19,042,159 of record NC_137814.1, on the reverse strand, counting down.
GCCGAGTGGTTCGTTAGTGCATTATGCTGTTCTGACGATCAGAGGGCTCATCATGAATGCAGCCAGGGAGCGTATAGTGCAGTCAGCTTAAAGCAGGGGTGTCAGAATCATTTTACTGCAGGTCACAGACTGGATTGGTCAAAATGCAACTTCAGATGGGATTTCTATTTTACTTTTTGTCTTAGTGTGCGTGCTCCCAATGCTGAAAGAAATGAATAGAGTGGCTCCTTGCATCCCCTGGATGAAGGATTCTATAAGAAGAATAAGATTGGGTCATCTTAAAATAGTCTCATAAGAATTGTCGTCCAAAAATAAACAAACTATGTGATATTGTCAGGGTCTGGCTCTGTAACGTTTACGATAGCCAGTCACTCATATTTGAGCATAGTCTGTTTCTGGTGAAAGGTTTAGGCTACTAATTCGGCGGCAGTAACATTGTGTGTGTTTTCTTGATTGTCAGTTGTTTCATTATATCAATATGAGTTAAACCACCAGGATCATTTGTTCATTTTTAGAACAGAGTTCTTATTTGATGCAATATTCACCTTATTCCTGGCCCTCTAGGGAGGCTGCCATTGCCTTTTACAGAGGGCACTATAGAGAGTTCTTCCTCTGTGTACTGCTTCAAAAACATCTTTTCACTTCCTCCCAAGTAAGGAAGTGAACAAGGAATCATGTTTTGCCAGATTTTGCCAAAGAAACAAGCGGCCTATGAAAATAAGCCCAATATAAGCAATAGGCTCAGTTTTACTACTTTACATTTACATTTACTTTTGAAAATAGCAGATCAGCAACCTCACAATGTGTCACATTACAACACGTTGTGAGCTTGTATATCTGCCATTTAAAAAAATATTGAAGAGAAGAAGGTAAAATGTTTCTGAAACATTTTAACAACACAAATCTTGTGTGGAGGTCCCTGGCATCACATTCAGATGGGGTCTGCAACTGTGGACAAATATATTAATCTGGGGTCCTTGATATGACAATATTTGGGAACCACTGGTTTAAAAATATGAATATAAAAAAGATCGATAGGGAATTCGGAATGGTGAAAAAAAACACGACCCAGGTAAGATGTGTAAATTATGTCAGACTTCGGTGCACTAAGCTTCTCATACTATTCAGTTAAACACAATGGATAACATTCTGAGGATACTGATTGCAGGGTCTAGGACTAAACAGGAATGTGACAACTACAGTACTGTAAATTCCATTTGCATTTCATACTTTGTCAGGTGCATGAAGAAGCTTTCTGCTGTCCGCAGTTTCCAAGCATCCAGCGCACCTATGGTATGCACCGTGTCTATGGCAGAGTGAGTGAGTGTCAGTGCATGGTGCTGTTAATGTGGTTAGAATCAGAAGTCTGATGGTCTATAAATATACTGAGACATTCTGTACCACCACCTTGATAAAAAATGACAATTCCAACCATGTACAAGCCAACTTTCTTCCCATTTCCCCCCGCCACTGTCGCCAAGAGCTCCCTCGTGGGAGAATTGTTTAGAGTATGGTCGATTTGTACATGCGACTTTGAAGTTATATAAATAAAATGGAATTGATTGTGGTCAACCAGACTTGAGTGTGCCATGGTATAGATTGTAGAAGGTAAATCGATGTTTTCAGACAAAAGAGTGTAAAAATGCTGATGGACGTGTCAGACGGTGTCCATTTCCAGGCTTTTGCTACATTACACCAGTGGTTCTCAACCTTTTCAGGCTGTGACTCCCAACATAATCATATGTGAACTGGGCAACCTCCACCCTTATAAGCGCTTCAATGTAGGAGTATGAGGCATTCAATTTAATTTGACTTAAAATATTGTGAAATTAGCAGATCTGCAAGCTTGTAGATCGTCTATTTTCTAGATGTTTGTTTGCCTCTTCCTTATATTATTTTACAATTTGGCCTATGGTTGACCTAACTGGTCAAACACATATACAAAACAAATATAGTAAATATAACACAAACAAATATAGTTTGTCGATCACTTTTTGCAGTAATGGTCTTTTTCTTTTCTTTCTTTCTTTGTTTTTATGTATTAAAAAGGTCTTAAAGGTCACTTTACTGTCATCTGGGGACTCTCCTCAATCATGTGAAGACCTACAGTAGCCTGGTAAACCACCCCCCCTGGAAATCACATTGCATTTAATTGCTGAATAAAAAATGAAATTGAATTCCACGACCGGGTGGTTTACCAGGCTAGTGAGGACCCCCCCAGGGGTCCCGACCCACAGGTTGAGAATCACTGCATTACACCTCTGCTCCAGCTCCACACACTCTTCAGTGATGGTCAAAGATGCACACAAATAGCCTACATCTTCCTAGATCGTGAGTCATGTCGGCCCTTCTAACAAATCACAATTTTGGCTTTTAGTTGACTGTAAAAAAAGAAAAATCTTCCAAGGTCCCTGATTCTGTCTCCCTCACTGGCTATTCAGAGGAGTCTCAATCTGCCATGCAACCTGAATGGAAAAATACCCAGAATTTCCAGGACTGTCTTAGAAGAAACCTTGTCCTTGACGCTAAATGGGCCAACTGAAGAGTGACAAATGGTAATTGAAGACACGACTGAACTGAGTGAGTATAGGAAATGGAAAAGTGGGCAATATGGCGGGGTGTGCTGGGTGACTGTTGTGGATGTAACTTTGCTCTAACTTCTTGTATTACATTTCCCTTGTGTTGACATACATTACATTGTTAAAGTGTGTGTATGTGTGTGGGGGGGGCATGCGCGTTATGCGCGAGAGAGTCTCTGTGGGGGATGCGTGGGTGTGCCTCCCACGCATGCAAGGGGAGGGAGGACACATGAAAGTACAGGTGGTTCTCTTTGGTGACATCATATGCACCCAGTATCATGAACTGTGATTTGTTTGACATTTGATGAGACAGAACATTAACTCTCCTACTGCCAGATTATTTATTTATTTATTGGGTCTGGTGCCATCAAAAAGCGGCTTACCGATTGATTCGGACTTCCGTTTCCGGTTAATGGAGTGAGGAGCACACGCGAGGTTGGGTCTCCTGAAATTACCCTTTTTTTCATAAAGCGACTCTCTCTAATAACTTTGAAAGTTAATTTATAGTTGGACAACCTGAGCTGTATTCAGAATGAGCGGGCCGAAGCAGAAAATTGGAACAAGAAGCCATATAACTACCGCTGCTGAACTGCAGCCCACGGCGTCCACAGCTGTTACAGAGCACTCTAATCATGGCGACCCAGTCACTACATCTGAGCTGGAGTCTGCATTAAATAAACAACGTGAAATGTTTAAAAACGAAGTAGCCTCCCTGATACAGCAATCCACACTATCTCTGAAGGCGTCCGTGGACTCTCTGGGAGAAAAACTTTCCTCCTTCGACAGCCGCCTCACCAAAGCAGAGACAATAGTGGGGGACAACTTTGAAAAACTTACCATCGTGGAGACCAATGTGCATTCCCTCCAAGCACAGAACAAGGAACTGCTTCAACGCCTGGAAACGGTGGAGAACAAGGCCAACTATTCTCTGCTGAGGGTGGTTGGAATCACAGAGGGCAGCTCAAATGAGTCTTCAAATCCAGTTAAGTTTGTCTCCGAGCTGCTGATGGAGGCTATGGGGACAGACGTCTTCACTAGCCCCCCAACGCTGGACTATGTGTATCGGTCCGGAGGAAAAACGGACCAGAAGAACCCAACGAGACCCAGAACCATGGTCGTCTGCTTCCATTACACCCAGGAGAAGGAGAAGGCTTGGAGGTGGTCCCGCAAACACGAGTGCAAGTTCCGAGACGTCCCACTACGGTTCTACGCACAGACAACGGTAGCCACGGCTAAGCAGCGCACCGCGTACAACCCGATTAAAAAATCCCTTTTTGAAAAAGGGATTAGATCACGTGTATTAAGCGGAGGACGTCTGCAGTTCACATTCCAAGATAAAACCGAGACCTTCAACTCTCCTGAGGAAGCCACGGCTTTCTACGACCAGATGATCGACGTGCTGCCTGAGTCATAAGTGACAATCCGTTGGGAAAAGCCCCTGTTCATCACCGTGGTAGCGAAATGGATATGACACTGGATCAATGGATAACTGTAATGTGCTCTTAAACTACATCAAGACTGCCTTGTACATCAAGACGCTTTGGATACTCTTTATTTATTCTACTTTTTCTTTTTTTTCTCCCTTTTTCCCCCTTTTTTCCCCTTGCAGTCGTTATCATCATCATCATCATCATCATCATTTTTTTTACTATATATAGACTATATATTTGTTTTACTTCATCATAATGGACATCACTGGGTTACCTTTTTTTCTCTCTTTTCCCCATTTATATTGCTTTGCCTTTACTCATGCCCACGGCAAAGTCGTTGTTGTCATCATCATCACCATCATCATCATTTTTTACTATATATATATTTTTTTTTACTTCATTATAATGGACATTATTGGGTTACTTTCCTTTTTTTCTCTTTCTATCCCCCATTTATATTGCTTTGCCTCTACTCATGTCCACGGCAAAGGTAAGCCTGAGACCATTTACAATTTAATTCGTTTGCCTCAACATGAGCCTTATAATTTAATGTATCTGTAGCCCACATATAGGCATAGAGGTTCGTTTTTCTTTTCCGCTTGTTTCTTACTTTCCATTTGTGTATAGGTCTGCATTAATTTATTAACTCTCAGTGTGTTACTGTAATTATCGTTTTCAGTGAAGTCCTTTTGTCTAACAATATTACATTTCAAGCACGTGAATGCGTGCTTAGGTGGTGTTAATGGGGGCTTTCCCCGTTTTGAGATCTCTTGGCCTTGCTTTGTTTATAAAAAAAAAAAAAAAAAAAAGCCATGATTTGATGCTCTCTCGAGAGAGAGTCGCTGCAACTTGAGATATTGTGCGCGAGTTGAACTGATGTTGTGCTTGCTTGGTGTGCGGGGGGCCGTGCGTCGGCGGTGGAGGGTCCGCGGACCAGTGATGCGCCGCGGAGGCGGGGCGTTGCTGGCTTGTGGAGCATCCGCTCGTGGCGCGCGGCCCGCGGTACGGCGAGTTATAGAACGAACTTTTTATTCTCAGACGAATCGGTCCCTAGTACCCCTTTACAATACCACTCTGTCACCTCTCTGTACAATGTATTTATTTTTGATCGGGTGTAGTCTGCAGTAGTAGCACTGTATGCACCTCGAGTCCTGAGATGGAGAACCACATTGTAGCCCTTGATCATAACTAGAAACCACTTAATTTGGTGGTCTGTCGCTTTGTATGGGGAGGTTGGGGGTTTGCTTCACTTTTCCAGTTGGTACAGGCTGTGTATGTCTATAACATGTCTCCTTCTTAAACACACATACAAACGTATGCACGCACAGGCTGCGCGCGCACGCACGCGCGCGCGCACGCACTTCACTCACTCACTTCACTTTTTTTTTTCTTTTCTCTTTTCTCTCTCTCTCTTTCATGGTGAGACAGTGAAGGATAACTTAGAATCATTTCTAACAATGTTTGTTTTTACATGCTATTGTACAACAAGCCTAGCTATGGCAGTATTCCATCATTACTTTATGATTCTGGATTGATATCATTAACAGTACAATTGGGAATTATTGGCATTACTATCTAGGCTGATACAGCAACATTCTTCCCCTATGCCATAATTAAATATTGTCCTTACTAATATATTATCACCACCCATTTAAGATCCATTCAATAATAACTATTAATACTGCCCTAGTGGGAATTGTTTTGATTGTTTTGGACATTCTCTTTATATTATTAGTGGCCAAGGCCACGAAGTGGCAAATGGCCACTCATTGTGGGCTCGCCTATAAGGCGAGCACACTTTAGATATTGTCATTATTTATCTATCAGGCAGGCAGTCAGTCATATCAAGTATCAAAAAACTTCGGTTCCTTTCTACTCCTACATACTTAGTGAGAAAATGAAAATAAAAACATCAATGTGTTCAGTTTACAGTGGCGAAGTGTGCTATTACTTTTTACAGCAATCGGCCAAATGGTGGCGCTGTAGGAAGCCTTCGAAAGTGCGAACTTTGAACAGGTATAGCTCATGCTGTGTTTGAGGTACAGGCATGAAACCTGTATACACGTATGCGTCTCCTCATGCCGAACAACTTTTAGCCTCTGACTTTTGACCTCTGACCTTTAGATCTCCCACAATTTGGAATTATATGAAAAACAGTAAAAATCTATCTCCTCCTGGGTTTTTTTCGATACGCGCACAAAACTTTTTTCACATGAACTTTGGACCAATACGGTCAAACTAATCTCGGCGGATTTCTTTTAAAGTGAAATATAATTTTTTAATAATTCAATAAATATTGCAGTTTTATGCAAATTATTCTTCGGCCTCTAAATCATACATGCAAAGTTACACGTTCATGGCATTTGGCAAAGATGTAGAGGGTTAGTCAAGGTATCACTGAAACCAATTTTATTCCAATCGGCCAAAGGGGGGCGCTATACGAAGCGTCTGAAAATTCAAACTTCAAACGGGCATAAGTCATGACTCGTTTCGTTTGAAGACATGCAACTTGTTACACGCGTGCTTTGACTCAAGCGGAAGACATCTGTGTCGTTGTTAAGTAAGCTCCGCCCTTCGATTTTCCGCCACTTTGAGCAGTTTGTAAAACGCGTAAACCCGCTTTTATTCTGGAATTTTCGCGTCACGTGCACAAAACTTTTTTTACGTGAACTTTGGACCGATATCTAAAGATCTGTCAGATCGGATTTCTTTAACATTGAAACATGCTTTTTTAAATAATTGAAACAATATTGCATTTTTATGCAAATTATTCTTCTGCCTCTAAAACATACAAGCAAAGTCACATTTTCATGACAAAATAGTGTAGAGGGTTAGTTCAAATATCACTGAAACCAATCTTACCCCAAATGGCCAAAGGGGGGCGCTATATAATTTTGAGCAGTTTGTAAAACGCTTAAACCCGTTTTTATTCTAGGATTTTTTTTGCAATTTGCATGAAACATTCTACACGCAATCTAAGGACCTTTATCTAACATGCCTATGAAGTGCACACAAAAAAATTATAAAATAATAATAATAAATATAGCTGCAAGCAGCGATAAAGTGTCCAAAGCCAAAAACACCTCAAATCATGAACACAGCCTGGGATGTGCGTGAAATCTTGCAAGCACATTCCCAATAGGTCAAGGAACAGATACCAACCTTCTCACATTGGCCTGTTATAGCGCCACCAGCGGGTCAACTTTTGCACAACACATTTTTGGAACAAAATGGACCAATCTTTGACGTCAGTAACGTCAAAGAGAGCACTGCCTGCGATCTTGACATTTTGTGCTTTTATAGCCATTGTTTTCTGGCTTGAAGCGAGCCCACAATTGTTTCGAAGGAACAATATTTTTCTAGTTTATTGTGGGCTCGCCAGTACCTGGCGAGCACACTTTAGATATTGTCATTATTTATCTATCAGGCAGGCAGGCAGTCATATCAAGTATCAAAAAACTTCGGTTCCTTTCTACTCCTACATACTTAGTGAGAAAATGAAAATAAAAACATCAATGTGTTCAGTTTACAGTGGCGAAGTGTGCTATTACTTTTTACAGCAATCGGCCAAATGGTGGCGCTGTAGGAAGCCTTCGAAAGTGCGAACTTTGAACAGGTATAGCTCATGCTGTGTTTGAGGTACAGGCATGAAACCTGTATACACGTATGCGTCTCCTCATGCCGAACAACTTTTAGCCTCTGACTTTTGACCTCTGACCTTTAGATCTCCCACAATTCGGAATTATATGAAAAACAGTAAAAATCTATCTCCTCCTGGGTTTTTTTCGATACGCACACAAAACTTTTTTCACATGAACTTTGGACCAATACGGTCAAACTAATCTCGGCGGATTTCTTTTAAAGTGAAATATAATTTTTTAATAATTCAATAAATATTGCAGTTTTATGCAAATTATTCTTCGGCCTCTAAATCATACATGCAAAGTTACACGTTCATGGCATTTGGCAAAGATGTAGAGGGTTAGTCAAGGTATCACTGAAACCAATTTTATTCCAATCGGCCAAAGGGGGGCGCTATACGAAGCGTCTGAAAATTCAAACTTCAAACGGGCATAAGTCATGACTCGTTTCGTTTGAAGACATGCAACTTGTTACACGCGTGCTTTGACTCAAGCGGAAGACATCTGTGTCGTTGTTAAGTAAGCTCCGCCCTTCGATTTTCCGCCACTTTGAGCAGTTTGTAAAACGCGTAAACCCGCTTTTATTCTGGAATTTTCGCGTCACGTGCACAAAACTTTTTTTACGTGAACTTTGGACCGATATCTAAAGATCTGTCAGATCGGATTTCTTTAACATTGAAACATTCTTTTTTAAATAATTCAAACAATATTGCATTTTTATGCAAATTATTCTTCTGCCTCTAAAACATACAAGCAAAGTCACATTTTCATGACAAAATAGTGTAGAGGGTTAGTTCAAATATCACTGAAACCAATCTTACCCCAAATGGCCAAAGGGGGGCGCTATATAATTTTGAGCAGTTTGTAAAACGCTTAAACCCGTTTTTATTCTAGGATTTTTTTTGCAATTTGCATGAAACATTCTACACGCAATCTAAGGACCTTTATCTAACATGCCTATGAAGTGCACACAAAAAAATTATAAAATAATAATAATAAATATAGCTGCAAGCAGCGATAAAGTGTCCAAAGCCAAAAACACCTCAAATCATGAACACAGCCTGGGATGTGCGTGAAATCTTGCAAGCACATTCCCAATAGGTCAAGGAACAGATACCAACCTTCTCACATTGGCCTGTTATAGCGCCACCAGCGGGTCAACTTTTGCACAACACATTTTTGGAACAAAATGGACCAATCTTTGACGTCAGTAACGTCAAAGAGAGCACTGCCTGCGATCTTGACATTTTGTGCTTTTATAGCCATTGTTTTCTGGCTTGAAGCGAGCCCACAATTGTTTCGAAGGAACAATATTTTTCTAGTTTATTGTGGGCTCGCCAGTACCTGGCGAGCACACTTTAGATATTGTCATTATTTATCTATCAGGCAGGCAGTCATATCAAGTATCAAAAAACTTCGGTTCCTTTCTACTCCTACATACTTAGTGAGAAAATGAAAATAAAAACATCAATGTGTTCAGTTTACAGTGGCGAAGTGTGCTATTATTTTATATAGCAATCGGCCAAATGGTGGCGCTGTAGGAAGCCTTCGAAAGTGCGATCTTTGAACAGGTATAGCTCATGCTGTGTTTGAGGTACAGCCATGAAACCTGTATACACTTATGCGTCTCCTCATGCCGAACAACTTTTACCCTCTAACTTTTGACCTCTGACCTTTAGGTCTCCCACAATTCAGAATAATATGAAAAACAGTAAAAATCTATCTCCTCCTGGGTTTTTTTCGTTACGCGCACAAAACTTTTTTTACATGAACTTTGGACCAATACGGTCAGATTTATCTCGGCGGATTTCTTTTAAAGTGAAATATAATTTTTTAATAATTCTATCAATATTGCGGTTTTATGCAAATTATTCTTCTGCCTCTAAAACATACATGCAAAGTTACACGTTCATGGCATTTGGCAAAGATGTGGAGGGTTAGTCAAAGTATCACTGAAACCAATTTTATTCCAATCGGCCAAAGGGGGGCGCTATACGAAGCGTTTGAAAATTCAAACTTCAAACGGGCATAAGTCATGACTCGTTTCGTTTGAAGACATGCAACTTGTTACACGCGTGCTTTGACTCGAGCGGAAGACATCTGTGTCGTTGTTAAGTAAGCTCCGCCCTTCGATTTTCCGCCACTTTGAGCAGTTTGTAAAACGCGTAAACCCGCTTTTATTCTGGAATTTTCGCGTCACGTGCACAAAACTTTTTTTACGTGAACTTTGGACCGATATCTAAAGATCTGTCAGATCGGATTTCTTTAACATTGAAACATGCTATTTTAAATAATTCAAACAATATTGCATTTTTATGCAAATTATTCTTCTGCCTCTAAAACATACAAGCAAAGTCACATTTTCATGACAAAATAGTGTAGAGGGTTAGTTCAAATATCACTGAAACCAATCTTACCCCAAATGGCCAAAGGGGGGCGCTATATAATTTTGAGCAGTTTGTAAAACGCTTAAACCCGTTTTTATTCTAGGATTTTTTTTGCAATTTGCATGAAACATTCTACACGCAATCTAAGGACCTTTATCTAACATGCCTATGAAGTGCACACAAAAAAATTATAAAATAATAATAATAAATATAGCTGCAAGCAGCGATAAAGTGTCCAAAGCCAAAAACACCTCAAATCATGAACACAGCCTGGGATGTGCGTGAAATCTTGCAAGCACATTCCCAATAGGTCAAGGAACAGATACCAACCTTCTCACATTGGCCTGTTATAGCGCCACCAGCGGGTCAACTTTTGCACAACACATTTTTGGAACAAAATGGACCAATCTTTGACGTCAGTAACGTCAAAGAGAGCACTGCCTGCGATCTTGACATTTTGTGCTTTTATAGCCATTGTTTTCCGGCTTGAAGCGAGCCCACAATTGTTTCGAAGGAACAATATTTTTCTAGTTGTGGGCTCGCCAGTACCTGGCGAGCACACTTTAGATATTGTCATTATTGTGGGCTCGCCTATAAGGCGAGCACACTTTAGATATTGTCATTATTTATTTATTTATTTATCTATCAGGCAGGCATATCAAGTATCAAAAAACTTCGGTTCCTTTCTACTCCTACATACTTAGTGAGAAAATGAAAATAAAAACATCAATGTGTTCAGTTTACAGTGGCGAAGTGTGCTATTACTTTTTACAGCAATCGGCCAAATGGTGGCGCTGTAGGAAGCCTTCGAAAGTGCGAACTTTGAACAGGTATAGCTCATGCTGTGTTATACATACAGCCATGAAACCTGTATACACTTATGCGTCTCCTCATGCCGAACAACTTTTACCCTCTAACTTTTGACCTCTGACCTTTAGGTCTCCCACAATTCGGAATTATATGAAAAACAGTAAAAATCTATCTCCTCCTGGGTTTTTTTTGTTACGCGCACAAAACTTTTTTCACATGAACTTTGGACCAATACGGTCAGATTTATCTCGGTGGATTTCTTTTAAAGTGAAATATCATTTTTTAATAATTCAATCAATATTGCGGTTTTATGCAAATTATTCTTCGCCCTCTAAATCATACATGCAAAGTTACACGTTCATGGCATTTGGCAAAGATGTGGAGGGTTAGTCAAAGTATCACTGAAACCGATTTTATTCCAATCGGCCAAAGGGGGGCGCTATACGAAGCGTTTGAAAATTCAAACTTCAAACGGGCATAAGTCATGACTCGTTTCGTTTGAAGACACGCAACTTGTTACACGCGTGCTTTGACTCGAGCGGAAGACATCTGTGTCGTTGTTAAGTAAGCTCCGCCCTTCGATTTTCCGCCACTTTGAGCAGTTTGTAAAACGCGTAAACCCGCTTTTATTCTGGAATTTTCGCGTCACGTGCACAAAACTTTTTTTACGTGAACTTTGGACCGATATCTAAAGATCTGTCAGATCGGATTTCTTTAACATTGAAACATGCTTTTTTAAATAATTCAAACAATATTGCAGTTTTATGCAAATTATTCTTCTGCCTCTAAAACATACAAGCAAAGTCACATTTTCAAGACAAAATAGTGTAGAGGGTTAGTTCAAATATCACTGAAACCAATCTTACCCCAAATGGCCAAAGGGGGGCGCTATATAATTTTGAGCAGTTTGTAAAACGCTTAAACCCGTTTTTATTCTAGGATTTTTTTTGCAATTTGCATGAAACATTCTACACGCAATCTAAGGACCTTTATCTAACATGCCTATGAAGTGCACACAAAAAAATTATAAAATAATAATAATAAATATAGCTGCAAGCAGCGATAAAGTGTCCAAAGCCAAAAACACCTCAAATCATGAACACAGCCTGGGATGTGCGTGAAATCTTGCAAGCACATTCCCAATAGGTCAAGGAACAGATACCAACCTTCTCACATTGGCCTGTTATAGCACCACCAGCGGGTCAACTTTTGCACAACACATTTTTGGAACAAAATGGACCAATCTTTGACGTCAGTAACGTCAAAGAGAGCACTGCCTGCGATCTTGACATTTTGTGCTTTTATAGCCATTGTTTTCTGGCTTGAAGCGAGCCCACAATTGTTTCGAAGGAACAATATTTTTCTAGTGACAATATCTAACCGTCATATCAAGTTCTCCTCAAAACTTCGGTTCCTTTCTACTCCTACATACTTAGTGAGAAAATGAAAATAAAAACATCAATGTGTTCAGCTTACTGTGGCGACGTGTGCTATTACTTTTTACAGCAATCGGCCAAATGGTGGCGCTGTAGGAAGCCTTCGAAAGTGCGAACTTTGAACAGGTATAGCTCATGCTCTGTTATACGTACAGCCATGAAACCTGTATACACGTATGCGTCTCCTCATGCCGAACAATTTTTACGCTCTGACTTTTGACCTCTGATCTTTAGATCCCTCAGAATTTGGAATTATATGAAAAACAGTAAAAATCTATCTCCTCCTGGGATCTTTGCGATACGCGCATGAAACTTTTTTCACATGAACTTTGGACCAATACGGTCAAACTAGTCTCGGCGGATTTCTTTTAAAGTGAAATATATTTTATTAATAATTCAATCAATGTTGCGGTTTTATGCAAATTATTCTTCGGCCTCTAAATCATACATGCAAAGTTACACGTTCATGGCATTTGGCAAAGATGTGGAGGGTTAGTCAAAGTATCACTGAAACCAATTTTATTCCAATCGGCCAAAGGGGGGCGCTATACGAAGCGTTTGAAAATTCAAACTTCAAACGGGCATAAGTCATGACTCGTTTCGTTTGAAGACATGCAACTTGTTACACGCGTGCTTTGACTCGAGCGGAAGACATCTGTGTTGTTGTTAAGTAAGCTCCGCCCCCCGATTTTCCGCCATATTGAGCAGTTTGTAAAACGCGTAAACCCGCTTTTATTCTGGAATTTTCACTCCACGTGCACAAAACTTTTTTTACGTGAACTTTGGACCGATATCTAAAGATCTGTCAGATCGGATTTCTTTAAAATTGAAACATGCTTTTTAAAATAAATTCAATGAATATTGCAGTTTTATGCAAATTATTCTTCTGCCTCTAAATCATACATGCAAAGTAACATGTTCATGGCATTTGGCAAAGATGTAGAGTGTTAGTCCAAATATCACTAAAACCAATCTTACCCCAATTGGCCAAAGGGGGGCGCTATATCATTTTGAGCAGTTTGTGAAACGCTTAAACCCGTTAGGATTTATTTTTGCAATTTGCATGAAACATTCTACACACAATCTAAGGACCTTTATCTAATATGCCTATGAAGTGCACACACACAAAAAAAATAATAATAATGAATATAGCTGCAAGCAGCGATAAAGTGGCCAAAGCCAAAAACACCTCAAATCATGAACACAGCCTGCAATGTGCGTGAAATCTTGCAAGCACATTCCCAATAGGTCAAGGAGCAGATACCACCCTTCTTACATTGGCCTGTTATAGCGCCACCAGCGGGTCAACTTTTGCACAACACATTTTTGGAACAAAATGGACCAATCTTTGACGTCAGTAACGTCAAAGAGAGCACTGCCTGCGATCTTGACATTTTGTACTTTTATAGCCATTGTTTTCTGGCTTGAAGCGAGCCCACAATTGTTTCGAAGGAACAATATTTTTCTAGTGACAATATCTAACCGTCATATCAAGTTCTCCTCAAAACTTCGGTTCCTTTCTACTCCTACATACTTAGTGAGAAAATGAAAATAAAAACATCAATGTGTTCAGCTTACTGTGGCGACGTGTGCTATTACTTTTTACAGCAATCGGCCAAATGGTGGCGCTGTAGGAAGCCTTCGAAAGTGCGAACTTTGAACAGGTATAGCTCATGCTCTGTTATACGTACAGCCATGAAACCTGTATACACGTATGCGTCTCCTCATGCCGAACAATTTTTACGCTCTGACTTTTGACCTCTGATCTTTAGATCCCTCAGAATTTGGAATTATATGAAAAACAGTAAAAATCTATCTCCTCCTGGGATCTTTGCGATACGCGCACGAAACTTTTTTCACATGAACTTTGGACCAATACGGTCAAACTAGTCTCGGCGGATTTCTTTTACAGTGAAATATATTTTATTAATAATTCAATCAATGTTGCGGTTTTATGCAAATTATTCTTCGGCCTCTAAATCATACATGCAAAGTTACACGTTCATGGCATTTGGCAAAGATGTGGAGGGTTAGTCAAAGTATCACTGAAACCAATTTTATTCCAATTGGCCAAAGGGGGGCGCTATACGAAGCGTTTGAAAATTCAAACTTCAAACGGGCATAAGTCATGACTCGTTTTGTTTGAAGACATGCAACTTGTTACACGCGTGCTTTGACTCGAGCGGAAGACATCTTTGTCGTTGTTAAGTAAGCTCCGCCCCCCGATTTTCCGCCATATTGAGCAGTTTGTAAAACGCGTAAACCCGCTTTTATTCTGGAATTTTCGCGTCACGTGCACAAAACTTTTTTTACGTGAACTTTGGACCGATATCTAAAGATCTGTCAGATCGGATTTCTTTAACATTGAAACATGCTTTTTTAAATAATTCAAACAATATTGCATTTTTATGCAAATTATTCTTCTGCCTCTAAAACATACATGCAAAGTCACATTTTCATGACAAAATAGTGTAGAGGGTTAGTTCAAATATCACTGAAACCAATCTTACCCCAAATGGCCAAAGGGGGGCGCTATATAATTTTGAGCAGTTTGTAAAACGCTTAAACCCGTTTTTATTCTAGGATTTTTTTTGCAATTTGCATGAAACATTCTACACGCAATCTAAGGACCTTTATCTAACATGCCTATGAAGTGCACACAAAAAAATTATAAAATAATAATAATAAATATAGCTGCAAGCAGCGATAAAGTGTCCAAAGCCAAAAACACCTCAAATCATGAACACAGCCTGGGATGTGCGTGAAATCTTGCAAGCACATTCCCAATAGGTCAAGGAACAGATACCAACCTTCTCACATTGGCCTGTTATAGCGCCACCAGCGGGTCAACTTTTGCATAACACATTTTTGGAACAAAATGGACCAATCTTTGACGTCAGTAACGTCAAAGAGAGCACTGCCTGCGATCTTGACATTTTGTGCTTTTATAGCCATTGTTTTCTGGCTTGAAGCGAGCCCACAATTGTTTCGAAGGAACAATATTTTTCTAGTGACAATATCTTCCCGTCTACTGACAGGCAGGCAGTCAGTAGACGGGAACTTCGGTTCCTTTCTACTCCTACATACTCAGGCAGAAAATGAAAATAAAAACATCAATGTGTTCAGCTTACAGTGGCGAAGTGTGCTATTATTTTATACAGCAATCGGCCAAATGGTGGCGCTGTAGGAAGCCTACGAAAGTGCGATCTTTGAACAGGTATAGCTCATGCTGTGTTATACATACAGCCATGAAACCTGTATACACTTATGCGTCTCCTCATGCCGAACAACTTTTACCCTCTAACTTTTGACCTCTGACCTTTAGGTCTCCCACAATTCGGAATTATATGAAAAACAGTAAAAATCTATCTCCTCCTGGGATTTTCGCGTCAAGTGCACAAAACTTTTTTCACATGAACTTTGAACCTATATCTACACAGGCTATGTGGTGAGAAGTTTGTACGTTAAATAATGATTTTTTAATAATTCAATATATATTGCGGTTTTATGCAAATTATTCTTCGGCCTCTAAATCATACATGCAAAGTTACACGTTCATGGCATTTGGCAAAGATGTGGAGGGTTAGTCAAAGTATCACTGAAACCAATTTTATTCCAATCGGCCAAAGGGGGGCGCTATACGAAGCGTCTGAAAATTCAAACTTCAAACGGGCATAAGTCATGACTCGTTTCGTTTGAAGACATGCAACTTGTTACACGCGTGCTTTGACTCAAGCGGAAGACATCTGTGTCGTTGTTAAGTAAGCTCCGCCCTTTGATTTTCCGCCATTTTGAGCAGTTTGTAAAACGCGTAAACCCGCTTTTATTCTGGAATTTTTGCGTCACGTGCACAAAACTTTTTTTACGTGAACTTTGGACCGATATCTAAAGATCTGTCAGATTGGATTTCTTTAACATTGAAACATGCGTTTTTAAATAATTCAAACAATATTGCATTTTTATGCAAATTATTCTTCTGCCTCTAAAACATACATGCAAAGTCACATTTTCATGACAAAATAGTGTAGAGGGTTAGTTCAAATATCACTGAAACCAATCTTACCCCAAATGGCCAAAGGGGGGCGCTATATAATTTTGAGCAGTTTGTAAAACGCTTAAACCCGTTTTTATTCTAGGATTTTTTTTGCAATTTGCATGAAACATTCTACACGCAATCTAAGGACCTTTATCTAACATGCCTATGAAGTGCACACAAAAAAATTATAAAATAATAATAATAAATAATAGCTGCAAGCAGCGATAAAGTGTCCAAAGCCAAAAACACCTCAAATCATGAACACAGCCTGGGATGTGCGTGAAATCTTGCAAGCACATTCCCAATAGGTCAAGGAACAGATACCAACCTTCTCACATTGGCCTGTTATAGCGCCACCAGCGGGTCAACTTTTGCATAACACATTTTTGGAACAAAATGGACCAATCTTTGACGTCAGTAACGTCAAAGAGAGCACTGCCTGCGATCTTGACATTTTGTGCTTTTATAGCCATTGTTTTCTGGCTTGAAGCGAGCCCACAATTGTTTCGAAGGAACAATATTTTTCTAGTTTATCTATCAGGCAGGCAGTCATATCAAGTATCAAAAAACTTCGGTTCCTTTCTACTCCTACATACTTAGTGAGAAAATGAAAATAAAAACATCAATGTGTTCAGTTTACAGTGGCGAAGTGTGCTATTACTTTTTACAGCAATCGGCCAAATGGTGGCGCTGTAGGAAGCCTTCGAAAGTGCGAACTTTGAACAGGTATAGCTCATGCTGTGTTATACATACAGCCATGAAACCTGTATACACTTATGCGTCTTCTCATGCCGAACAACTTTTACCCTCTAACTTTTGACCTCTGACCTTTAGGTCTCCCACAATTCGGAATTATATGAAAAACAGTAAAAATCTATCTCCTCCTGGGTTTTTTTTGTTACGCGCACAAAACTTTTTTCACATGAACTTTGGACCAATACGGTCAGATTTATCTCGGTGGATTTCTTTTAAAGTGAAATATCATTTTTTAATAATTCAATCAATATTGCGGTTTTATGCAAATTATTCTTCGGCCTCTAAATCATACATGCAAAGTTACACGTTCATGGCATTTGGCAAAGATGTGGAGGGTTAGTCAAAGTATCACTGAAACCAATTTTATTCCAATCGGCCAAAGGGGGGCGCTATACGAAGCGTCTGAAAATTCAAACTTCAAACGGGCATAAGTCATGACTCGTTTCGTTTGAAGACATGCAACTTGTTACACGCGTGCTTTGACTCAAGCGGAAGACATCTGTGTCGTTGTTAAGTAAGCTCCGCCCTTCGATTTTCCGCCACTTTGAGCAGTTTGTAAAACGCGTAAACCCGCTTTTATTCTGGAATTTTCGCGTCACGTGCACAAAACATTTTTTTACATGAACTTTGGACCGATATCTAAAGATCTGTCAGATCGGATTTCTTTAACATTGAAACATGCTTTTTTAAATAATTCAAACAATATTGCATTTTTATGCAAATTATTCTTCTGCCTCTAAAACATACAAGCAAAGTCACATTTTCATGACAAAATAGTGTAGAGGGTTAGTTCAAATATCACTGAAACCAATCTTACCCCAAATGGCCAAAGGGGGGCGCTATATAATTTTGAGCAGTTTGTAAAACGCTTAAACCCGTTTTTATTCTAGGATTTTTTTTGCAATTTGCATGAAACATTCTACACGCAATCTAAGGACCTTTATCTAACATGCCTATGAAGTGCACACAAAAAAATTATAAAATAATAATAATAAATATAGCTGCAAGCAGCGATAAAGTGTCCAAAGCCAAAAACACCTCAAATCATGAACACAGCCTGGGATGTGCGTGAAATCTTGCAAGCACATTCCCAATAGGTCAAGGAACAGATACCAACCTTCTCACATTGGCCTGTTATAGCGCCACCAGCGGGTCAACTTTTGCACAACACATTTTTGGAACAAAATGGACCAATCTTTGACGTCAGTAACGTCAAAGAGAGCACTGCCTGCGATCTTGACATTTTGTGCTTTTATAGCCATTGTTTTCCGGCTTGAAGCGAGCCCACAATTGTTTCGAAGGAACAATATTTTTCTAGTTATTGTGGGCTCGCCTATAAGGCGAGCACACTTTAGATATTGTCATTATTTATTTATTTATTTATCTATCAGGCAGGCATATCAAGTATCAAAAAACTTCGGTTCCTTTCTACTCCTACATACTTAGTGAGAAAATGAAAATAAAAACATCAATGTGTTCAGTTTACAGTGGCGAAGTGTGCTATTACTTTTTACAGCAATCGGCCAAATGGTGGCGCTGTAGGAAGCCTTCGAAAGTGCGAACTTTGAACAGGTATAGCTCATGCTGTGTTATACATACAGCCATGAAACCTGTATACACTTATGCGTCTCCTCATGCCGAACAACTTTTACCCTCTAACTTTTGACCTCTGACCTTTAGGTCTCCCACAATTCGGAATTATATGAAAAACAGTAAAAATCTATCTCCTCCTGGGTTTTTTTTGTTACGCGCACAAAACTTTTTTCACATGAACTTTGGACCAATACGGTCAGATTTATCTCGGTGGATTTCTTTTAAAGTGAAATATCATTTTTTAATAATTCAATCAATATTGCGGTTTTATGCAAATTATTCTTCGCCCTCTAAATCATACATGCAAAGTTACACGTTCATGGCATTTGGCAAAGATGTGGAGGGTTAGTCAAAGTATCACTGAAACCGATTTTATTCCAATCGGCCAAAGGGGGGCGCTATACGAAGCGTTTGAAAATTCAAACTTCAAACGGGCATAAGTC
The DNA here is from genome assembly GCF_963921795.1 of Nannobrachium achirus. Classification (NCBI taxonomy): domain Eukaryota; kingdom Metazoa; phylum Chordata; class Actinopteri; order Myctophiformes; family Myctophidae; genus Nannobrachium; species Nannobrachium achirus. Next base: position 19,023,048 of record NC_137814.1, on the reverse strand, counting down.
ATGACTCGTTTCGTTTGAAGACACGCAACTTGTTACACGCGTGCTTTGACTCGAGCGGAAGACATCTGTGTCGTTGTTAAGTAAGCTCCGCCCTTCGATTTTCCGCCACTTTGAGCAGTTTGTAAAACGCGTTAACCCGCTTTTATTCTGGAATTTTCGCGTCACGTGCACAAAACTTTTTTTACGTGAACTTTGGACCGATATCTAAAGATCTGTCAGATCGGATTTCTTTAACATTGAAACATGCTTTTTTAAATAATTCAAACAATATTGCAGTTTTATGCAAATTATTCTTCTGCCTCTAAAACATACAAGCAAAGTCACATTTTCAAGACAAAATAGTGTAGAGGGTTAGTTCAAATATCACTGAAACCAATCTTACCCCAAATGGCCAAAGGGGGGCGCTATATAATTTTGAGCAGTTTGTAAAACGCTTAAACCCGTTTTTATTCTAGGATTTTTTTTGCAATTTGCATGAAACATTCTACACGCAATCTAAGGACCTTTATCTAACATGCCTATGAAGTGCACACAAAAAAATTATAAAATAATAATAATAAATATAGCTGCAAGCAGCGATAAAGTGTCCAAAGCCAAAAACACCTCAAATCATGAACACAGCCTGGGATGTGCGTGAAATCTTGCAAGCACATTCCCAATAGGTCAAGGAACAGATACCAACCTTCTCACATTGGCCTGTTATAGCGCCACCAGCGGGTCAACTTTTGCACAACACATTTTTGGAACAAAATGGACCAATCTTTGACGTCAGTAACGTCAAAGAGAGCACTGCCTGCGATCTTGACATTTTGTGCTTTTATAGCCATTGTTTTCTGGCTTGAAGCGAGCCCACAATTGTTTCGAAGGAACAATATTTTTCTAGTTTATCTATCAGGCAGGCAGGCAGTCATATCAAGTATCAAAAAACTTCGGTTCCTTTCTACTCCTACATACTTAGTGAGAAAATGAAAATAAAAACATCAATGTGTTCAGTTTACAGTGGCGAAGTGTGCTATTACTTTTTACAGCAATCGGCCAAATGGTGGCGCTGTAGGAAGCCTTCGAAAGTGCGAACTTTGAACAGGTATAGCTCATGCTGTGTTTGAGGTACAGGCATGAAACCTGTATACACGTATGCGTCTCCTCATGCCGAACAACTTTTAGCCTCTGACTTTTGACCTCTGACCTTTAGATCTCCCACAATTCGGAATTATATGAAAAACAGTAAAAATCTATCTCCTCCTGGGTTTTTTTCGATACGCGCACAAAACTTTTTTCACATGAACTTTGGACCAATACGGTCAAACTAATCTCGGCGGATTTCTTTTAAAGTGAAATATAATTTTTTAATAATTCAATAAATATTGCAGTTTTATGCAAATTATTCTTCGGCCTCTAAATCATACATGCAAAGTTACACGTTCATGGCATTTGGCAAAGATGTAGAGGGTTAGTCAAGGTATCACTGAAACCAATTTTATTCCAATCGGCCAAAGGGGGGCGCTATACGAAGCGTCTGAAAATTCAAACTTCAAACGGGCATAAGTCATGACTCGTTTCGTTTGAAGACATGCAACTTGTTACACGCGTGCTTTGACTCAAGCGGAAGACATCTGTGTCGTTGTTAAGTAAGCTCCGCCCTTCGATTTTCCGCCACTTTGAGCAGTTTGTAAAACGCGTAAACCCGCTTTTATTCTGGAATTTTCGCGTCACGTGCACAAAACTTTTTTTACGTGAACTTTGGACCGATATCTAAAGATCTGTCAGATCGGATTTCTTTAACATTGAAACATGCTTTTTTAAATAATTGAAACAATATTGCATTTTTATGCAAATTATTCTTCTGCCTCTAAAACATACAAGCAAAGTCACATTTTCATGACAAAATAGTGTAGAGGGTTAGTTCAAATATCACTGAAACCAATCTTACCCCAAATGGCCAAAGGGGGGCGCTATATAATTTTGAGCAGTTTGTAAAAAGCTTAAACCCGTTTTTATTCTAGGATTTTTTTTGCAATTTGCATGAAACATTCTACACGCAATCTAAGGACCTTTATCTAACATGCCTATGAAGTGCACACAAAAAAATTATAAAATAATAATAATAAATATAGCTGCAAGCAGCGATAAAGTGTCCAAAGCCAAAAACACCTCAAATCATGAACACAGCCTGGGATGTGCGTGAAATCTTGCAAGCACATTCCCAATAGGTCAAGGAACAGATACCAACCTTCTCACATTGGCCTGTTATAGCGCCACCAGCGGGTCAACTTTTGCACAACACATTTTTGGAACAAAATGGACCAATCTTTGACGTCAGTAACGTCAAAGAGAGCACTGCCTGCGATCTTGACATTTTGTGCTTTTATAGCCATTGTTTTCCGGCTTGAAGCGAGCCCACAATTGTTTCGAAGGAACAATATTTTTCTAGTTTATTTATTTATTTGTTTATCTAGTAAGTAGACGGGATTTTCGGTTCCTTTCTACTCCTACATACTTAGTGAGAAAATGAAAATAAAAACATCAATGTGTTCAGTTTACAGTGGCGAAGTGTGCTATTACTTTTTACAGCAATCGGCCAAATGGTGGCGCTGTAGGAAGCCTTCGAAAGTGCGAACTTTGAACAGGTATAGCTCATGCTGTGTTTGAGGTACAGGCATGAAACCTGTATACACGTATGCGTCTCCTCATGCCGAACAACTTTTAGCCTCTGACTTTTGACCTCTGACCTTTAGATCTCCCACAATTCGGAATTATATGAAAAACAGTAAAAATCTATCTCCTCCTGGGTTTTTTTCGATACGCGCACAAAACTTTTTTCACATGAACTTTGGACCAATACGGTCAAACTAATCTCGGCGGATTTCTTTTAAAGTGAAATATAATTTTTTAATAATTCAATAAATATTGCAGTTTTATGCAAATTATTCTTCGGCCTCTAAATCATACATGCAAAGTTACACGTTCATGGCATTTGGCAAAGATGTAGAGGGTTAGTCAAGGTATCACTGAAACCAATTTTATTCCAATCGGCCAAAGGGGGGCGCTATACGAAGCGTCTGAAAATTCAAACTTCAAACGGGCATAAGTCATGACTCGTTTCGTTTGAAGACATGCAACTTGTTACACGCGTGCTTTGACTCAAGCGGAAGACATCTGTGTCGTTGTTAAGTAAGCTCCGCCCTTCGATTTTCCGCCACTTTGAGCAGTTTGTAAAACGCGTAAACCCGCTTTTATTCTGGAATTTTCGCGTCACGTGCACAAAACTTTTTTTACGTGAACTTTGGACCGATATCTAAAGATCTGTCAGATCGGATTTCTTTAACATTGAAACATGCTTTTTTAAATAATTCAAACAATATTGCATTTTTATGCAAATTATTCTTCTGCCTCTAAAACATACAAGCAAAGTCACATTTTCATGACAAAATAGTGTAGAGGGTTAGTTCAAATATCACTGAAACCAATCTTACCCCAAATGGCCAAAGGGGGGCGCTATATAATTTTGAGCAGTTTGTAAAACGCTTAAACCCGTTTTTATTCTAGGATTTTTTTTGCAATTTGCATGAAACATTCTACACGCAATCTAAGGACCTTTATCTAACATGCCTATGAAGTGCACACAAAAAAATTATAAAATAATAATAATAAATATAGCTGCAAGCAGCGATAAAGTGTCCAAAGCCAAAAACACCTCAAATCATGAACACAGCCTGGGATGTGCGTGAAATATTGCAAGCACATTCCCAATAGGTCAAGGAACAGATACCAACCTTCTCACATTGGCCTGTTATAGCGCCACCAGCGGGTCAACTTTTGCACAACACATTTTTGGAACAAAATGGACCAATCTTTGACGTCAGTAACGTCAAAGAGAGCACTGCCTGCGATCTTGACATTTTGTGCTTTTATAGCCATTGTTTTCTGGCTTGAAGCGAGCCCACAATTGTTTCGAAGGAACAATATTTTTCTAGTTATTTATCTATCAGTCATATCATGCATACTGTAGACGGGAACTTCGGTTCCTTTCTACTCCTACATACTTAGTGAGAAAATGAAAATAAAAACATCAATGTGTTCAGTTTACAGTGGCGAAGTGTGCTATTATTGTGGGCTCGCCTATAAGGCGAGCACACTTTAGATATTGTCATTATTTATCTATCAGTCAGTCAGACAGTAGACGGGAACTTCGGTTCCTTTCTACTCCTACATACTTAGTGAGAAAATGAAAATAAAAACATCAATGTGTTCAGTTTACAGTGGCGAAGTGCGCTATTATTTTTTATAGCAATCAGCCAAATGGTGGCGCTGTAGGAAGCCTTCGAAAGTGCGAACTTTGAACAGGTATAGCTCATGCTGTGTTTTAGTTACAGCCATGAAACCTGTATACACGTATGCGTCTCCTCATGCCGAACAACTTTTACCCTCTAACTTTTGACCTCTGACCTTTAGGTCTCCCACAATTCGGAATTATATGAAAAACAGTAAAAATCTATCTCCTCCTGGGATTTTTGCATCAAGTGCACAAAACTTTTTTCACATGAACTTTGGACCAATACGGTCAGATTGATCAACCAGATTTTTTTTAAAGTGAAATATAATTTTTTAATAATTCAATCAATATTGCGGTTTTATGCAAATTATTCTTCGGCCTCTAAATCATACATGCAAAGTTACACGTTCATGGCATTTGGCAAAGATGTGGAGGGTTAGTCAAAGTATCACTGAAACCAATTTTATTCCAATCGGCCAAAGGGGGGCGCTATACGAAGCGTTTGAAAATTCAAACTTCAAACGGGCATAAGTCATGACTCGTTTTGTTTGAAGACATGCAAGTTGTTACACGCGTGCTTTGACTCGAGCGGAAGACATCTGTGTCGTTGTTAAGTAAGCTCCGCCCTTCGATTTTCCGCCATATTGAGCAGTTTGTAAAACGCGTAAACCCGCTTTTATTCTGGAATTTTCGCTCCACGTGCACAAAACTTTTTTTACGTGAACTTTGGACCGATATCTAAAGATCTGTCAGATCGGATTTCTTTAAAATTGAAACATGCTTTTTTAAATAAATTCAATGAATATTGCAGTTTTATGCAAATTATTCTTCTGCCTCTAAATCATACATGCAAAGTAACATGTTCATGGCATTTGGCAAAGATGTAGAGTGTTAGTCCAAATATCACTAAAACCAATCTTACCCCAATTGAACAAAGGGGGGCGCTATATCATTTTGAGCAGTTTGTGAAACGCTTAAACCCGTTAGGATTTTTTTTTTGCAATTTGCATGAAACATTCTACACACAATCTAAGGACCTTTATCTAATATGCCTATGAAGTGCACACACACAAAAAAATTATAATAATGAATATAGCTGCAAGCAGCGATAAAGTGGCCAAAGCCAAAAACACCTCAAATCATGAACACAGCCTGCAATGTGCGTGAAATCTTGCAAGCACATTCCCAATAGGTCAAGGAACAGATACCACCCTTCTTACATTGGCCTGTTATAGCGCCACCAGCGGGTCAACTTTTGCACAACACATTTTTGGAACAAAATGGACCAATCGTTGACGTCAGTAACGTCAAAGAGAGCACTGCCTGCGATCTTGACATTTTGTACTTTTATAGCCATTGTTTTCTGGCTTGAAGCGAGCCCACAATTGTTTCGAAGGAACAATATTTTTCTAGTGACAATATCTAACCGTCATATCAAGTTCTCCTCAAAACTTCGGTTCCTTTCTACTCCTACATACTTAGACAGAAAATGAAAATAAAAACATCAATGTGTTCAGCTTACAGTGGCGAAGTGTGCTATTATTTTTTACAGCAATCGGCCAAATGGTGGCGCTGTAGGAAGCCTTCGAAAGTGCGAACTTTGAATAGATAGAGCTCATGCTCTGTTATACGTACAGTCATGAAACCTGTATACACATATGCGTCTCCTCATGCCGAACAACTTTTACCCTCTAACTTTTGACCTCTGACCTTTAGGTCTCCCACAATTCGGAATAATATGAAAAACAGTAAAAATCTATCTCCTCCTGGGATTTTCGCGATACGCGCATGAAACTTTTTTCACATGAACTTTGGACCAATACGGTCAAACTAATCTCGGCGGATTTCTTTTAAAGTGAAACATAATTTTTTAATAATTCAATTAATATTGCGGTTTTATGCAAATTATTCTTCTGCCTCTAAATCATACATGCAAAGTTACACGTTCATGGCATTTGGCAAAGATGTAGAGGGTTAGTCAAAGTATCACTGAAACCAATTTTATTCCAATCGGCCAAAGGGGGGCGCTATACGACGCGTCGGAAAATTCAAACTTCAAACGGGCATAAGTCATGACTCGTTTCGTTTGAAGACATGCAACTTGTTACACGCGTGCTTTGACTCAAGCGGAAGACATCTGTGTCGTTTTTAAGTAAGCTCCGCCCTTCAATTATCCGCCATTTTGAGCAGTTTGTAAAACGCGTAAACCCGCTTTTATTCTGGAATTTTCGCATCACGTGCACAAAACTTTTTTTACGTGAACTTTGGACCGATATCTAAAGATCTGTCAGATCGGATTTCTTTAACATTGAAACATGCTTTTTTAAATAATTCAAACAATATTGCATTTTTATGCAAATTATTCTTCTGCCTCTAAAACATACATGCAAAGTCACATTTTCATGACAAAATAGTGTAGAGGGTTAGTTCAAATATCACTGAAACCAATCTTACCCCAAATGGCCAAAGGGGGGCACTATATAATTTTGAGCAGTTTGTAAAACGCTTAAACCCGTTTTTATTCTAGGATTTTTTTTTTGCAATTTGCATGAAACATTCTACACGCAATCTAAGGACCTTTATCTAACATGCCTATGAAGTGCACACAAAAAATTATAAAATAATAATAATAAATATAGCTGCAAGCAGCGATAAAGTGGCCAAAGCCAAAAACACCTCAAATCATGAACACAGCCTGGGATGTGCGTGAAATCTTGCAAGCACATTCCCAATAGGTCAAGGAACAGATACCAACCTTCTCACATTGGCCTGTTATAGCGCCACCAGCGGGTCAACTTTTGCACAACACATTTTTGGAACAAAATGGACCAATCTTTGACGTCAGTAACGTCAAAGAGAGCACTGCCTGCGATCTTGACATTTTGTGCTTTTATAGCCATTGTTTTCCGGCTTGAAGCGAGCCCACAATTGTTTCGAAGGAACAATATTTTTCTAGTTTTCTATAGCAATCGGCCAAATGGTGGCGCTGTAGGAAGCCTTCGAAAGTGCGATCTTTGAACAGGTATAGCTCATGCAGTGTTTGAGGTACAGCCATGAAACCTGTATACACTTATGCGTCTCCTCATGCCGAACAACTTTTACCCTCTAACTTTTGACCTCTGACCTTTAGGTCTCCCACAATTCGGAATAATATGAAAAACAGTAAAAATCTATCTCCTCCTGGGTTTTTTTCGTTACGCGCACAAAACTTTTTTCACATGAACTTTGGACCAATACGGTCAGATTTATCTCGGCGGATTTCTTTTAAAGTGAAATATAATTTTTTAATAATTCAATCAATATTGCGGTTTTATGTAAATTATTCTTCGGCCTCTAAATCATACATGCAAAGTTACACGTTGATGGCATTTGGCAAAGATGTAGAGGGTTAGTCAAAGTATCACTGAAACCAATTTTATTCCAATCGGCCAAAGGGGGGCGCTATACGAAGCGTTTGAAAATTCAAACTTCAAACGGGCAAAAGTCATGACTCGTTTCGTTTTAAGACATGCAACTTGTTACACGCGTGCTTTGACTCAAGCGGAATACATCTGTGACGTTTTTAAGTAAGCTCCGCCCTTCGATTTTCCGCCATTTTGAGCAGTTTGTAAAACGCGTAAACCCGCTTTTATTCTGTAATTTTCGCGTCACATGCACAAAACTTTTTTTACGTGAACTTTGGACCAATATCTAAAGATCTGTCAGATCGGATTTCTTTAAAATTTAAACATACTTTTTTAAATAATTCAATGAATATAGCAGTTTTATGCAAATTATTCTTCTGCCTCTAAATCATACATGCAAAGTAACATGTTCATGGCATTTGGCAAAGATGTAGAGTGTTAGTCCAAATATCACTAAAACCAATCTTACCCCAATTGGCCAAAGGGGGGCGCTATATCATTTTGAGCAGTTTGTGAAACGCTTAAACCAGTTAGGATTTTTTTTGCAATTTGCATGATACATTCTACACACAATCTAAGGACCTTTATCTAATATGCCTATGAAGTGCGCACACACAAAAAAAAATAATAATAATAAATATAGCTGGAAGCAGCGATAAAGTGGCCAAAGCCAAAAACACCTCAAATCATGAACACAGCCTGCAATGTGCCTGAAATTTTGCAAGCACATTCCCAATAGGTCAAGGAACAGATACCACCCTTCTCACATTGGCCTGTTATAGCGCCACCAGCGGGTCAACTTTTGCACAACACATTTTTGGAACAAAATGGACCAATCTTTGACGTCAGTAACGTCAAAGAGAGCACTGCCTGCGATCTTGACATTTTGTACTTTCATATCCAATGTTTTCTGGCTTGAAGCGAGCCCACAATTGTTTCGAAGGAACAATATTTTCTAGTTTATCTATCAGGCAGGCATATCAAGTATCAAAAAACTTCGGTTCCTTTCTACTCCTACATACTTAGTGAGAAAATGAAAATAAAAACATCAATGTGTTCAGTTTACAGTGGCGAAGTGTGCTATTACTTTTTACAGCAATCGGCCAAATGGTGGCGCTGTAGGAAGCCTTCGAAAGTGCGAACTTTGAACAGGTATAGCTCATGCTGTGTTTGAGGTACAGGCATGAAACCTGTATACACGTATGCGTCTCCTCATGCCGAACAACTTTTAGCCTCTGACTTTTGACCTCTGACCTTTAGATCTCCCACAATTCGGAATTATATGAAAAACAGTAAAAATCTATCTCCTCCTGGGTTTTTTTCGATACGCGCACAAAACTTTTTTCACATGAACTTTGGACCAATACGGTCAAACTAATCTCGGCGGATTTCTTTTAAAGTGAAATATAATTTTTTAATAATTCAATAAATATTGCAGTTTTATGCAAATTATTCTTCGGCCTCTAAATCATACATGCAAAGTTACACGTTCATGGCATTTGGCAAAGATGTAGAGGGTTAGTCAAGGTATCACTGAAACCAATTTTATTCCAATCGGCCAAAGGGGGGCGCTATACGAAGCGTCTGAAAATTCAAACTTCAAACGGGCATAAGTCATGACTCGTTTCGTTTGAAGACATGCAACTTGTTACACGCGTGCTTTGACTCAAGCGGAAGACATCTGTGTCGTTGTTAAGTAAGCTCCGCCCTTCGATTTTCCGCCACTTTGAGCAGTTTGTAAAACGCGTAAACCCGCTTTTATTCTGGAATTTTCGCGTCACGTGCACAAAACTTTTTTTACGTGAACTTTGGACCGATATCTAAAGATCTGTCAGATCGGATTTCTTTAACATTGAAACATGCTTTTTTAAATAATTCAAACAATATTGCATTTTTATGCAAATTATTCTTCTGCCTCTAAAACATACAAGCAAAGTCACATTTTCATGACAAAATAGTGTAGAGGGTTAGTTCAAATATCACTGAAACCAATCTTACCCCAAATGGCCAAAGGGGGGCGCTATATAATTTTGAGCAGTTTGTAAAACGCTTAAACCCGTTTTTATTCTAGGATTTTTTTTGCAATTTGCATGAAACATTCTACACGCAATCTAAGGACCTTTATCTAACATGCCTATGAAGTGCACACAAAAAAATTATAAAATAATAATAATAAATATAGCTGCAAGCAGCGATAAAGTGTCCAAAGCCAAAAACACCTCAAATCATGAACACAGCCTGGGATGTGCGTGAAATCTTGCAAGCACATTCCCAATAGGTCAAGGAACAGATACCAACCTTCTCACATTGGCCTGTTATAGCGCCACCAGCGGGTCAACTTTTGCACAACACATTTTTGGAACAAAATGGACCAATCTTTGACGTCAGTAACGTCAAAGAGAGCACTGCCTGCGATCTTGACATTTTGTGCTTTTATAGCCATTGTTTTCTGGCTTGAAGCGAGCCCACAATTGTTTCGAAGGAACAATATTTTTCTAGTTGATATTGGACTTCATCATTACTATTATTCTTCCGCCACTTTTTCTCTAGCGGCTAGACCGTGCAGTCGCTTTTTACGAAACTCGGCAGTATGGCAGAGGACTATGCCAAACGGCTAAAACGCGAAGCTCGCAACAATCGGCCAAAGGGTGGCGCTGTAGGAAGCCTTTGAAAAATGCCAACTTTGAACTGGTGTAGCTCATGCCCTGTTTCAGGTACAGCAATGAAAACTGTATACACTTATGCGTCTCCTCATGCCGAACAACTTTTACGCTCTGACTTTTGACCTCTGACCTTTACCTCTCCCACAATTTTGAATTATATGAAAAACAGTCAAAATCTATCTCCTCCTGGGATTTTCGCATAACGTGCGCAAAACTTTTTTTACATGAACTTTGGACCAATATGGTCAGATATGTCTCGGCGGATTTTCTTTAAAGCGAAACATTATTTTTTAATAATTCACTCAATGTTGCAGTTATATACAAATTATTCTTCTGCCTCTAAATCATACATGCAAAGTGACACGTTCATGGCATTTGGCAAATATGTAGAGGGTTAGTCCAAATATCACTGAAAGCAATCTTACTCCAATTGGCCAAAGGGGGGCGCTATACGAAGCGTTTGAAAACTCAAACTTTAAAGGGGCATAAGTCATGCCTCGTTTCATTTGAAGACATGCAACTTGCTTACACGCGTGCCTTGACTCAAGCGGAAGACATCTGTGTCTTTGTTAAGTAAGCTCCGCCCTTAGATTTTCCGCAATTTTGAGCAGTTTGTAAAACACTTAAACCCGCTTTTATTCCGGAACTTTCGCGTCACGTGCACGGAACCTTTTTTACATGAACTTTGGACCAATATCTAAAGATCTGTCAGATCGTTTTTTTTTTTAAATTGAAACATGCTTTTTTAATAATTCAATCAACATTGCAAGTTTTATGCAAATTATTCTTCTGCTTCTAAAACAAACATTTAAAGTAATATTTTCTCACTGTGCAGAGCTGTGCATAGCTCACCTGGTAAGGCCTTTGTCTATCATTCCAGAAGTCCCCTGTTCAAGCCTTACCTCATGCATTTAAAATACATTTTACAACATTTTGCCGTGAAAACCCTGGTACTGCAACTGAACATGGCAACCCGACCAAACATGGCAACCTTCTTAAGCAAGGGTATAAATAGTGGTTGAGTTGAGGCCACTCCCCCCCTCTCAGATTGTTTGGAAGCAGCATGGTGCTGGTGGTTGCTGCTACTCACTGCTACATTATGCAGCAGCTGCAGGTCTGTACACTGTTCATTATTCCAACAACTATTCCAATTTCTAACAGTTTCATTCATTATACTTACCCATACTATAATTTGGCTTTTAGATTTACCTCACCTGAACATACCTACCTGATCCACTCGATACACTGGCTGTGTATGATGGAGGAACAATGTGTCACTTGGTAAGCTGACCATGTGCTCTGAAATGTTATGTTGTTTTTGGTTTTGGTATCTAAATGTTAAACGATTTCTTTTGGAATGTAATGCTTGTATGTTAGCTGCAACGTTGATTACTGAATTGATGTATTTTGAGTTTAATGCCAATGCCTAGTTGGGGAGATTAATGGAATTATTTTGTTTCAAGCCTGTAGTGCAGCAGATTATTTGAATTTGTTGTTTTTCTATTCATTTGGCCTTTTTCTTTGATCCAGGCCAGGTTTATTGCCTAGAACTGAATCTGAAAGATGGCGAGCCTGCAGAAAGACTGACACAATCCTGTCTGACCTATGGTTATGGGTAGGAAAAAGCAGCCGCAGTGACACTCATTCCTAGTTTGATTTGATTTTGAAGTAATGACTTTGAGTTTCTTTATAAAGTAATGATGTTTGAGTGCATTCATTTATTCATTTATTGTTTCAAACCATGCAGGGGAAGCTCAGCCTCACACCTGAAGCCCATCTGACAATCAGCTGACAATCAGTACCAGCTCCCAGATTGCTTCATTGAAGCCAAAGAACGGCAGTGTAAGTGGGTTCATTATTCTGAACTGTGTGGAATGGGCAGATTGAACACCTCTTCTCTAACTTGTGGCTCAACTGTAATTATTCTGAAGCTCACCTCATTTCTCTCTCCCTCCCCCACCTAGGCTGGCTGGGTTCCAACACCCCCCAATTGGAATCCATAGTCTGCTCTGCCCACAGGACGGCAGCCCCATGTGAGCGCCTAAAGTTCCAAGTTTTGACCCCCAGCCGCCTTCCCCTCAACGTTTTTCAATAAAAACAATTTAGGTTTAGTTAAGTCTGACTCTGCTAGCCACTTACAGAAAATAATGCTGCCAAATATTTTGCAATTGCAAATCCTTTGTGTAAATAAACTGAAATTCATACTATTGCATGACTATTTCTTTATCATGTTTCACAAGCATCTGGGTCTACAATGCCAGGGGTGTAAAAGTAACTGAGTACATTTACTCAAATACTATCCTTAGTATAATTTTGAGGTATTTTATACTTCACTTGTATAGTCTTACTTCTAGGCTACTCCAGTAAATGCTCATGCGTTGCATTGCATTGTGAGCTTGTAGATCTGCTATTTTCAAAAAAATTCAAGTTGATGCCAATACCTTTGTACTTTTATTCAGTATTACTATTTATCTCTATATATTCATGTTATTCCTGGCACCGCCCCTGTTATCCTGTTCATATCCTGAAAGAGGCGGAGGCTGAAAAAGCTGTCCTGAAAAACATTTGATTTCCTGTTGTCCTTGCATTAAAGTGTCAGTAGTTGGCGTTCTGGGCTCTGAATGTACCTGGATTGCCATGTCTGCTTATAATAAGCAATTTGTGTCTCGTTAAGATTTTTATTTATCCAGCCCCCACCATGCAGTTGTACAGTGAAACCCAAAATTCAAAAATGGCAAAAATAAACTTTGCCAAAAATCTAAAAATAGAGAACTCGGGAACGGGAACAAAAGGCAAAACTCAAGAAAAAGGCAAAAATAACAAACACTGCACTAGGCTATGGGGCCCTTGCAACTCTCACTGAGATTTGTTCATCTCGCACTGCAGCTATAGACAGAAAATCACACAAATCAGTACACAGTATCTCTACAGTGATGTGATCATGACGGATTTGTCCGATATCATATTCTATCTAATTGGCTAAAATTGAATTCCAAGGTTTGCAGGATTGCTCCTTTTTGAACAAATTGTCTCAAACGCAGCCTGCTATGTGTGTGAGATTTTGCACACACATTCCCACTAGGCCAAGGAACAGATGCCACCCTTCTCACATTGGCCTGTTATAGAGTCACCAGTGGGCCAAAAAAAACACCTGACCTGTTCGGAAGAACACTGCTTCTAGTTTCTCTTTGATGTCTTCTTTGCTTTCCCTTGATGCTTTTGCCTTGGCCACTTTATCGCTGCTTGCAGCTATATTTATTATTATTATTACCATTATTTATTTACTTTTCTTTTTTTTTTTACTATAAAAAAACTACTTGGCATGCTTGTTAATTTCATTCATACACTTTTAAAAATGGCATTACACTGCATAGACAGCTTGAACTGATGGAAAGAGAACTTATATCGTCTGGAAACTGAAACTCGTGCCCTATCGTAATATTTGACACTGTATATGCTCAGGAACCCTTACTCGCTCTGATAGAGGATTCAGAGCTTAGTGTGACAGGAAGGATATAATGTTTAGGGGCCTGCAGCTAGTCTTTGGTGAGAAGACAAGCTTAGGAATAGGGTTAATGTTAGGGCTTTTAAATCTAGTCATGTTTTGTTTGATGTGTCTGTCAGTTTCTTGTCTGGTAGGGCAGGTTGAAGTTAGGTACTGGTGTTTACTAAATGCCTCTCAGAATGCCCATGTCTGTGTATTTTGTGTTGGGGGGGGGGGGGGGGGGAGGGTCTTGGGTCCTGGACACCACCACATGGTTTATTTGTTCCTTTTGTTGGAGCTGGTGTGGCAAGTGTTACACCACGATATATATATATATATATTTTTTTTCTCGTTTTTTCAGCAATGTCCCCTTCCCTCCTCCTCTTCTCTTTCTTCTCTTCTCTCCCTCTCTTCACTTAACTAATTTAATTAATTTACATAAAAATTATGTCTAATTCGAATAGCAGTGGCGTGCGAGTGGGTGGGGATAACCTGAGGTTTACGTGCTGGAATACTGGGGGCATGAACGGGCCAGTTAAAAGAGGGCGTATCCTCTCTCATCTAAAACATCTCAATACTGAGATTGCCTTCTTACAGGAAACACATTTGACTATAAAGGATCAGGCTAGACTGAAGACACATTGGGTCGGTCAGATCTTTCACTCAGGCTTCGACTCGAGGACACGTGGTGCTGCCATTTTAATTCACAAAAATGTTCAATTTACTGCAAAGGACATTATCTCTGACCCTTATGGTCGTCTTATTATAATATCCGGATGTCTTCTTAATACACCAGTGCTCTTGGCAAACATTTATGCCCCCAACTGGGATGACAAAGCCTTTATTGATAAGGTTATCTCCCTCTTGCCTGATCTGAACTCTTATCATTTGATTTTGGGAGGTGACTTAAACTGTACTATGGACCAAACTCTGGATAGGTCAAGCTCAAAGAGGAGACTCCCTTCCAAGATGGCTAAGGCTATATTATCATTCATGACTCAAGTGGGATGTTTGGACCCCTGGCGTTTTAAATTCCCTGATAAGAAGTCATTTTCATTCTTCTCTAATGTGCATAAAACCTACACTAGAATTGATTACTTTTTCATCGATAAGTTTTTTTTACCCTCAGTTAGAAATGTCGAATACTCTGCTATTGCAATCTCAGACCACGCCCCCTTGTAGCTTGATCTTAATTTTTCAAATTTAAACAAACCACGCCCGCTGTGGAAATTAAATCCCCTACTTCTAAAAGACTCCGGTTTTTGCTCATTTATTTCTAATAAAATTGACGATTTTATTCTAAATAATAAATCAGAATCTGTGTCCCCTTCCTTACTTTGGGAAACCTTGAAGGTCGTAATTAGAGGTGAAATTATATCGTATAGCTCAAAGCAAAATAAAATAAAGAAAAAACAACAGGACCAATTAATCGAGGGCATCTCAAAACTGGATCATCAATATGCAACATCGCCTTCCCCTGAAATGTATAAAGAGAGGCTAAATCTACAGATGCAATATAATTTACTTACTACAGAGAACACTGAGAAACTACTACTGTGGTCACGTGGCCTTGTGTACGAACATGGAGAGAAAGCAGGCCGACTGTTATCCCATCAGCTTAAGAAAGAGAGCGCAACGAGAAGCATCCCTCAAATAATGACTTCACCTGGTACATGTACAGTTATCCCATCGGAAATTAACGACACCTTTAAAAACTTTTACTCTGACTTGTACTCCTCTCGGTTTCCTGTAGATACCACAGATATGATGAACTTTCTGGGGGGGCTCCAGTTCCCAACTCTCCACCCTGCGAAGCGTGAAGCCTCAGAACAACCTTTGAATCTGACTGAGATAAAAGACTCCATTTTCACTATACAGAGCGGGAAAGCCCCCGGCCTCGACGGCTATCCGATTGAATTTTATAAATTATTTTTTAATAAGCTAGCTCCACTGCTACTGGATATGTTCATCGAGGCACTGGAACAGGGCTTCCTACCACAAACACTTACAGAAGCATCAATATCACTAATCTTAAAACCTGATAAAGACCCAGTAAACTGTAGCTCATATCGTCCCATATCACTCTTAAATGTTGATTATAAGATCCTCGCAAAGGTTTTGGCTTCACGTATGGAGACGGTAATAGCGGATATTATTTCGACCGACCAGACAGGTTTTATCAGGGACCGCCATTCTTCTTCAAATATCCGCCGCCTTCTTAATGTTATTCTCTCTCCTGCATCCTCTGAGACCCCCGAGGTGGTGGTGTCTCTGGATGCGGAGAAAGCATTCGACCGTGTCGAGTGGGGTTACTTACTGGAGGTTCTCAGGAACTTTGGTTTCGGCCCTAACTTAGTTTCCCTGATCGCTCTTCTCTACTCGGCCCCTAAGGCCTCTGTTGTCACTAACGGGATGAACTCTCAGATGTTTGCGCTCTCAAGAGGCTGTAGACAAGGTTGCCCAGCAAGCCCCCTACTGTTTGCCCTCGCAATTGAGCCTCTTTCTATTGCCCTTAAGTCAGCCCCGTTTATTCAGGGAATTGGTAGATGGGGAAAGGAATACAAACTGTCTCTGTATGCAGATGACTTATTAATATATATATCTGACCCAGTTTCCTCCGCCCCAAAGATAATTGAGCTGTTGAATAGATTTGGCACTTTCTCTGGCTACAGATTAAACTATAACAAAAGTGAGTGTTTCCCAGTAAATGACCTGGCCCGTCGTATTCCAAGTAGCTCATTGCCCTTTCGTAGTTCAGTAGTTGGTTTTAAATACTTGGGGGTACATATCCGTAATACTCTAAACAATCTATTTAAAGATAACTTCTTACCCCTTGTGGATAAACTTAAATTGGATCTACATAGATGGGGAATAATTAATATATCTTTGGCAGGGAGAGTAAATTATATTAAGATGAACGTTCTGCCCCGTTTTTTGTACTTGTTTCAAGCGTTGCCAGTTTTTATTCCTAGATCCTTCTTTTCTAAACTTGACACATTACTCTCATCATTTATATGGGGAGGCAGCCATCCAAGAATAAAGAAAGAATACCTTCAAAGACCAAGAGTGGACGGTGGTCTCGCCCTTCCCAATTTCAAGTTTTATTACTGGGCTGCCAATATCTCTAAAATCATTTGCTGGGCCCACTACCCTGATCTGGACTGGTGTCAAGTTGAAGCCAACTCCTGTCTCAATACATCTCTAATGGCCTTAATTACATCTAATTTACCGATCTCTTTCAAACAATTCTCTTCTAATCCCATCGTTGTGAGTACTCTACAGATATGGTCCCAATTTAGAATTTCTTTTGGCCTTCGTGAATTATCTCTTTATAGTCCTATATATAATAACCACCTATTTCCCCCTGCAAGGACGGATCCATGCTTTTCTATGTGGCATGGGTTGGGACTTTCTAAATTAAACGATCTATACATTGACGGCATCTTTGCTAATTTTGGGGAATTGGCAATTAAGTACGAACTCCCAAATTCACACCACTTTAGATATTTTCAAATCCGTAATTTTGCTAGAACATATAACCTCTCATTCCCCAATATTCCATCCAGGTCTGGAGTAGAATCTATTTTAGACGCTCCCAGACAGTTAAAGGGGCTAATGTCTTTTATTTATAACACTATCTCCTCGTTAAGGACCTCTCCTCTGGATAAAATCAGATCAGGTTGGGAGGCGGAATTAGGGGAAGCTATCCCAGATGACATCTGGAATCAAGCCCAAACTCGAGTGAATGGCAGTACCCCGTGTGCCCGACTTAGCTTGATACAATTGAAGGTTGTACACCGCTCTCACTACTGCAAAGCTAAACTTTCTAGAATATACTCCAGTGTGGATGACACCTGCGACCGATGTCATACATCCCCAGCAAACTTAACCCATATGTTTTGGTCATGCCCTCAACTAGAGAGGTACTGGATCGCCATATTTGGACATATTTCACAAATGTTTAATATAAATTTACAGCCCAACCCTTTAACAGCTATTTTTGGTGTACCGCCCAAAGAACTTCCTCATAATAAAATAACGTATAATGGTATTGCCTTCCTAACACTGCTAGCACGGAGAAAAATCCTCCTAGAATGGAAGTCCCCGTGTGCCCCTAAATTAGATCTATGGCTGAAGGACGTAATGCTATACATGAAATTAGAGAAAATCAAATTTGATTCACGAGGGATCCCAGGCGGTTTTCTGTCCAACTGGGGCCCTATAATAAATTATCTTACCAGTCTGACAAGACTGTCTGAAGACACATAGGTCTAACAGCACTGACCTAGTTGGGGACCCCCCAGCCCCACCTATCTCGCACGCAGACTCTTGCTTGTATATATGTATGTATGCATGTGTGTATGTATGTATGTACGTATGTATCTATGTATGTATGTATGTATATATATGTGTATATCTGCCTTTTTTTTTTCTTTTCTTTGGAGGGAGAGGGGAGGAGGGAGGAGGAGGGGGGGATAGGATAGGTAGAGGAGAAGAAACACACATACACACACACTTTTTCTTTTTCCTTTTTCTTTCTTCTTCTCTCTCTCCCTGTCTCTTTACTTTTTCTCTCTCTTATTACTTGGTGGACATTGCTGATTTAATAATAATAATTATTGTTATTACTTCTCTTAAGGATACTTTTTTGCTTTTTCTTTTTTTATTTTCTGCCTATGTGGTGAGGCGAACAGGAACAAAAGACCCAAGGGGTGGGGGGGTGTGTGTGGGGGGGATTGTTGATTGTTCTGTCT
Source organism: Nannobrachium achirus (assembly GCF_963921795.1). Taxonomy (NCBI): domain Eukaryota; kingdom Metazoa; phylum Chordata; class Actinopteri; order Myctophiformes; family Myctophidae; genus Nannobrachium; species Nannobrachium achirus. The sequence continues at coordinate 19,004,470 of NC_137814.1, read as the reverse complement.
TAAGTGTTGGGTACTTTTTGTACTCTGAGTTAAGTGTTTTGTAGTGTATTGTCTGTTTTTTAGAGAAAAAAGAAAAGAAAAGCATATTTTTGTACCCACTATTCTGCCCTACTACATGCTGAATGCTGAATAAAAATTATTAGAAAAAAAAAAAAAAGCGGCTTACCTTTGCGACGTTATAGTAGAAAGATAGACATTTTTATTTTTATTTTTATTTTTTATTTTTTTTATTGTGCAATAGTGCACTTTGGTCTGCCAGGCAGCAGAGGGCGGCGTCATGCGAGAATGAATGTGAATTTGCCTGTTATGTGTTGAAGAAGAAGAAGACCAGTCACTGGCTACAGAGCTCCGGGGCCAGAGGAAATCAACAAGGAAATGAAATTGTCTCCGTTGATGTAACGCATAATGGATTTTTTACACCATCACCGCGGAAAATGTGTTTACAGTAAACGGCCGCGCGACCCCTCATCAGCTTACAGTCATCAGACGAACGAACGAACGAGCGCCGTATTGGCATCGAGGTTCTGTAAAAAATGGGGCGAACGTTAACGTTCAAAGCGTGGGGAGAGTTAACAGTGAATTATACACACAGACTAGCTTTATTCTAGATCTAGGGGTTCTCAAACCTTTCCAGGCCAAGGAGTAAAGCGCCTTTCAGACGTGGCGTGGTCGACGCCCGCTTTCTCGCTTGGATCGGCGGGGATAGCGCCGCGGTGGAGACACAAACACAATCGCTCCACGAGTAAATGCAGGGCAATTATTTCAAAAACCTGCACGCCTCTCCCCTCCTCAACTTCTCCGCGTGTCCCAAATAATCGCCCGCCTCTCACTAGGGAGCGTCAACCGCCCCGTCTGAAAGGCGCTTTAATATGACCCCCAAATAGCCATAGCCCCCTATTCTGAAATGTCTTAAAAGTCCTTCAAATTGTCATTTCACTGTCATCCGCCACTGCCTCCATTCTCCTCCAATCCGTATAGCTCTACAAGACAGCAGATTACACTGATATTAGGTTTTGTTTGTAAACGTGAGAAAAGTTGGGAAATGTTGTTGAATGACCATAGCTGTAAACAGTCAACTTGGAAATTGAATTTTATGAACCATGAAATTGTTTTGGGTTGTTTTGGAAGGTTGTGTGTGTATGTGTATGTGTGGATCAAGTGCGAAGTGTGTGAAGGATTCAGTTTAATATTCAGGATGGTGAATTTTAATAACATGACAAGATGTGAGTTCATCCCAACAGTACACACCAACGTGCACGTGGACACATACATGTATATGATTTTATTGTGATGTAGTTTCAATGAGGCTCTAACCTTGGAAAATAAGAGTTTATTACCATCTGCTTCTGTGAAAGATCTTTACAACCCCTTCTGAGAAGCCATGAATTATACAACACGGCTATAGATAGTTGAATACCATAAGCATTTTTTATGAACATGTATGAACGGGCCTTGAGACCAAATGGCATCATGATAAATGTGTGCTTCTCCTGAAACTTCTCCATGAAGAGCTTCTAATGACAAAGGGGAGAAAAAAAAGATCTCACTCTACCCTTACAGGACACTCAATTATCTTTGTAAAGTCACCTTACCTTTCACTTCCCTCCCTATAGCCCGGAGTCCGTACTGCTTTGTCATGCTCATACTGTATACCCCGCAAGGTTAAATTGCTTAATGTTCTTATTCATTCATCCAATCATCTATACATCCATTATTCTGTCTGTCTGGCTGTCCAGCCATTAATCCGTTCGGATACAGGCTGCTACACGTGTGTGTGTTTGTGTGTGTGCGCGTGTGTGTGTGCGTGTGTGTGTGTGTGTGTGTGTGTGTGTGTGTGTGTGTGTGTGTGTGCGCGTGCGCGCGCGCGCGTGTGTGTGCACACACGTGTGTGCATGCTTGCGTGTGTGTGGGGGGGGGGGGGGGGAGGGATTCAGCACAACGGATACCAACAAACTTAACCCATTATGACCTGAATCTTCTAAATCCTAAGTTATCTGAAAAGCGTATGTTTCTATATCCGTGGTTCTCAAACTTTTTCATGTCAAGGACCTCCAAAGCTCTTAGCGCAGCATATACCCAAAGTAAACCAGTAAGACTCCCTAATCGGGAGATAAGCGACCGTTGGTCGCTTATCTCCACAAATAGGCCAAAAGTTTGTTTTACCAATTATCAAGACATACGGGCAGTTGACAGTTTGCCATGGTTACTCATTGAAGTTGAATCTCCATATATGGAGACATAAGTTGCTCATACCATAGCAACCATGTTTTTTACAGGGCCTGGGATTGATGACATCAGAAATCTCCATATATGGGCATAAAAGGGATTTTGTTTCTGGAAATATGTCTGTGGGGTGCATGCCACATTTGGAATAAAACACTTACATCACACATCTGGATATCCATACAGCCCATCTAGTTTGCCTGTGTCCATTTATGCCCATATATCTGATGACATTGGGACACTGATCTCCATATATGGGCATAAAACTTATGTTAATTAGTAAAGCCTGGGGATCTCCATATATGGGCATGAGGGGTACCCTAAAAGGGCATCATCTGGGAATAGCAAATATAGTTATCCTAGAAAGTGAAAATCTTACATCAAAGGCCATAACTACCTACCTACCACCATACTGCATTCCTCATTAAACTACCTACCAGTAAGATGCCTATAGGGAGAAAAGCAAAGGGCGAGGTTGCACCATTTCTTGGTCTTCTGGCCAGTGATGTATATCGGACCATTTAACCATATATGGAGACATCTGGTACCCAAAGATATTCACAGATATGGGCTTAATATTGATGACATAAGGGATCTCCATATATGGGCGTAAAAGGGATTTGGTTCCCCTGGCATCACAGGGATCTCCATATATGGGCATAAAATGGATTTGGTTACCCTGGCAACACGGGGATCTCCATATCTCCATATATGGGCATAAAAGGGATTTGGTTCCCCTGGCATCACAGGGATCTCCATATATGGGCATAAAAGGGATTTGGTTCCCCTGACATTACAGTGATGTCAGTGGCTGGTTCTACAGAGGGGATCTCCATTTATGGGCATAAAAGGGAATGTATGTATGATGATGTCAGATATCATAGACGTCATAGGACTTTCACATAACGAATAACTGAGTAAGCATGTAAACCCGTAAAATCTATATTTGGGCATGGCTGATTTATGACCTCATCATGATGACACGAGCAAACACAGCTGAATTGTATAAATGATCAGTGCAGAAACCAACAGAAGTATTTGACCCAGACTCTTCGATTTAAACATCAACAAAGGTGTGACGTTTGTTGATGGTCACAAAGGTGTGACGGACGGACGGACGGACGGACGGACGGACGGACGGCCGGTGGAGGTTTTCATAGTAAACTGCTCCCTAACGGTCGCAATAACAAAGGTAAAGTGGTTAAAATCTAAAACGACACACAGATTGCTTTCCTGGTTTGAATGACTTTACAAACTGGTGAGGAAGGCTCTGGAGGAGGCGGATGCGGAGGAGAGGAGGATTGTAAATTAATTAAGTACTGTACATTTACTTAAGTACTGTACTTAAGTACAATTTTGAGGTACTTTACTTGAGTAATTCCAATTTTCAATAATTTTACTTCTACACCACTACAGTACATCTCGGATCCAAAAATTATACTTTTACTCACATGTATTTGAAAACTTTAGTTACTTTGCCGTTATAAATTATAATAATATTACCAGTAAGACTCCCTAATCGGGAGATAAGCGACCGTAGGTCGCTTATCTCCATAAATAGGGCAAAAAATTGTTTTTCCAAAATCTTCCTGATCCATGTTGATGACATGAGTGTAGACATGCTGTGTAGTGATTTTCGTGATTTTAGGGCAAAATCTGTAGGAGCAGTGTCCAAAAATGTGTTTTTAAAAATCGGCCTGAAGGTGGCACTATATGGGACAGATTCATGGTGATGGGATGAGTGTAGACATACTGTGTAGCGATTTGCGTGATTTTAGGGCAAAAACTGTAGGAGCAGTGTCCAAAAATGTGTTTTAAAAATCGGCCTCATGGTGGCGCTAGAAGAGGGCCATGTGAGAAATGAGGGGTACCCCACCCCTCGCGTTGCCTTGGCGGACGAATAGGTACCGGCCCCGGCTCTCCCGGACCCTCCTAGCCCGAGTTACGGCATTTTCTGTGAGCTGCAGTGGAGAGGGTCCTCCACTGGGGGCACCACCACTTTTGCATCCGTTCTGGAGCACCAGGAGTCGGTGGTCCCCGGGAATTCCCCGTGAGCAGCCCCGTTGGGGTGGTCATTTGGTCATTTTTGCACATTTGGTCATTTTTTACATCTGGGGGTCCCCCAGGGACCTGGGGGTCCCTGGAGCTACGGGGGTCCTTGGAGGTTGTAGTTTGGCAGCCAAGGAGCGTGTGTGCAAAATTTGGCATGGATCGGGGCAACGGTTGCGGAGATATGAGTAGGGCAATAGTGTGACGTGTGAGGTGTGACAGACAGACGGACAGACTGACTGACTGACTGACTGACTGACTGACGGACTCACTCACAGTTTGTGCAGGTTTTGATAGTAAGTGCGACCTATACGGTCGCAATAAAACATACATTAACCATTTTAGCCATATTTTATACCTATTTGAAAATGGCCGATCTACAAGCTATTTTCAAACATTGTGGACTTTTACTTGTAACAGAGTACTTCTACATTGCAGTATGTGAGTACTTTTCCCACCACTGACCCTATAAGGATTCCTCTCTTCCTCTCCTCTGTGAGGAGACAGCAGCAGGGATGAGAAACGTATGTCCAAAACCGTTTGTTTTGTATTTATATCATTTTAAAAATGATTTAAACTTGTGAAAATAGACGATCTACAAGCACACAACGCCTCGCACCGCGAGGCGTTGTGTGCTTGTAGATCTGCTATTTTCACTAGTTCTGTGCAACGGGCTTATATGACGAGGCAGGGCTTTAATTTACGAAAGAACTTGCACATTTGAAACTTGGAGATACGAGGTTTCTGCTGGACAGAGACGACATCCAGCCACAGACTTGCTCATCAGCACACACACACACACTCCAGAGTGTGTGCGGTCAGGGTACTAAAGTATCGTTCGATTTTCAATAGGAATTCAATTTTAAAAAATCATTTTTCTCTCAATTTTCTAATTTTCCAGCTCCCCATAAAATCAAATATTGGTTCATTTTTCCAATTTTCTAGCTTGCAAAAAAATCAGGAAAATGCTTCAATTTTGCTTCAATTTTTTAAATGTGTGATTCGTCTTTGTCATTATTTGATTTGGAACCGACAAAGGAAAAACATCTTTAAAAAAGGTATTTTTCATTTTTTACCACATTACGAATATCAAAAAATTGACCAATTTTTTAAATTTTCTAGCTTGCAAAAAAATCAGGAAAATGCTTCAATTTTTTAAATGTGTGATTCATATTTGTCATTATTTGATTTGGAACCGACAAAGGAAAAACATCTTTAAAAAAGGTATTTTTCATTTTTTTACCACATTACGAATATCAAAAAATGGACCAATTTTTCCAATTTTCTAGCTTGCAAAAACATCAGGAAAATGCTTAAATTTTTTAAATGTGTGATTCGTCTTTGTCATTATTTGATTTGGAACCGACAAAGGAAAAACATCTTGAAAAAGGTATTTCTTAATTTCTTACCCCATTACAACAATCAAAAAATGGGCCCATTTTTCCAATTTTCTAGCCCACAAAAAAATCAGGAAAATGCTTAAAATTTGCTCAATTTTTTGAATGTGTGATTCATATTTTGGCATTATTTGATTTGGAACCGACAAACAAAAAATAGGCCCATTATTCAATTTTCAAGTCCAGGAAAGAAATCGTCATCATGAATGTCACGTGACCACGTGTCAAGTCACATGGTACACAACTTCAAAATAAAAGCTGTAGGCTAGTCTAACATCCAAGTAATAGGATCAACATGCAGGCAGGCAGGGGGTCCATGAGGGGTTTACAAGGGGGTCCATGGCTGGTTCCCAAAGTGTGGTTTGCGGACCCCCAGGGTTTCTATGGCTGGTTCACAACAGCCTGGTACACGTACAGCCATGGCTGGTTCCCAAAGTGTGGTTCGGGGACCTCTTGAGGTCCATGACGGATTTCCAAGGGGGTCCATGGCTGGTTAGCAATAAATGTGGTTCGGGGACCTCTGGGGGTCCCTGAGGGGTTTCCAAAGGGGTCCATGGCTGGTTAGCAATAAGTGTAATTGCGACCGTAGGTCGCTACTTACTATCACAGCCTGCACAAACTGTCCGTCTGTCTGTCTGTCTGTCTGTCTGTCCCTCTGTCTGTCACACCTCACACGTCACACTATTGCCCTGCTCATATCTCCGCAACCGTTGGCCCGATCCATGCCAAATTTTGCACACACGCTCCTTGCCTGCCAAACTACAACCTCCATGGACCCCCAGACCTCCAGGGACCCCCAGGTCCCTGGGGGACCCCCAGATGTAAAAAATGACCAAATATGCAAAAATGACCAAATGACCACCCCAACGGGGCTGCTCACGGGGAATTCCCGGGGACCACCGACTCCTGCTGCTCCAGAACGGATGCCAAAGTGGTGGCGCCCCCAGTGGAGGACCCCCTCCACTGCAGCTCACATAAAATGCCGTAACTCGGGCTAGGAGCGTCCGGGAGAGCCGGGGCCGGTACCTATTCGTCCGCCAAGGCAACGCGGAGACCCCACCCCTCATTTCTCACATGGCCCTCTTCTAGCGCCACCATGAGGCCGATTCTTGCTAAACACATTTTTGGACACTGCTCCTACAGATTTTGCCCTAAAATCACGCACATCGGTACACAGTATGTCTACACATTGCCCACACAACTAGGAACCAATGGCAGTTACAGCCCTCTTTGTGTATACATGTGACCTACGGTCGCTTATCTCCCGATTAGGGAGTCTTACTGGTAGTGTAATAGGTGAAATAGTGTAATAGTGCATTACTTGTAATATTGAAATAGCATAAATGTTATTGCGACCGTTATGTCGCAGTTACTATCAAAACCTCGACCAGCTGTGAGTCCGTCCGTCCGTCCGTCCGTCCGTCCGTCCGTCCGTCAGTCAGTCAGTCAGTCTGTCTGTCTGTCGTGACTCACACGTCACACTTTTGCCCTGCTCATATCTCCGCAACCGTTGCCCAGATCCATGCCAAATTTTGCACACATACTCCTTGCCTGCCAAACCACAACCTCCACCCATCAATTCACACATGACCCTCTTCTAGCGCCACCATGAGGCCGATTCTTGCAAAACAAATTTTTGGACACAGCTCCTAAATTTTTTGTCCTAAAATCACGCAAATCGGTACACAGTATGTCTACACTCGTGTCATCAACATGGATCTGTCCCATATAGCGCCACCTTCAGGCCGATTTTTGAAAACACATTTTTGGACACTGCCCTAAAATCACCCTATTAGGGAGTCTTACTGGTAGTGTAATAGCGCAATAAGGGTAATAGTGTAATATTGTAATAATATAATAGTGTCATTGCGACCGTCAGGTTGCAGTTACTATCAAAACCTCCACCAGCTGTCAGTCTGTCAGTCAGTCTGTCAGTCAGACTTTCAGTCACACTTTTTCCCTTCTCATAGTGATTTTGGCTGCCAAACCACTACCCCCATTTCTCCCTCTTCTAGCGCCACCATGAGGCCGCTTCTTGCAAAACACATTTTTGGACACTGCTCCTACAAATTTTGCCCTAAAATCACGCAAAGCGGTACACAGTATGTCTACACTGGGTTGACACTGTCCAAGATAGCGCCACCATCAGGGCGATTTTTCAAAGACATTTTTGGACTCTGCTTTTACAGATTTTGCCGTAAAATCACGCAAAGCGTAAAATCACAGCAAAGCGTGATTTTAGGATGCCCTGATGGTGGCGCTATCTCGGACAGATCCATGCTGATGACATGAGTGTAGACATAATGTGTACCGCTTTACGTGATTTTAGGGCAGAATTTGTAGGAGCAGTGTCCAAAAAAGTATGTGTTTTGCAAGAAGCGGCCTCATGGTGGCGCTAGAAGAGGGAGAAATGGGGTAGTGGTTTGGCAGCCAAAACCACTATGAGAAGGGCAAAAGTGTGACTGAAAGTCTGACTGACAGACTGACTGACAGACTGACAGCTGGTGGAGGTTTTGATAAGAATGCACTATTACACTATTTCACCTATTACACTACCAGTAAGACTCCCTAATCGGGAGATAAGCGACCGTTGGTCGCTTATCTCCACAAAAAGGCCAAAAGTTTGTTTTACCAAAATCCTCCTGATGGTGGCGCTGGATGGGACAGATGCGTTTTGATTACATGACTGTAGAGATACTGTGCGATTTGTGTGATTTTAGGGCAAAATCTGTAGGAGCAGTGTCCAAAAATGTGTTTAAAAAAATCGGCCTGAAGGTGGCGCTAAATGGGACAGATCCATGTTGATGAGATGAGTGTAGACATACTGTGTAGCGATTTGCGTGATTTTAGGGCAAAGATTGTAGGAGCAGTGTCCAAAAATGTGTTTTAAAAAATCGGCCTGAAGGTGGCGCTATATGGGACAGATCCAAGTTGATGACATGAGTGTAGACATACTGTGTACCGATTTGTGTGATTTTAGGGCAAAAATTTTAGGAGCAGTGTCCAAAAATGTGTTTTGCAGAATCGGCCTCATGGTGGCGCTAGAAGAGGGCCATATGAGAAATGAGAGGTGGGGTCTCCGCGCTGCCGAGGCGGACGAATAGGTACCGGCCCCGGCTCTCCCGGTCGCTCCTAGCCCGAGTTAAGGCATTTTATGTGAGCTGCAGTGGAGGGGGTCCTCCACTGGGGGCGCCACCACTTTTGCATCCGTTCTGGAGCACCAGGAGTCGGTGGTCCCCGGGAATTCCCCGTGAGCAGCCCCTTTGGGGTGGTCTTTTTTGCACATTTGGTCATTTTTTACACCTGGGGGTCCCCCAGGGACCTGGGGGTCCCTGGAGCTCCGGGGGTCCTTCGAGGTTGTAGTTTGGCAGGCAAGGAGTTTGTATGGAAATTTTGGCATGGATCGGGGCAACGGTGGCGGAGATATGAGTAGGGGGAAAGTGTGACGTGTGACGAGTGACGTGACGGAGGGAAGGACAGGCTGACGGCTGGTGGAGGTTTGGATAGTAGAGAGTGTAAAAGTAACTGCGACCTACTACGGTCGCAATTAAACACACTTATTGCTAACCAGCCATGGACCCCCTTGGAAACCCCTCAGGGACCCCCAGAGGTCCCCGAACCACACTTTGAGAACCAGCCATGGACCCCCTTGGAAATCCGTCATGGACCTCCAGAGGTCCCCGAACCACACTTTGGGAACCAGCCATGGCTGTACGTGTACCAGGCTGTTGTGAACCAGCCATAGAAACCCTGGGGGTCCCCAAACCACACTTTGGGAACCAGCCATGGACCCCCTTGTAAACCCCTCATGGACCCCCTGCCTGCCTGCATGTTGATCCTATTACTTGTTGGATGTTAGACTAGCCTACAGCTTTTATTTTGAAGTTGTGTACCATGTGACTTGACACGTGGTCACGTGACATTCATGATGACGATTTCTTTCCTGGACTTGAAAATTGAATAATGGGCCTATTTTTTGTTTGTCGGTTCCAAATCAAATAATGCCAAAATATGAATCACACATTCAAAAAATTGAGCAAATTTTAAGCATTTTCCTGACTTTTTTGTGGGCTAGAAAATTGGAAAAATGGGCCCATTTTTTGATTGTTGTAATGGGGTAAGAAATTAAGAAATACCTTTTTCAAGATGTTTTTCCTTTGTTGGTTCCAAATCAAATAATGACAAAGACGAATCACACATTTAAAAAATTGAAGCATTTTCCTGATTTCTTTGCAAGCTAGAACATTTGAAAAATTGGTCCATTTTTTGATATTCGTAATGTGGTAAAAAAATGAAAAATACCTTTTTTAAAGATGTTTTTCCTTTGTCGGTTCCAAATCAAATAATGACAAATATGAATCACACATTTAAAAAATTGAAGCATTTTCCTGATTTTTTTGCAAGCTAGAAAATTGAAAAAATTGGTCAATTTTTTGATATTCGTAATGTGGTAAAAAATGAAAAATACCTTTTTTAAAGATGTTTTTCCTTTGTCGGTTCCAAATCAAATAATGACAAAGACGAATCACACATTTAAAAAATTGAAGCAAAATTGAAGCATTTTCCTGATTTTTTTGCAAGCTAGAAAATTGGAAAAATGAACCAATATTTGATTTTATGGGGAGCTGGAAAATTAAAAAATTGAGAGAAAAATGATTTTTTTAAATTGAATTCCTATTGAAAATCGAACGATACTTTAGTACCCTGACCGTGTGCCAGGCAGTGGTGGCCATCAGGCTCCGCCGCCATGAGCCTGACCCCCCAGCATGAAAGTTGACGACCTGTGCCGGCTGTTCCCTTCTCAAGGGCAAATTATCCCCCCGAGGGGCAATTTGTTGCACAGCCTGCAATGCAGTAAATACAGTCATCAACAATCAGCACACAGATGATTCACAAAAGCAACGTATAATTACATGGTGCTATTTGAACGGCCCAGTAGTATAGTAGCCGGTATGGCCGCAACTAATCGATTGTTTTCTTGAGCAGTTAGGTCCAAATTCTTTCGAAGTCGTTAGATCGTGTGGCTCGGCACAATCAATGGCTAATTTAAGAAGTGGATTGATAAAAAGGTGTTGCTTGTGTCATTAGAATGGGGAGTGGGAGTCAGTGGGTGCAGTCAGGGGAACCCTATCAGCACCTGTGGATCTGGAAGTTGCAACAGATCGGCCTTTTGCTGGAGGGAAAGAGACTGGAAGATGCAGGGAATGGATATGAATAATTTATACAAATAAAAGAGGACATAGGGATAGCCAACCAGTTGAGTTAGACAATGCTGTGTGAGCGCATGTGTGTGCTCCCAGGCACGCACGCACGCACGCACGCACGCACGCACGCACACACACACACACACACACACACACACACACAAGCACATGATTGACTAAAACCTTCATGGCTTTGCTTCATAGCACAGGATGGGACAATTATCGTGCTCATGCACTATATCCTCTCTTTTTGTCACCTTTCCTCAATTAACTTTCCCATCAACTCTCTGAAGCAACTGATTTCTATCACCACGGTGTGGCTGTGCTCCATGCAGGAGCATTATAGCATTTGTAGGAGGCATGCGGCCTCAGCATAAATCACTGTGACACACACACAAAGAAAAATAAATCTTCTTCAATACATGTTTCTTTCTTCAGGTTTTATAAACTACTCTTATAGTTTTCAACGCAGCTTCCGATTACAAAAGAACAGATCTATTCTCGTGTCATGACAGACCCTGTGCGGTTGAAATAGTGCTTGGGGATAATGAATGAAGATCCCTCTGTGTACGGAAACAGCATCCATATACTGTATGGACCGATGTGTTCTTAATTGTCTTCATGTATTCATTCTTGTTTCATCGATCATTATTCAAAGTTATTTTAACAGCTTGAAAGAATACAATTTCTAAAACTAACACGCACACATACTGTATGCACGCACGTTGCACGCGGCCCGCACTGAAACCCCTGCTTCCAATTAGAGCCGTATGATTTAACTTAAGTATGTGGCAAGTATGTCTCTAGAGAAATACAAGAGCCCTATCCTATTGTTTGTTTGTTTGTTTTATTTTCACTTACAAGAACATTTTAAAATTATTACAAAGATTTAAAAAAAATGTGAAGGAGAAAGCCTAAAAACCCTCCAGGGCTTTCTGGGAATTATTAAAAAGATACGATTACAACAGAGTAGAATATGCATATCCTTTACAAATAAAACATTAATAAAAACATTAAAATAGATGAAAAAGAAAGAGCCCTATCTTACAACCTGTGCAAAGCGGTGCAAAATGCAACGCAGATGTCATTGCCAGTTTACACCCATGCTGTGTATGTATCAAATGTAGGCTGCTTGCGCATCTGAGTGTCCACAGGTGTGTTGGTGTTGAAATGACCTGGGGTCAGGTGCATTGATGGTGTATTGCTACAGCAGGTGGAGTGAGGAACGTCATAACGCGATTGCGCCTTAGACCAGCTCTGGCCTAATCTAATTCAGTCCCCCAGTGCATTATTTACCTCTGTCTAATTGTGACCCACCCACACTAGACCCACTGCAATTTGTCGATCGTCAGAACAGATCTACTGACGATGCCATTGCCACATCTCTACACTCAACCCTCTCACACCTTGAGGTAACCAAGTTAAAGAGTCTGGGTCTAAATTCAAGCCTTTGCGGCTGGATCCTCAACTTTCTGACACAAAGACGTCAAGTGGTGAGGATGGGAACAATGACCTCTGCCCCTCTGACTCTCAGCACAAGTGCCCCCCAGGGATGCATTTTGAGCCCCCTCCTCTACTCCCTGTACACCCACGACTGCGTGGCCCTGTTCAGCTCCAACCAAGTGATCAAGTTTGCGGACGACACTACAGTCATAGGCCTGATCACCAACGATGATGAAACAGCCTATAGGAGAGAAGTGGAGAATCTGGAAGCATGGTGCCAGGAGAACAACCTATCTCTCAATGTGGACAAAACAAAAGAGATAATCTTTGATTACAGGAGGCCTCCTAAAGTCCACTCATCCATCCAGATCGGGGGCGCTGCAGTGGAGAGAGTCAAAGAGTTCAAATTCCTGGAAGTACACATCATTGAGGATCTCACCTGGGCAGTGCAAACAGAAAAGGTGGTCAAGAAAGCACAACAATGCCTCTACTTTCTCAGGAAACAGGGGCACCATGGAGAGCATCCTGACTGGCTGCTTCACAGCCTGGTACGGCAGCTGCACAGACCGCAAGGCACTGCAGAGGGTCTCGTGGACAGCCGAACACATCAGCGGATGCGATCTCCCCCATCCAAGCCTTGTACGACAAACGCTGTGTCAGCAAAGCCTGTGGAATCATCAAAGATCTTCACCATCCCAACCACGGTCTGTTTAAGATGTTGCCACATGGAAAACGTCTACGCAGTCTCAACGCTTCTGGCAACAGACAGCAAAAAAGCTTCTTTCTACGAACAATCAGGCACATGAACGAACTATCAAGAACGAGAAAGATCCAGGGCAAAAGGAATCGCTAGCCCCCCCCCCCCCCCCCCCCTTTCGTCCCCTCCTTGAGCTGCACTTACTTCACATAAAAAGATACTGTGAAGTTTTGAATATACTAACCTGTTGCACATAGAACACACTGTGAAAATGTTTACAAAAAAAAGTTAAGTACAGTAACAACTACTGGAAAAAATATACTGTTGGCATATAGAAGATGCCAAACTTAATGTAAATGTACTTTTGAGGATGCTCTTTTATTTTTCTCTTTGCTCTTTTGCCTTTTGCACTCAAATCTCAAATCTTTCTACATCTTATTACCGTAATATTACCCTTTTAGATTATTATTAATTTTAGATGTTTGCTGTTATTATATTGTTGCTGTTATTATACATACCACTGCATTGTCTGAAGGATGCCAAAAAAAACAAGTTTTACCCTTATGTATCTGTACAAAAGACGTAACAATAAAGTACAAACTTGAACCTTGATGCTGCCTGCCACACCTTTGGTATATGTACATATAGCCACAACAAGGAAATAAAACAACCTTTCACACAGGAGAGCAGATGCTTCTCTTCTGTCCGGACAGTGGCTCGATCTCCTTGAATGTCTGTGGAGATGACTGATTTATCCTGTTGTGCCTCGATTACCAGGTGCGCAGCCACACGCACACGCATATATGTAAGCAATTTACCCCGAGTGAGAGGACATTATGCTCTCATAATGTCCTGTGTGAGGGTGTTATCGGACGAGGCGCAGCCGAGTCCGATAACACCTCACACAGGACATTATGAGAGCATAATGTCCGACCCCGAGTGGTAAATAGCTTTTCTACCACATCTACCATATACACGAAAGAAAACACAGTTGTAACTTGCAAAGTTCTTCCTGGAAGCAAGTCCTCACACAACTGCGGCGGTTGTTCTGCCATAACCTCCGGAATTTAGCCAATCAGAATCCAGTATTTGAACACGTGACCGCAATATGTGGTAGAAACACATACATTTATATATTTTCACATTTAGAGACATCTCATTTCTTTTTTAGGTCTCCAGCTAAAAGGTTTGGGAACCACTGTGTGTAGCAGCCTATTTACGCATTCGATAGTATTGTTAGTTTTTGTATTGTTAGTATATCTGCCAGCTGAAGATGAATACAACATTCCATTTGTTCTGTAGATGAAATGATTAAGTGCTTGGATGATGGCTGGCGGTGCGCTACTCTCTTATATCCTAGTTGATTTCCTCCTATGAGAACGGACATCTTGTTGCAGTGGCTGATCATGTCTGGATATCATCTAAATTGTTATTCAATCGCCAGACAATTGGCAGCGACTTCTCCTCCGTGTCCACGGCTCAATAAGGTCGTACTAGATATAAAATGTGTTTAAAAATGGATGTGAAAGTATTATAAAAGAATATATTTGACGTGTTTTTATTCGCCACCTGGCCACGTCGTCACAGTCTCTCAGCTCGTCTGAAGCAGGTGGCATTTATGTAGCGAGAGCCAAGAGCGTCAATGTCATGAAGACAGTTCAGCTCACATAAAAATAACATTATTATAGGTAACCCATTAAGACCTGAGGTCTTCTAAATCATGAAAAAAAAACATGTTTCTATATCAAACATTTTCATGCCAAGGACCCCCCCATTTATGTGTATTTGGCTGCCGACCCCCATCTGAAAATCCAGAGGCATAGATTTGAGTAAAAAAATAAAATTGTCTTTAAAGATCTATTCAAAGATTTACCCAAATTGTCACGATTTTTCCAAATGAGCACATCTACTGTACAAGCTCATAGCGCCGCACGTATGCGCTTGTATATCTGCTATTTTTTGAATAGCCAAAGTAGCCTATTATAACATGATAATGGTTAAAGTGGTTCAGACCAAAAATGACACAGATGTAGTGTTGGGTTCAAGGTCAACCTTCATTAGCGTAATAATGTCCCCTCTCGTCCCCCCACTAGACTGTGTGATGTCAATCTGGTGCCGTCGGGGTCCCCTGATCACCCCCAGAACCACACCCACTGCTGTGACCCAACCAGGGGTGTCGCACCAAATTCTGGGCCCCGGGTACAAGGATTCACTGTGGGGCCCCTGTGCTTTAACTATTGAAAAATAGCAGATATACAAGCTCGCAGCGCGGCACCGAGTGCCGCGCTGCGAGCTTGTAGATCTGCTATCTTTGAAAAATCATGAAAATCTTTGAATATTTCAAATCCTTCTAAGGTTTTTTGAAAAATCTGTTTCGATGTCAGTGGAGCTCAAACCTTTTCATGTGAAGGACCCCCAAAATGATATGTATTTGGCCACGGACCCGCATCTCAAAATATTTAGTTCCAGGGACCCCCCCAGAAGCAGAATTTGAGTTACAAATGTTCGCTTAAAAAATACATATATTCAAAGATTTGCACACATTTTCACGACTTTTCAAAAATAGCAGATCTACAAGCTCGCAGCGCGGCACACGGTGCCGCGCTGTGAGCTTGTATATCTGCTATTTTTCAATAGCTAAAGTATAAAATAATTAAGGCCCCTCCACCACCTTGGGCCCTAGTAACTCAGTCCAACTTTCCTACCCCTTGTGACGCCCCTGGACCCAACCTTCAACAGTATAGCATCTCAGCTTAACCAAGATGTCATGTGCATGGTCTAAACAGTGGTTCTCAACCTGTGGGTCGGGACCATAGAGTTATAAGAAGAATAGAGAGGGCACCAGATATCCCCGCCCGTCCACTTGCATTGAGTTGCTCACCCAGCGCATGAGGCGTTTTCACCCCTCCTTCCGCGTAGTAAAACTGTGACGTAGTGGGGCCACTGTGATGCATTTTTCGTCATAGTTTGTGTTCATGGACGCGCTGGGGCTCAAATTCATGAACGAGCTCTTCCGGTATGAACGCGCGTCAATACAAAGAAGCCTATGCGCGTTCATGTGGTTAGTGGCCCCAACTGCAGTACCTCAAAACGGTCACCATGTCCATTTGGTTTCAGGGCGCCCCCAGGGTTCTGGGGGCTTGGTCGGGATCCCCAGAGGGGTCCCCAAATTATTTTGGGGGGGTCCCCAGATAATTAACTTAATGTGCAACAATGTTTTCTCACTCAACAGTAAAGAAACCAACATTACATTTAAGTGTATCTATAGAGGGTATCTCTACACATTTCTAAAGTGACAATTTAAGGACTTTTTAATACCTATAAAATGACAAATTAAACATTGGCCAAATTGTCAAATATTAGAGGCAGAAATGTTGAAAATAGCAGATCTACATGCTCACCACAAAGCGTTGTGAGCATGTAGATCGGCTATTTTCAAAATAGAACTGTGTTAAACAAAATGTAATGCCTCAATTCTTCTGGATGGGGGGGTCCCCAGTTCAAATAAGATTATTTTGGGGTTGCGGCCTGAAAAGGTTGAGAACCACTGGTCTAAACCATCCTTATCCATATTTATATCACAGACATGCAGAGTTGTTTTTTTCCCCAGACACAGGCAAGAGCAACGGTGCAGAAATCCAGCGAATTCAATATTATGTCAGGCAGATTTATATAGTTACAACGTGATTATTTATACATTATTTGCAATGCCACTATGAATACCACCAAGTGAATTTAATTAAAGACGACAAATCAAATTTAGTTCAAAGGAAGCGTATTGATTGTATCCAAACAAAAATGCCACCCATAGCACGCACGCACGCACGCACGCACACACACACACACACACACACACACACACAAAATTGCAAGGTGACATTCCAATCACTGGCTGATTTGCTTCTGTTGTCTGCACTCGTGTTGCTCAATCTTTTTTATTTATTTTGTGATTGCACCATCTGTGAATGTACATTAGCTGATCCAATATAGACTTTTTAAAAAGCCTCTCCCTGCAGTCTGTCAGCAGACACATCTCAAACAGGGTTATTAAACAGTAGAGTTCTTTATTTTTGCATGGTTTTTACTTTGATTTCTTTGTGATTTGTTATTCTCATTCAGTTAGTTTAAAGTGGGATTGCTGGTTTAGTTTATTTTGAATTCTTTTTTTGATTAGGATTAGTTTTAGTTTAGTATTAGTGTTATTTGTTTTTTATTGTAATATGGATTAGTCAGAGGCAAGATTCAGGTAAAAAAGAAATTGCAGATCTACAAGCTGACAGCGTGTTGCGATGCAACGCATTGGGAGCAACGCATTGAGAGCATGTAGAAAAACCAAAAGACCTAAATTGGGGAGAATACACTGTTTAGCCAGTTCTGTGAACTGTTTAGCATTTTAGTTTTTTTTTTAATATTTCCTATGAAAGCAGCAGATCAGCACTAATGGAATACTTTGCTTAGATTGATCAAACGTCTTATAACTGCAGTTTATTGAAGTTGTACAATAGGTGTTTCTGAAACTGAAGTTCTGAGGAATCAAACTTAAAAGGACTTTCATTCTCTCTTTTTTTTTAAAGATTTGTTTTTGGGCTTTTTATGCCTTTATTTGATAGGATAGTAGACTGACAGGAAATGGGGAGAGAGATGGGGACTGACATGTGGCAAAGGTCGTCCGGATTAGGAATCAAACCGTCGACGCCAGCAGGCATCATAGCCTATTATGTGGTATGCGCCTTGACCACTAGGCCAGCGGACGCCCCAGACTTTCATTCTCTTGACCCAAAACATCTTTTGAAAAATGATTCATGTCTGAATTGATTTATTTCTTTATACTTTACCTTACAAATGAATAATAGCTAATAATATGCTAATTCTACCTTGTTTCTTAACCAAAAATTGCGAAAATAGGAGAGAGATCAAGCAAGAGATCTACAAGCAACACATTGCGATGTGACACGTTTTGAGCTTGTACATTTATTTTTGCTATTTGGCATAAAGGGATTGAGTGTTCATCAATGTTTTGGTTATGTGATAAAGTTTCCCGGCTTCCACCACACGTTGTGTTGTGAACATGTAGATGTGCTATTTTCACTATTTTCAACTTTTCGCATTGATGGTGAGTGTGTGCAGGGAGGCAGGCAAGGGGTATCGATAATAAGAAATGTTATTTGTAACGCACTTTATATTTGACACAAAGTAGTGTTACATCAGTGGCTGGGGTGGGAGGGGACAGCCACATTGGCTCCGCCCCTGTCTGTACATCCCACACGGTTAGAGAATGGAATGAAAATGCAAGCAAAAAGCAAAGAGGTCATTTAAGCAATTCAGTGCTCGCTGTCATTTAGGGTAATTGTAATCTTTTCTCCACATAATGACCACAATAACTCACTTAATCACCACTACTGGGCCTATTCTAGAAATTGCATGGTAGGCAATTTCCTTTAATTTCTTTTCTAAATCCAGAGTGCTCATTGACTACAACAATACCACCAATGAGCACTTTGCAATTATTAGCTTTATGCTCATTCCAAATGGTATCATTGCCTGTTCTGTGACGATCACTTGCCGCATAATCACTAATAAAACAATGCTGAAAAGCGAACCGAGGTGTAAGCACACCGCAGAATACATAACGTATTAATGAACTGCTTACACATCTATTCTAGCCATTACATGCACAATCCCTCAGCAAAACACACCGTATAATAAAGATTATCTCATTCATCACTGTCTAACTAACACATCCCAATGGCTAACAGGGAGTCATATGCAGCTGCATTCACTCATGCAAGCACACGCACACTCATGCACAGGCACGTGCACACATCAAGGGGTGCCTGAGCCCCTCCCCATATACCCGTCAGTAAAAAGTGCCCCCTCCAGACCATGGATGCAGTTTTCACTATGGTGAAAGAAATGCAAATGCCCTCTTTCCATGCCATACCTAAAGGCAGCATGTCCGAACTCTCCTGAACTTGAATGCAGCATCTTATGTTGAAAGAATTGCCCTTTCTGTGTAGAAATCCATGCCGTTATACCACATCTCCAGTATTCACTTGATTATGCTAGGTTTAGTGTGGTATCAAGTACCGAAAATAGCCGACCTCCAAGCTCACAACGAGTCGCAGCGTGACACGTTGTGAGCTTGGAGGTCTGACATTTTCAATATTTTCACCAAAGGCCCTTTTAGACGTTTCAGCCCCTGCCTCTCGAACATTCTCTGCACGTCCCTGCTCATGCACCCACACCAATACTTTTGTACTTTCACTTAAGTAAGACAGTAACATTAGTTAGTATTTTTAATTTTTTATATTGTGATATTTGTTACTTTTAAATCTAAGTATTTCTTCCACCCTTCACTTTGGTTTTGCAAACCTTTGCGTCATTGAATTCACATACTGCCACTGCACATCCCCAAATCCCACCCTAACCTTATGAAACCTCTGTCAAAATCTATGTGGGGACACCAATTCTGTCCCCAATTTGACACGTCGACCCCAATCAAATGGTTTTCTGTCCAAGACTTCTCTCTAATTGTGTGTCAGGAACACACGCACACGTATACACATGCACGCACACACACATGCACGCACAGTCGCACACCCACACCCACACCCACACACGCACACGCTCACATGCACAGAGCGTGACAGAGGAAGGCGGTAGAGAAACGGTATCATCCGCAGGGATAGTCATCAGGAGAAAATCCATGGGGTCAACTTCAGGTGCTTATGGACTTATTAATCAATTAGCTGTAGAGTCCCTGCACTGCCCTGTCTGCCCGCGTTTGTCCAGTGTTTCATCATCGTTGCGCTGGCTGACCCTGCTGCTCAGCAAGGCAGGAGGCCAGATATTATAAACACTGAGTTGTCTGCTCGTCTTGGCAAAGCATAGCAAAGACAAGCCATCCTCCACCTGTCCAGCAGGAAGCACATCAACAAACGGCCAGGCAGATCCCTTTAAAGCCCATAGAGACCTGAGGCCGATTATTACAAAGGCCTTCTAAATCAGCACGGTATTGTTTCAGACTTTTACGTATTCAAAATTGTTCAACACTTTTCAAACGCTTTCAAAGATTTTTTCAAAAATAGCTGTGAGCTTGTATATCTGCTACTTTTGAATAGCCAGCGCAAACATTTGCAACAATGACACAGATGCTTTCACCACTATATATGCGGTAAAACTGTACTTGTAGTTGGTACAGTACGCTCTTTGAGACGCAGTGAGACAATGCTATTCTTGGCGAACGTTCCCCCCAGCAGGCATGTGCACACATAGACATCAAAGGGGGCTTGCCCCTGCTCTTTTATCCATCTGTAAAAAGTGACCTCTCCAGACCATGAATGCAGTTTTTACTATGATGAAAGAAATGCAAATGCCCTCTTTCCATGCCATACCTCAAGAGAAAACGTAAAAAAAGACTTATTTGGGATGCTCCTTTTAGGCAGGGCGTTTAACTGTACTTTTACTGTACTATTCTTTTTTTATTGTATTGACTACTTGTAGGCCTACTGTTCTCCATTTTTGTCTAATAAAATACTCAATCAATCAATCAATCCAAACTCTGCTGAACTTGAATGCAGCATCTTAAGTTGAAATCAAGAAATGTGTAGCAGCTGCTGCGACGCGTTGTGAGCTTGGAGGTCTGCTATTTTTTTATGTTTTCACTAAAAGGCCCTTTTAGAAATTTCAGCCCCTGCCTCTCTAAAATGTTTTGCACGTTCCTGCCCCCCAGAAGATGCTGGTGTAGTTAGCAGGTTCGCAGTGCCTCAGTAACGGGGTAAGGCTTGCAACATTTGTGTTAGGTGTTACATCATACGTGTCAACTGGCGCGTTTGATGCAAAGGGAAATATTTGGGGTTTTGCTAAAAGGAAAACGTCAGTACTACTGTCTGTCATTCCAGGAACCCTTCCTTGCAAATTGTTGTGGCCTGCTTTAAATCCAAAGAAAGTAAGCCCAGCTTGCTGACTGAGCCATGAGGCCCATAATCTCCTGTTTCTGTAGTGTGCGTGAGGCAGCTTGATGTACAAGTACACTCGTCCACATGATTGTAATGTAGCTTTTTCTAGAGATTACTCAAACTCAAAGGGTGAAGCAGGCTTTTATTTTCATGTTTGGACACCCTAGAATATAAAGCGTATGTGTATGTGAACCTCTAAAGACCATGTGGATGTACATCATATTCAATCACACTTTGAATGTGTCTCCCTCAAAACCAGCTGGTCACAAACGCCAACAGGCAACTTTTAGAGCACATTGTGTCACATTAGTGTAGTCTGTAATGTGCCACATTACAGTACTGTCGGCACCTCAAACATGGGTCTAATGGTTGGCAAGTTATGAGGATTTTTACCCCGAATGTAGAGGTTCATTGTTCTGAATGAACATTTGGTAATAGAATAGAATCAATTTTGATCAGATTCATGATCTCAGTAGTCAAGAAAGACAATATGTTCTACACAGCCAAACAAAATGTGTAGATAAATCAACTTGGTTGATTTCAAGGCACACAGGCTCCTCATTCAGACATCTGTCATATCAAAACTTGACTATTGTAACTCTCACTGGCCTCCCGGCATGTGCACTTAAGCCTCTCCAACTGATCCAAAATGCCGCGGCACGACTGGTCTTCAACCAGCCAAAATTCTCACGTCTCCCCCCTTGTCTGCTTCCTCCACTGGCTCCCTAAACCCATAGCACTACTGTAACACTCCCCTTCCCTCGATGACCACACATGAAGCTAGATAGTATTTTCTTTTTTCTTTTCTGTTTTAGAAGATTAGGTGCGTGGTCTAACTATGTTATTATTATTTTGTTCTAAATTGATATTCCTATGCATTTGTTGTATTGTTGTAATGTACTGACATATTATCTTGCTTATTATATTGATGTATTACCTGCTTATTGTAAGTCGCTTTGGATTAAAAGTGTCTGCTAAATGCCTAAACTATAAACTGTTGAAATTACAACCCTATCAGAGAAGCATTAGACATATTTATTCCTATTAGGGCAAGTTCACACTGTCTGCCTTTTATTCCCTGCCTAGAGCTAAGCCAAAAATAGTTTTTGGGGATTTTGTTTCCATAAGCACAATGCTCACACAATTTAGACAAGCGATTCTGCATTTGTCTAAGCTAATGTAAAAAACACGCATGCAGGCCGGAACGCACACACATGCGCGCAACTGGGGACTCCTTCAGTTCCATAGCCTTTTCATCCAGTGAGACTGTCTCCTCCCAGAGTTCACGCTTGTCCCAGACAGAGCGGAATGGTGAAAGATTGCCTTGGATTTATAAAACCAATTTAGATTCCCCAAATTGTGTTGGACTTGGAGCCATGGATATAGCGAATTATGTCAGCATCGAGGCCCCACCACCATTACAACATTTATTTTGCAGTCGTGGAGGTCAGGTGAGGAGAACATCCTCAGCGATGCACCACTCTCTGGAGCTGAGGACCTGGCTCTCATGCGCTGTTCATTTAGTCTATACTATAAACTTTGACGAAAATGTTCGTCGACTACCTTTTGTCACTGACAAAGACTAAATAAAAACAAAATAAATACTAAGCCTTGATGACTAAAATCTACAAGCTCACAACGCATCGCAGCACAACACGTTGTGAGCTTCTAGATCTGCTATTTTCGGCATGAAGCTAAGTACAAATCAGGTATTACGGCGTCATCATCACTGCCTGCTAAGGTACATTTTAGTCGACTAAAGTAACTGTAGATTTAGCCGACTAAAATCTTCTGATATTTAGTCAACAAAAACTAGACTAACACTAGTAAGCAGGCACGTGCACACATAGACATCAAAGGGGGCTTGAGCCCCTGCCCTTTTATCTGTCTGTAAAAAGTGCCCTCTCCAGACCATGAATGCAGCTTTTACCATGGTGAAAGAAATGCAAATGCCCTCTTTCCATGCCATACCTGAAGGCAGTATTCAAGATAATTACCTTGTCCAAACTCTCCTGAACTTGAATGCAGCATCTTATATTGAAAGCATTTCCCTCTCTGTGTAGAAATCCATGCCGTTACGCCACATCTCCAGTATTCACTTGATTATGCTTAGTTCAGTGTGGCGTCAAGCATTGAAAATAGCCGACCTCCAAGCTCACAACTTAATCTTGGAGGTCTGCTTGGAGGTCTGCTATTTTCAATATTTTCACCAAAAGGCCCTTTTAGACATTTCAGCCCTTGCACATTCTCTGCACGTCCCTGCTAATAAGTAAAGACTAAAATGAGACTACAAATTATTGGAATTTTCTTCAAAAGTTGCTGTCAAAATGAACACTATGGTCCCATGTGAACCTTGAAGAAGCACTGGCCACAATGTTGGGAAGAGGATGGTCTCACTGTGTCTGTGAGTAGATAAACAAATAAATAAAAAATACCCCTATTTTATATGAATGAATTAATAACGGTTTGTGATGAGCGAAAGATTATATTTGCTAATGCATTCTTCACCAAACTCCATGTCAAACAAGATTTAGTCACTGTCTGTCGGGCTGAAACCTCTCATCCAGTAAATAACAACGTTGTTATTATTTAGTCACAAGAAGCTCTCATTAATACTTTTATTGGTTAAAGATTTATTAAGCCCACATAGTTTTGCTACTACTTTATGAAACTTTACTTTATGAAAAATATGGTATAAGCATTCTTCCCAACAACAACCAATGGTGGAAAAGAGTACTCACATTTTATACTTAAGTAAAAGTATCAATACTGCAATGTAGAAATACTCCGTTACAATTACAAGTCTGGAATTCAAAATGTACTTGAGTAAAAGTACAAAAGTATTGGTATCACAATGTACCACTCTTGCATCTGGAAACACTGGTATAGTGCCTTATTTTAGTGTTCTGATTGCTTTGTTTTTATTTTAAATTTATTGTGATATTTTGAATTTTGGCAGTTTGTAGATGGGCTATTTTCAAAATGTATAGGCCTATAGTTCTGAAGTTGCTCATGCATGTTTTGTTATAATAATCCAAATCAAAATGTATAAAGTAACCAGTAACTAAATCTTTTCAAATAAATGTAGTGGATTATAAAAGTATAATATTTGGATCCGAGATGTAGTGGAGTAGAAGTAAAAGTATTGGAAATTGGAAATATTCAAGTAAAGTACAAATTACTCAAAATTGCACTTAAGTTCAATACTTAGTTAATTTACACCACCGACAACAACACCACCAAACGTTTGTTGGAACCCGATCCTTTACCATGGCTTGTTGTGCGCGTGGTTCAAGCATCCTCAGGGTGCCTCAACAACCAGAAGGTGTTCATGGCAATGCCCAATAGTTTCTGAACTAATGGCATGACTAATGCTCTCCTGGTCCGTCTGACAGAGGAGGCTCAGATGTGACTCTTTGGTGACTGACACAGGGTCGATCGCCCTGCAGAGCAGCAGGTGCACAAACTGGAGCAGGAGCTGTGGCGGAGCTATAGCTGTAGGGTGGGTGGGTGTTCTCTGGGGGTCCATCTTGGACAGGGCAGCTACCGGCTGCTGCCAGTCAGGTGTCACTGCCACTGCCACCGGCGAGGCTGGGGCTGCATGGGGGGCTGTGTGGGCAATGACTGGTCGCCCTTGTCACCGCGGTGGGATCCTGTGTGGAAAAACAACAAACATAGCACCACTCTGAGTAATGAGAACACAAACACAGCAAGACATTTTTTTGACAACTATCTGTGCAAAAAGAAGTTGGGATGTATTTTTAGTCTAAAATAAACAAAAGGGTGGCTGATAAAAGTTGCATGTGGTCTATGAATACATTATATAGTCACACTGTTTAGTGTCAATGTGCAACCTATGCCTTAAAATGAATCAAACACGGAACTGAAAGTTTTATGATTGGCCGCTAGTTGCGCTGTTCTGGCACCAGAAGGAACATGTTCTCCATAGGAGTCCATTATATTCCTCCGAACTTTTACATTTGATTTTCTTACCTTAATAAACATTGTCATGAGTATTTATTCCTGATTCCTGTCGCTAGTTTAAACTAAAGCCTCGTTTCAATCACCATGATATGCGTTTTGTGAAAATATGGTCCAATTTATGTTATATTGGATGTTATAGCAGGGTATGCTGTAGGAGGGGCTTGTGATCATAGGCTTGTGATGATTCTTCTTCGTGTGCTTTATTTTCGGCAAGCTCAAGACAATGTCCCATGTATCCCTGCAGTTGCATTTGACCCTTGGCAGCCAATAGCATTTGAGATGGTATCATTTCTACCAATGAACGTTGATTGCTACAATGATGGCGGCACCCATTTCTATACAGCATAGAAACCAGTGGCTTTCCACCGTCCATTTTTTTTTTTTTTTACAGTCTATGCTATTGCATTAGCTATATATATATTTCTTATTTTATTTTTTATTTTGCTACTGTGGTATCCTATGGAAACCATATCCACCAAATATGGGCATGAATTTCATAGTTTATGGTGTATTTTATCTATCCATTTGTCAGATCCATGGAACAGAAGGCTGTTATTTACATTAGGATAATTCAATCAAGTCTGTCTGCCTGTCCCTCGATGGCGAGTCGATGCAACAAAGGAGGCTTATTTCCATTCACCCCCCAGGGTTCCTGGGTGGGGGCAACGTGTCACTTCCCTGTCTTTGTCACCTGTTGTGTGCTAGAATGGCCACGTATATTGCAGATGCTAATCTACTCAGCTCGTCTGGACATGTTGGTCCGCCTCCGAGTTGGTTTTAAAAGATCATAGAATTGTATGTATTGTGTGCATTTCCCGGGAGCCGCCAGGCTGGCCGGTGGTCCAGAAGGCTTTCATTGCATCTCCTACAATAAACCTGAACCATCTCAGAACATCTCTGCTCCGTCTGCGTTCATTCCTGGCTGCAATTGCTTGTCTTTTCTCTTAACTTCTTCTCCGTGGCAACAAAGGAATTATGGTTAAATTCAACTCACAGTAACTCCGGGTATTTCTATTATAGACTCTTTGTCTATTAAGATACTTCACTACAGCTACAGTAGGCCTATACATCTAGTGAAGATGGATGTATTTTGTCATGCTACAGTTTTCAGTTGGCACTTCTTTTCATTGCTTATTTAAAGGTTCTACACCAGGGGTGGGCAACTTTGATGATGGAGAGGGCCACTATATTTTCACACTCACTCCAGAGGGCCACAATGCATACTGTCATACGCGTCGCAGTGTGACGCGTTTTGAGCTTGTAGATCTGCTATTTTTTGCTGCAGAATTATTTTTAGTTATTTTAATTGGAATCCTGACAGGTAGCATTTTTATTTAATTTCAAATGCATGTATATGTTCTTATGCTAACTTTATCAACTTAAATTCAAATACATTGGATATAAAAAAGACTAGTGCTAAGTCATTAAGTCTACTAATATAGACTGAAGTAATTAAAGTGACTCATGTTTGCATGGTTGGAATTGTAACAGCTCAGCTGAAACCAATAACATATCTGTATTCCAATATTAACCAGCGGGCCACATTAAGTGAAGGTGGGGGCCGCATGTGGCCCCCGGGCCGCCATTTGCCCTTGTATGTTCTACACCATGCATTTAAAAATAATTAAAATCATATTGTTTATGTCCCCAAAAAGTTTTTCAAAATGTTTGAGGCTAAAATTACCACTCCTGAATACAGAGCCCATGTCATTTCTGCCTGGCTTTCAGAGCATTTTCAGCTTCAGTACCACCTTGTCCTGAGTGTCACCCTGAACCTGTCCTTAGCTGAAAGCTTAAAAGTCAATACTTGCAGTTACCGCTTTTTTTCCGAATCGACCGAAAAAAGCTGTAAAAGCTTAGTGAAAACATCATCTTCCACTGCAGAGATGGGATGCACATCGGTAGCCATCATTGACACTCAACCTGGTCACGCTTTCTTAATATACGTTTTGCCACATTTATTCAAAGTGAAAGGCCATGCTGATATTTTCCGTGAAGTAGTCGGGCATCACTCGACTCACCACTGTCAGTGTGTGTGTTTCCAGGGCTAATCTCCCACCCATTTTCAACATTGAACTATGTCATTATTATATACCTTGGGGCTTTGTGTGGAAATAAGAAAAATTGGTGTGCTGTTCCACTGCGTTTATAATGCATTATGACCAACACTTAAAAACACATTATAAACATTGTTATAAGTTGTCTTACATGCTTATACCCTCTTTATAACGAGTGTTATAATGCCCTATAAGTGCATTATAATGCATTACAAAAGGCTTATAGAGGCGACTTTTAAGTAAAGTGTTACAGTTTTTTCCCACCCACATACGTTATTTTCATAGTACTGATAAATCATATAAGACTGACCATATGGTCACATGAAGTTTGAGAAGCCACACTGTGATTAGACCCGGTGTGGTTGTTAACGTTTAGCATTTAAACATTTCGAAGTCACACCCCTACTGCAGGCACACAGAGAACACACTCAGATGACTCCATCATCTTGACAGGTGGATTTGACAAAGGGTGAGAAGGTGAAGATCATATGCAAAGCGGTTCGGGTTGTCAGCAGTTTGACAGTGATCAAGAGGAGGCTGACACAAGAATGATGTCACATGTAGTACTCTTGCATCATTGTGAGGAATGATGAAACACATGTGGAAGTATAGGGATTTAAAAAGATAGAGATATACTGTATATATTTTGATTTCAAGTACAGTATGTGAGTGAGTCCACACGAAAACATTCAAATAGATTTGTTTTTATAATTTGCACCATCACACCTTAATCCCATGGCTTAGCACCATCACACCTTAATTCTTCTTTTTCTTGCACCTCAACTAATAAGTCCATAGCTTATCGTTTTCAGTATATATCTGCTGCTATGCTCACACACCTTGAAGTCTTACCTCAGGTACTTTCCGTACTTTTCCGTACTTTTTTGACATCTGTCAAACTGTGTGACAACAAAGTTGATTATGTTTCTGAATTGACTAAATCGATGGGTGTGATTAACCACTTAACCCTGCATTACACATCGTTGTGCAATGGTGGCGTACAGAAATAGCTAAAATCTACAAACCAAAAATGTCAAATAATTGTGAAATGCTGATTTGAAGACCCACCCAGCCCTGATGGTGTGAGGTGCAACAGCCAACAGCCAAGCATACCTCAGACATCAGCAGCAACTGAGATAGTAGAGATAAGAAGAAAAAAAAAGTCTTTGTCAATGCAATACAAAAAGTACCCAAAAAGTAACAATTATGATCCCATTATCCTATAAAGTTTTGCAAAAAGCACTACAGCTAACATTTATGTCTTTGATCTCAGTTCATTTTGGGCCCAACACCTGCCTTCCAGAGGTATTTTATAGATACTATCTTTGATCCTCCATTTTGCACTCTGGGTATGTTTGGAAGGGTATTTTCTGGCCCAGTAACAAGAGAATGTGTGCTTCTGCTTTACGAGGAAAAATAATAAAATGGAAATGGACGGATGTGTACTAACTTAGGGTCATAATTTCATCGGTAACAGATGGAAACTGTAAAGCTGTCAGCAACAACATGAACATAATTTTGCCACTGTCACATCCATAAACGCCTGTTATGTCCTATAAAAGGGAAGGATTGTCAGAGATGGAGGCATTGAAACATTGGTGGAAGAAGTACATTTGTTTTTTACATACAGTATTTTCTGGACTATAAGGCGCACCTGACTATAAGGCGCACTGTCAATGAATGGTCTATTTTCAAACTGTTTTCATATATAAGGCGCACCTGACTATAAGGCGCACATAATAGACGCTACCGTTGCGTTATGCATCCAACATATGGAGCTGTGCTAAAGGGAATGTCAATGTCAATGAAGGATCCATATATAAGGCGCACTGGACTATAAGGCGCACTGTAGTTTTTTGAGAAAATTAAAGGCTTTTAAGTGCGCCTTATAGTCCGGAAAATACGGTAATTGAAAGTATCAATACTCTAATGTAGAAATACTCTGTTACAATAAACAAGTCTGGTATTCCTGTAAAAGTAAAAAAGTATTGTCATCAAAATATAGTACTCTATGAAAATTATGTATGAAATGACCCATTTCACAAGTTTTCAAGTGTATAAAATATATACAAATATTTCGAGAGAAAAAAGACCATTGTATTGTACAGAACTTGAGTACACGTACTTAGTTACCTTACACCACTGCATTGAAGCAGTGCTGTTTAAGAAACCCCATGCAGCACCTACACACAAATCTGTATTGCAGAGGCACGAGCTGTGAAGATAGTGGAAAGTGCCACAGCCTCTTTGCTGTGCACTTGCTGGGCAGAATGTCAAAAAGCCCTCAAAGCTATAGGTATCAGAAAAAAGCTGATGTTTGACATTCTAGTATCTATACTTCATCCCTTCAACACTTACAGACACACAATCTGTACATATCTTTTAATCCTTTATTTAACCAGGGTCACGTTGATATGCCCTGTCTCTTTTATGGAGTGTGGCCTCTCTGGCCTGTTTTGAGCAAAGCCCTGTTTCATACACCCATTCACACACACCTGGGATCACAACACTGACCTCATTAAACCATGGATGGAGATGGATCATCACCTAGATCTCCGTATATGGAGCTGGTCAATACCTCTACATCTGACCTTTCGGCCACACACAATGGGTCATTTCGCCTATTCTAACCTTTCTGTCCTCGTGTCTGTCTGTCTGTGAGCAGGCACCGTTCACAGCAAAACTGCACACACATTCCCTGGATGTGTCAAGAAACCTCATTTGCATTGAAACTGTACTAGACATACAAAGAGCCAGTGGTTATTCAGCATATCAGTAACAGTATATATTTGCCAGAAATATGTTGGTAACACTTTCTATGAAGCCCACACTTATAATGCATTATGACGGCATTCATAATGCATTATAATGCACTCATAATGCTACATAACTACCCTCATAAACACTCATAATGCTTCCTGATGCATTATATCAACAGTCATAAGACATTATAATGTAACTTATAATTAATTATAATGACTCAAGTTATGGATGCTCTTGAATACTTATGAAGATCACATCTAAAATGCATTATGAGGACACTCATAGTTCATCATAATGCTCTCTAGACTGACTGCTTATACTACCTTATGATTACTTATACACACAACTCAAGTCAACTGTAGTAGCGACTCATAGTATGCTATAATAACCCATGCAGTATCATGAGTCTCCATGAGGCGTCATTGTATGTGTTAAGTAAAGTGAAACACAAATGGATGCATTTATAATAAGGCATAAGTCATCATAGCGCGTCATTGTCGGGGCTAAGTAAAGTGTGATGCATTTGGATGCATTTAAAGGTGATACACCATGCATTTAAAAAGTATTTATGTCATATTGTTTATGTCCCAAAAACGTTTTTCAAAAGGTTTGAGGCTAAATTACCACTCCTGAATAGAGAGCCTCTCTCATTTTGAATGGCTCTCAGAGCTGCGGTACCACCTTTGCCCCCCCCCCCCCCCAAAAAAAAAAAAAAAACAGAGAAAGACACAACGGTCAGAAATGGGACTTTGTGAGGATAGAAGGTGCTAGTGGGACCCCCAAAAAAGGTTTTAAAATAGGAAAAGTGAAATTTCATGGTGTATCACCTTTAAAATAATCTATGCTGCATCCTAAATTATTGCTTTATAATAATTTAGGATGCAGCATAGATTATTTTAAATGCATCCAAATGCATCACACTTTACTTAGCCCCGACAATGACGCGCTATGATGACTTATGCCTTATTATAGATGCATCCATTTGTGTTTCACTTTACTTAACACATACAATGACGCCTCATGGAGACTCATGATACTGCATGGGTTATTATAGCATACTATGAGTCGCTACTACAGTTGACTTGAGTTGTGTGTATAAGTAATCATAAGGTAGTATAAGCAGTCAGTCTAGAGAGCATTATGATGCACTATGAGTGTCCTCATAATGCATTTTAGATGTGATCTTCATAAGTATTCAAGAGCATCCATAACTTGAGTCATTATAATTAATTATAAGTTACATTATAATGTCTTATGACTGTTGATATAATGCATCAGGAAGCATTATGAGTGTTTATGAGGGTAGTTATGAAGCATTATGAGTGCATTATAATGCATTATGAATGCCGTCATAATGCATTATAAGTGTGGGCTTCATAGAAAGTGTTACCAATATGTTTTTCTGAGAAACGAGAAAGTACTGGAGTCCTCTTTTCCCCCACCAAGGTACAATTTCTGCCTAAACCAAAGCTATTTTTACAGGACTATGTTTCAGTATTTCTTTCTTTAGGTAAATTGCATTCTTTGGTGATGCAGTGCAAAAACGGATTGAGTGTAGGTCTTACAATAACCATACAAGACAGGACCTAATAACGGCATGGCTTCCCTGTGCAATCTGAACAGATCTGTTGTGACATATCAGGGGAAAAAAACAAAATCCTTTTTTGAGGACTAGACTAGAGTCTAGACTATCTTTGTTTCCCTGCTACAGAAAGTCATTCAGAACCCAGACTATAAAACCTACCTCCCCTGCTTTTAAACTAGCTGGAGTTTGTTATATAACTATAACTATAACTATAAAAGTTTTAAAAAGTCAAGTGGTGTTCACATTCGACTATAAAAAATAAAAAATAAAATGGTGAATGATAGTTATAGTTATCTTCTATAGTTATCGTGCCGGGTGGGAATGATGCTTTATGCAAGAGAATTTTGCACTTGATTGCTCAAGTGAGGCTCATCCATTGTCAAACACAGTTAACTCTGTTCTGGATATGAGAGTATGAATAATTTCCCTATACTTTAGGAAATAAACACACTTCTCCCCAAAAAAAAAAAAAAAAAAAAAAAAAAGACATTTCTCGTCCGCAACTTTGCAAGCTTCTAAGGTTTTCAGTGTCCATTACATTTACAAGATGTTTATCATGTCATAGCTCAAATGCAGCTATTCAGATACTTTAACCGTGGTCTGCAGGATTTTTGAGCGGTGGTCACACCATCTCCTATACGTGGCCGTGTGTGTGGGTATGCGTGTCTGTATGTAGCCTGAGTCTGTATGTAGCCTGCAATACCTTTGCTGTCCACACACGTTAAGGGAGGGGCGCTGTTGTTCAGGCCAGGCACACTCACACTCACACTCACACTCACGCTCACACTCGCACACGCACACGCACACACACACACACACACACACGCGCACACACCCGCACACACACGCAGCCTCCTCCGCTCAGTTCACACAAGTGTGATTTTTTTTAGTTTTGTCCACTTATAGGTTTAATGCAGTGAGGATAATAAGAAGTAAGTAGCCATGGGATTTAATGCTAATTTAATGTGGGGATGCTATTTTAATGACGTCACACGCCACGCGCACATCGCACAGGAGTTATAGCAGGTCAGACAATGAGATTTGGGACGGCGTGTACGCTTGTGACACGACCAATGCAACACTGGTAGCGGTCCAGGCGCATGCATCATAGGCTCTGATGCCTGACAGTGCGTCGTGGGTTCGAGTCCCGATCCTAACTGTCTCTGCTGCATGGCAATCCCCGTCTAGCCTCGGTAGTCGGTACCCAGGCTTTTTTTTTCTCATTCGTGTTCAGCAGCAGGGGCGTCACACCAAATTCTGGGCCCTGGGTATAAGGATTCACTGCGGGGCCCCCATGAATGTTAACTATTGAAAAATAGCAGATATACAAGCTCACAGCGCGGCACCGAGTGCCGCGCTGCGAGCTTGTAGATCTGCTATTTTTGAAAAAATCGTGAAAATGTGTGCAAGAAACCTATGTCAAGGACCCCCAAGATGATATCTATTTGGCCACGGACCCCGATCTCAAAATATTTAGTTCCAGGGACCCCCAGAAGCAAAATAATGTTCGCTTAAAAAATACATAATATTCAAAGATTTTCACACATTTTCACAACTTTTCAAAAAATTAGCAGATCTACAAGCTCGCAGCGCGGCACTCGGTGCCGCTCTGTGAGCTTGTATATCTGCTATTTTTCAATAGCTAAAGTTATTAGGGCCCCTCCACCTTGCATGGGCCCCAGTAACTCAGTCCCACTTTCCTACCCCTTGTGACGCCCCTGTTCAGCAGTCCCTGTCTCTCTCTCCCTGTTCCCTGTCTTAGGCTGTCTACCTACTGTACTATTCAATAAGTCAAAAAAGGCAAAAAAAAGAAAAAGAAAAATGCTGTGCGCTTGTAGATCTGCTACTGTATCTTCACTAGTTTGGGTCCCAGGAAAATGTCTAATTTCAATTCTGTGTCTCTGCTCCAGCATATACACTGTGCTCGCCTGTCCCCATGTGAATTGTTTCAGATAACGTGAGTCCAGTGTTGTAAAGTAACTAAGTACTAAGTAAATTAACTTAAGTACTGTACTTAAGTACAATATTGAGGTATTTGTACTTTACTTGAGTATTTCCAGTTTCCAATACTTTACTTCTACTCCACTACATCTCGGATCCAAATATTGTACCTTTACTCC
Source organism: Nannobrachium achirus (assembly GCF_963921795.1). Classification (NCBI taxonomy): domain Eukaryota; kingdom Metazoa; phylum Chordata; class Actinopteri; order Myctophiformes; family Myctophidae; genus Nannobrachium; species Nannobrachium achirus. The sequence continues at coordinate 18,970,990 of NC_137814.1, read as the reverse complement.
GCTACATTTATTACGATGCGTTGTGAGCTTGTAGATCTGCTATTTTCAAACATTTCATACTTTTACTCAAGTAGCCTACATTTTTAATAACAAACTTTTACTTGTAAGGCTGCACCCACACCAAAGTACCTATGAGAGTGGATTCCCCATTCCGCCAATGCATTTCAATGAGAATGGAGCCGGTTTCATGCCTGCAGAGGATTTCTGCAAAAAAAAACACAAAAAAAACGCTCCATTCTCATTGAAATGCATTGGCGGAATGGGGAATCCACTCTCATAGGTAGTAGCCTACTTTGGCGTAGCTTTGGAGCAGCCTTAAAGAGTATTCCTAAATTGCAGTATTGATACTTTTACTTAAAGGGGAAGACCACCCATTTTCAATATTGAACTATGTCATTTATATACCTTAGCTTAGAGGAGTTGTGTGGAAATTAAAAAAAAGTTCCCCCTCTTCTGTGTTGCCTAGAACTGGAGGATTGATTTTGGGGTTTGTATTGCAAATCACAACTTGATGACATCACACATTGTACTTTACAATACAAACCCCAAAATCAATCCTCCAGTTCTAGGCAACACAGAAGAGGGGGAACTTTTTTTTTTTATTATTTCCACACAACTCCTCTAAAGTATATTAATGACATAGTTCAATATTGAATGTGAGTAGCCTACTTTTTCCACCACTGCGTGAGTCAGTGTCAGGGGAATGGACATTTTCCTTGAATAGTTTGAGTGAAGTGACACAGGCCGCCTATAGTAGCCTGGAATCAGACTTTTATTCTGTTCAAGATCGGTATAGGCCTATGGCCATGGCCCATGCCTGCCGATTCCTCGAACTGCATTCTAATGGGCGGTAGGTGGTGACTGTGAGGGACGTACTGTATTGGGTGTGAAAGCCCCAGAGACAGGAGTATACTTGAAAGAAACAGACACCTTTCTAAGGTTAATAAGGTTAGTCATTGTAGTAAAGAGTATTAGTTCAAGTTTAACCAGCTTAATATTGCACTACTTTTTAGGGGATATTAAAGGGCATGATAACATTGCAATTATACAAGTTTTCCTCTCCACAGACTCTTGACTTTCTAAAAGTCAGGGACAGAGATATAGGAGATCGTCAGTGAGTGAGTGAGTGAGTGAGTGAGAGAGAGAGAGAGAGAGTGAAAGGAGAAGATCAATTGTGACGCAGCCTCCGCCGGGCAGCTATTTATCAAAACAACAGACTGGCTCTTATGTGTTCTCAGAGGTGAGTGGGATGGTGACAAAAGGGGTCATACGAGATTCCATTCATCCCTGCTCCATCTATGATGGAGGGTGGGACGTACGGGACGGGACGGGCTCTGTCATAAGGCCATTCAGCGGGGTTAATCAGACACTAGCCCAGGCCCGCAGCCGCCTCGCAGTCCCATCGCTACAATGCATTCTCACCGTCCCGTTTTCAATTATCAAGGGCGCACCCTTATCTCTACTCACCAGGGGGTTCCAATACAAATAGTGGAGTCCAAGGACCGAGCGACACACACATAACGCACAGGAAAATTCCTCAAGATGATACAGATCTGAAGAAGAACGGTGCCGGGAGCTGATTTGATCTAAACTAAAAGGCCCATTACCAGGACCCGATCAGTCCATAGCATGTCCCGCAGGGAGGTTTACGGGTTCTTTTTTGTGCTTGTGAGAAAGGCCTTGTTATCCAGGCATGTTGTATTGGGCTACAGCAGGGGTTCTCAAAACCTCTTGACTCAAGGCACCCCTAAAAACACTGTTTTCATCAACAGCACTCCTGAATTACATTGTTACTTTATAGCACCTCACATTTACAGTAGGCGTATGTCGTATTACTGTTACGTGAATGTGTAAATAGTTCCACCTAAGATACAGTATATCTCACGTCACGAGGAAAACTTGACAGAATATCCGTTTCCATTAAATAAAGGCCATTCACACTGTGCACTAGTGTGAGTTTAACGTTGTTTAATGTACAGTAATCAGATAGGACTTTTCTGTTTGGATGTATGGGCTGTCAAGGCCAGTAACTGCAGAAAGTAGTTTTTTTGCCACTCTGTAGGCGTTCCTGCATAACCTCCGGGTATGATGATGATGTCACATACGGTACCCTCTATAACTAGCGCTCCCACGTTTGACTTAGTGTGTATTTCAGGATGTATAAAACAGCATGTACTGTATGTAATGAAAGCTGAATGCATGTAGCATACTATATGGTTGACTATGTTAACAGTGACTGATAACGGATCATACCAGTCTAATTTGGACTTTAATCCATTAGCAGAGATTACCCCCATATGCACCAAGCAAGCATGCAGTGTATACCACAAGTGGTTCTCAATGGGCTCCTGGCCTCCATGGCCACAATATTAGCCAGCTTAACCCACTTTTATACTGCAAGCTCACAATATAGGTGAAGCACCGCAATTTTTTTAGTTAGAACCAAAAAAAAAAAGAAAAAAAAGAAAATGAATAATTTTTAACATTTAACATATAAATCTGGTGCAATATTTTGAGATGGGGGTCCCAACTATACATATCAATTTGGGGGGCTGCATGAACATTTTTGAGAAGAACCATTGGTATACTTTATACTGTACTTCAGTAGATCTTGAGCGGGGATAACTGCTCCTTTGTTTGACTTTGTGTGTACGGTTACGGGATGTCCCTATGTCCTATGTATGTGTATACAGTACCAACAGCTGCAGTCACACGATACTAACATCATAGAAATTACGCAGAAACTGACATCACCACAGCTGATGTCATTGACAGAACGGCCCATACAAGGAGATATGCACGTGTGTCATGTTTGATACATGCTTAAATAATGTGGGGAAACTGTATTGTATTACACTAATTTAGGCATTTCAACCCCCCCCCCCCCCCCTCTTCTTTTAACAGATACAGTGAGTTTCAACTATTGACAAACATTGTCAGGTACATTTCGTAACATCTATCTATAAATGCGACAAATCTCTGTCTGTTTGTTTGTTTGTTTGTTTGTTTGTAATCCGCGTATCTCGAGAACCGTTCGTCCCACCGGCTTCAGATTCGGCACGCGCGTTCCCCGCCGCCGCGCGGAGTGCAGTGCCGGGCCTCGACCCGACCCGACTCGCGGTTTTCCGAAACCGGCGCGAAACGTTCGGAATCTCCTTATGCGGAGCTGATTGTTGACATCAGGCTGTTTCCGGAGGAAATCGGCGCAAGCGCTGAGTCATTGTGACATCACTTCATAAAAGGCTCTGACATCACGTACGCCACATGAGTCAACACAAAATCTCTGTGAATGTGTATGTATGTATGTAATCCGCGTATCTCGAGAACCCTTCTTCCCACCGGCACGTGCGTTCTCCAGATATGGGCATAAAGTCTGACATCAGAGTTTTCTGCAACCGGTACTGTGTGTGCAGAGATCTTCATATATGGGCATAAGTGGACAAAGACAAACAGATGGTCAAAACGGGTCCTATGACAGGTATATTGGGGTTTGCATTAAAGGGTGGGGCATTCATGGGGTTTGCATTAAAGGGTGGGGCATTCATTCCCTATTTCAAATTCGGCACGTGCGTTCCCCACCGCAGCAGGTAGTGCAGTGCTCGGCCTCGACCCGACCCGATACACGATTTTCTGGAACCAGCACGAAAGGTTCGGATTCTGATGTCTGACTTCAGGATTTTCCGGAACTGGCACTGTGTCTGCATAGATCTCCATATATGGGCATAAAATGGATGCAGACAGACAAATACAGATATCTCCATATATGGGCATAAATGGACACAGGCAAACAGATGGTCAAAGATCTCCATATATGGGCATAAAGTGGACGCAGACAGACAGATACAGATATCTCCATATATGGGCATAAATGGACACAGGCAAACAGATGGTCAAAACGGGTCCTATGACAAAAGGTATAATGGGGTTTGCATTAAGTTTGTCTCCTCCTCCATCTGTTTGTCTGTGTCCCTTTATTCCCATTATGGAGATCTCTGTATCTGTCTGTGCCTCCGACTGTGTTGCAGACACAGTGCCGGTTCCCCCTTTAATGCAAACCCCATTATACCTGTTGTCATAGGACCCGTTTTGACCATCTGTTTGAAAAAGCGACAGAAATCTCATATATGGGCATAAAATGGACGCAGATAAACAGATATCTCCATATATGGCATATATGGGCATACAATGGATGCAGAATCACAAAGATCTCCATATACGGGCATAAAAGGGACACAGACAGACAGATACAGAGATCTCCATATATGGGCATAAAATGGACGCAGATAGACAGATATCTCCATATATGGGCATATATGGGCATAAAATGGACCCAGTACTATAACTGCAGTGATCTCCATATATGGACATAAAATGGACACCGACAGACAGACAGATACAGATATCTCCATATATGGGCATAAATGGACACAGGCAGACAAATGGTCAAAACGGGTCCTATGAAAACAGGTATAATGGGGTTTGCATCTTCATATATGGGCATAAGTGGACAAAGACAAACAGATGGTCAAAACGGGTCCTATGACAGGTATATTGGGGTTTGCATTAAAGGGTGGGGCATTTGGTTTGCATTAAAGGGTGGGGCATTCATTCCCTATTTCAAATTCGGCACGTGCGTTCCCCACCGCAGCAGGTAAAGGCTCTGACATCACGTACGCCACATGAGTCAACACAAAATCTCTGTGAATGTGTATGTATGTATGTAATCCGCGTATCTCGAGAACCCTTCTTCCCACCGGCACGCGCGTTCTCCAGATATGGGCATAAAGTCTGACATCAGAGTTTTCTGCAACCGGTACTGTGTGTGCAGAGATCTTCATATATGGGCATAAGTGGACAAAGACAAACAGATGGTCAAAACGGGTCCTATGACAGGTATATTGGGGTTTGCATTAAAGGGTGGGGCATTCGGTTTGCATTAAAGGGTGGGGCATTCATTCCCTATTTCAAATTCGGCACGTGCGTTCCCCACCGCAGCAGGTAGTGCAGTGCTCGGCCTCGACCCGACCCGACCCGATACACGATTTTCTGGAACCAGCACGAAAGGTTCGGATTCTGATGTCTGACATCAGGATTTTCCGGAACTGGCACTGTGTCTGCATAGATCTCCATATATGGGCATAAAATGGATGCAGGCAGACAAATACAGATATCTCCATATATGGGCATAAATGGACACAGGCAAACAGATGGTCAAAGATCTCCATATATGGGCATAAAGTGGACGCAGACAGACAGATACAGATATCTCCATATATGGGCATAAATGGACACAGGCAAACAGATGGTCAAAACGGGTCCTATGACAACAGGTATAATGGGGTTTGCATTAAGTTTGTCTCCTCCTCCATCTGTTTGTCTGTGTCCCTTTATTCCCATTATGGAGATCTCTGTATCCGTCTGTGCCACCGACTGTGTTGCAGACACAGTGCCGGTTCCCCCTTTAATGCAAACCCCATTATACCTGTTGTCATAGGACCCGTTTTGACCATCTGTTTGAAAAAGCGACAGAAATCTCATATATGGGCATAAAATGGACGCAGATAAACAGATATCTCCATATATGGCATATATGGGCATACAATGGATGCAGAATCACAAAGATCTCCATATACGGGCATAAAAGGGACACAGACAGACAGATACAGAGATCTCCATATATGGGCATAAAATGGACGCAGATAGACAGATATCTCCATATATGGGCATATATGGGCATAAAATGGACCCAGAACTATAACTGCAGTGATCTCCATATATGGACATAAAATGGACACCGACAGACAGACAGATACAGATATCTCCATATATGGGCATAAATGGACACAGGCAGACAAATGGTCAAAACGGGTCCTATGAAAACAGGTATAATGGGGTTTGCATTAAAGGGCGGGGCATTCATTCCCTATTTACATTGTTCCGAGTTGGCCAGGTCGGGCGGCCCAGCTTCTAGTTAAGTAAATAGGGCCAAAATGTAAACACACAGTTTTGTGAAACATTGTGACTGATGTTGACAACAGACAATGTCATGTATTAACACCCAAGGAGCCAAACTCGTTCAGTGACGAGTTAAGGCCACTAGGTGTCACCATGCCAAAAGGAGTTGTCTCGTCGAGAGACGAGACAACGAAGGGTTAACTGTACGTGCTGCTGCCTGCCCTCTGAATGACCCGAGTCCATGCGTCACCCCGTAGCAGAGAGAGAGAGAGAGAGGGAGAAAATGGCGGAGGCTGGTTACATTGATTTCCATTCTACTCTGAAACATAAAAAGGGCTTTATCTATGAATGAGGTGAAAAGAACGCCAGGGAAGCAGAGATCTGATTGTTTTCACGGCGACACAGTTTCGCAAGCTTTTGTAAACAAAGGGATTATCTTCCTCAATCGTCAGTGGACACCCACATACACACGCACAAAGCTTCCGAGGCTCTTCAAAATAAAGCGTGAGTGAACGGCGGCAGCAGCAACAGCTAGAAATGTTATAAACCTGAGCAGCCCATGTGTTAAAGGGATATTCCAATTTCAAAAAACTTTTGGTCATTTTATCATCTAATCAGGCTTTTATGAACACCCTGAACAGTTTTTAATTTGCTTGATTCAATATTTAGATATTTGATGTAAATGTTACCAGGCCCTCCAGGCCCAGGGCCTCTCCCCATACACAACCATTGTAACTTCAAACATCATTTTAACCATGATAGATTCATTAAAAACACCCTTTATTTTTTCTGGTGACTCATACTACCCTCCTAATACGTGAGCAGGCCGTGTTTTTTCGATAACCTTTTTAATTTATTTTTAATAATTATTTTTTGTATTTATTTTTTTCCATTTTCCCAAATAATTATTCAAAATAAATGAAAATGTTATGGATAAAACACGGCCTGCTCACGTAGTTATAGTTTTTTTCAGATAAAAAATACAATATTATAAAACATACATTTAACACTTTAGCCTCATTTTATACCTTTGCTATTTGAAAATAGACGATCTACAGTACAAGTGTGAGCTTGTAGATCTGTTGTACTTTTACTTTTGGTTCTTTAAGTACATTTTGATGCCAACACTTTCATACTTTTACTCAAGTACTGCCAACACTTTCATACTTTTACTCAAGTACATTTTGAATTCCACACTGTTACTTGTAACAGAGTATATTGCAGTATTGATACTTTTAATTAAGTCAAATATGTGAGTACTTTTTCGACCACTGCTCCCATTCACCTGCACACTGCCGTGCGCTTCTTGAATTGTGTGTTGCGGCAGCCATCTTCTGGGTCTCACTGCTGTGCTGGTGTTGAAGTGGTGCTGTATCTATGCTGTACTGAATGTGATAAAACTCTTCTCTTCCTTTGCAGCAGTGCAAGGTCTCGCTGAAAAACGTCAATGTTCAATGAGAAGTCAAATCATAGGTTTTGCAATTCCGGAAATGATGGCTTAATTGATCATTTAAATTAAAATTGTATTCCCTGGTTTTGAAAAGAAGTGGGTAAACAATAACTGTTGAGGCTCCCTCATGCAAGTTTGTCTGAAGCTCATCCAAGAGAACTGTCCTGCTGCCCAAACAAAATACAATAATTGTCTTGTGCTTAGAGAGTTGATGTGAGTTTGTGAATCTATTCATCCTACTAATCTGTTAACAATCCTGTACAATTTGCAAAAGAACGCCTATAGGCTACACAGCGTACCCAAAGTAAATTGATTGTTGTTTTTAAACCATTTGGATTAATGCATTGGGCATGGTCTCATTATGAAGGAAACCTTTTGAAGTTTTCCCCAAGAAATAAATAATCACTCTGTGTGCAACTGACATTGAGTAATGCAAGTTTTAACTTACTGGAATAGCAGGATTTTAATCCTCGCCTAAATATTTTCAATAAATAGATGCCTGCATAAGGTGCCCTACACACTACAGGCGGTTGCCGCCGGGGCTGCCGCTAGGATCAGCGGTGGCCGCACCGCGGTGAGACACAAACACGCTCGTTCAGTGATTAAACGCCGCACGGTATTTCACAAAGATGAACACAATCCATCTCTCACCGCCCGCGTACGCATGCATAAACGAGCACGCTCGCGGGGGATTTCACGGGGCCGCGCCCGCTCGCCTCGCCGCCCCAAAACTTCGCTGCGCGGCTGAAAAAGCCGCCCGCCTCCCGTTGAAAATGAATTGTTTGAAGGCGGTGACCGCGGCTAGAGTGGAACCCCCTTAACACTGTTATTATCATATAGGAGCTGAAAAACACAATGTGGCCACATTTTGAAGCCTTACCTAGCCCAATTTCAAAGGACATGATAAAACTACAGAATATGAATATTTTACACATGTTTTACTAAGTGTATGTCTATGCGTTTTCATTTGGAGACATTTGCATAATATATTATATAAAAAGGTAAAAAAAGGGCTAAGAGACCGGATTTCTTTAATTTTATTTTTTATTTATTTTTTATTTATGTATTATTATTATTTAATGTATTTATTTGACTGCTTGTTATAACACTCTTGCTCTGACATTCAGCGCACTGCTGCATAAAGTTGCATTTGACGCATGTGCCCTGTTGCTGTTGCACAAGGGGGTTTTGGGTAATGTAGTCGACTTTCCCAAAACAAACTAGACACCATTTCTAGAGAATTTGATTGGCTATAAGATGTGCCAGTCATCAGAACAACCTGCTGCCATTGGCTGAATATATGGCCCCGTAAACAGGGGCATGCACCGCCTCTGAGCACAGACAATTGGTTGCTATTGGGGGACTGGGAGGCGACTGGGACAGGACTAGAAGCTCCAATTGGGTGAAATGAAGTGTCAATGATTGTGTCATCGCTTGGAGGCCATTTTGAATGTACTCAATTGTAATACAAAAAAACGTGAAGGATTGTCATCGTCTGACATCACGCTTGTATCCGTGACTATAGTTGTACAGTGGTTTCTTGACAGAAAATGTGGTTTGGACTTTGTACAAATGGATTTTATCATGTTTACCCTTCCTCTACACAAGAACATCATTGTTGTGGAAATATATGATGTTGTTGGAGTACAATCCAACTTTAAACGTGAGTAGCAGCAGCTTTATGAATATTTGTTTGTTTGTTTTGTTTTGTTATGTCGGACTTCTGCGTTGTTTGCAGCGTGAGTTTCGGTGCTATGGTGGAATGGTTTGATTCAATCCCTCATATACTGTGCACATCCCATAATCCAAACTGCACATAATTCGGAGCACATTATGTTCAAACAGACATTTCATACTTACCAAACTTGACCTTTCACTCTGTACTTAGTCTGCTCTTTTTTCCTTCTACACCAAACCTCTTTGACAGAGATAGATGATCTACAAGCTCACAACGCCATGCAGCTCGAGGCGGTGTAAGCTTATAGATACAGTATGCTATTTTTAGCTAAATAGTTCTCCTCAGAATAGGCTGGTTACACATAAGACTGACTTCCATTATTCGAAAATTTAGGTGTCACCTAAACCTAACCTTAACCCTAACCTCAGTGGGAGTGTTTCTGAATGGGGATGTTTCTAAGTGGGGGTGTTTCTGAATGGACGTCTGCCCCCGAATAGGTTCTATACAGCACTAACAGCAGCCATATTGGAAAGAAAATGGGCCCCTTCCTTATTTCCTTCACAGGTGTTAGCAATGATACAGATTAAAGGCCCTTTTCCACCGGCAGCGATAACGATGACGATAGCCATAAAATATCACAGCGATAATTATGCCTTCACATTGATGTCCGATAAAGTTATCGGACATCATTGTGAAGAGGCGCCAATTTACAGCCGCTCGCGCAGAGCGCACCTCGAGCTGTTTGTCAGAGACCCAGTTCCATATCACTGTGATCTTAACCACATCGTTGTTGATCCTAACGATGTAGTTGTCGGCTATCGTTGTCTGTATCGGTGTTGAGTGAATGCTGCCGATCCACTTCAATTGAAAACCCACTTTTTTAAATCGTTATCGTCATCGTTATCGCTGCCAGTGGAAAAGGGCCTTTAGGCTCTGTTCCATTCTGGTCAAACAGAGTCAGGTTGCTGATATTGTGAATGTTGGCTCACTAGAAACACTCTGCTACACCAGTGGGTCTTAAAGTGTCCTTGAGGGGAGTAGTAATATAGGCACAGTTTTGTTCTATAAATAGCCCTTCTAAAAATAGCCCTTCTAAAAATAGCCCTTCTAAAAATAGCCCATAGGCACAGTTTTGTTCTAAAAATAGCCCTTCTATTAATATAGGATTATTAATAGTATTTCTAAAAATAATATTTGACATCTGTTAGTGTGTGTGTGTGTGTGTGGGGGTTAGATGGGGTGGGTGGTTGTGATTGACAGGTGACAGCTGGGGTTAGAGAGGGAGGGGGTGGTGTTGTGTGTGTGTAAGTGGTCCGTGGAAAGGTGTCAATTCTCACAGTTAAAGGTGTTACCAGGGACCCCTTCAACCTTTACAGAGATTTCCTTATATTCCTTATTTTCGTTGTTTGACAGCCCAATCATCAGTGTATTTTGGATTCATGTCAATGTGTGTTTTTCAGATACTTGATGGAGACCACCATCAAGTCTTAATAAATTACTTAGGCTGCTATTTTGTATCCCCTACACCATACCTTTTTGCCAAAAATAACCAATTTACATGCTCACAACGTCTTGTTGTGCGCAATATTATGTGCGTGTAGATCTGCTAATTCTGTAGGTTTTCAGGTGTTTTACTGACTCTTGCATTGCATTGTGGATTTGCCTACTTTTAAAGCGGTGAAGGGAACTGAACTTAAGAATACAGATACACAGAAAACGGATTCTGTGATTTTGCTTTATACATATATGTGTTTATATTTAAATCTTTAGGGGCATACCATGTGATATACCTGCACAGTTTTTGATGCAGGTCTTTTACTACCCTTTTACCCTAATCTGGTAGTTATAGGTGGTACTGTATACTGTACATATTATAGGCAAAACATCATAAAGGGTAGAACCGGTAGTGTACGTAAACAAACTCATTAAATTAATGGTTAATCCCTAACATTATACAGTGATTATTACTAACAACACTCATTAGTTGAGTTATCACACTCTTACATACATTTTTTTCCCCCTAATTATATATTTCAATAGATGATATTGTACATCATGAAATGGTACCTAAGTTACACAAAATGTCAAATTTCACACAGTAAGTATTGCCAATGCAGTTGTCAGAGAAGGATTTTCACCCTAACCATACCATGTAGGGGTGTATATAGTAATTAGACAACTTATTGTTTTATTTCTTGGGTGTTCTGTAGGTTAAGTACGTTTCTAATGAACATGCTATTACTCACACCATGTACGTTATATTTGCAGTAAAACATGTATGCAAAGCTGACTATTTGGTGTTTTATCTATGACATTATTCTATTTCACTGGTCTAATAGCAGGGAGGTATGGAGGCTCAGCTATACAATGCTACGAAATAAACCAGTGCTACTGTACCTTTCTATTTTCCTCTCACTACATATTTGTTTTACACACTACAATTAAAAAAGCTCACCCAGTCACCCTCATACACATCTACAAAACCCAGTACATCAACAAAACATCAACACCCCTACACATTACAGCACAACAAAAGCTAAAACACATGACAAAATGCATAACATTAAACCATAAAGTCACAATATTACTAACAATGTTAATAACAATATGTTCGATAGACTAGTGTCAATAACAACCAGTAATCCTAAAGCATCCATTAGCTAGTGTGTGTGTATTATGAACAGGTGTTAGGTGACAGCGCAGGGAAGGGTTTATGTGGTGTGAGAGATGACAGCTGTACCAATAGTTATGGTGTTACCACAACCTTTTCAGAGATTTTCTTATAGTTTCATTTTTTGACAGCACAATCATTAGTGGATTTTGGATGTCAATTTGTGTTTTTTTCATATATTTAACCACTAGAGCCATTACCTAAGATAATTGCATTATACCCTACACCAAACCTCTTTGTAAACCAATTTACAAGCTCACAATGTCTCGTAGCATGCAATATTATGTGCTTGTAGATCTGCTATTTTCACTAGTTTGACTTACATCAACAAAACATCAATACTCCAACATATTACAGCACAACAAAAGCTAAAACACATGCAAAATGCAAAACATGAAACCAAAAAGTCACAATATTACTAACAATGTTACTAACAATGTGTTCAATAGACTAGTGTCAATAAACTAATAGTTTCAACCCTTAATCCTAAAACATCAACACTCCAACATATTACAGCACAACAAAAGCTAAAACACATGCAAAATGCAAAACATGAAACCAAAAAGGCACAATATTACTAACAATGTTACTAACAATGTGTTCAATAGACTAGTGTCAATGAACTAATAGTTTCAACCCTTAATCCTAAAACATCCAATAAGACAGCAGGTATATGGCTATGTTATATTCAGTCTGAATAGTAGTTTGACTAATTGAATGAAAACATTTTGCATAGGAAAGAGTACACTGGTAACAGGGCCATAACAATTATAGATTTGCAAACTGTGTAAGGTCTATGACATTAAGAGGAAGATATCCATATTTTAGGATTGCATGCATCATATTGTATTGAAAATGTATAGATGTATTTATTTTTTTGAGTACAGGCTTATAAATGGGCTCTTTTGAGTCCCAAGGCAACCAGCTTGTAGATGTGTTATTTTGATGGTAATACCTTACAGGTCTACTATTTTTACTGGGGTGGTGATGTAAGAGTATTATTTCCATAAGGGGTTGCATAATCTACTGGTAATATTGTATGTTTTATCATTTGGCTCGGTAGGGCTATGTATGTTGAATTCAAGGCATTAGTTGCGTTGTCAGTAGTGGTATTCCATCTGTAAGATAATACATGTAATTCTCATTAACATTACAAAATGAGAGAGGAACCAAAGTTATAGATCTGCTATTTTCACTAGTTTGACTAGCTCAACTACTTATAGTTTTATTGCTGAGGTCCAATCTGGCTTTCAATATGTTAAATGATTCAAAAGATCTATCTAACCACATCTTGATCATAAAGTGTAACTTAGTAATACAGTAAAACTTAGTTGGGTTTGTCTGCCAAACCATTTGGTCCCCAGTCATGTTGGATCATTCATTAGGTGTTTTCACTGTATGTAGTGATATTGGACAGAATACACATGAAATTGTACTAATATTACAAAGATGATACAGTGTTTTTTCTATTATTTTTATCTGATATTAACCCCAACTATGGTCTCTGCTACAACTATATCGACCCATCCCTTAAACATGTTACAATTATATCAACAAAGCGATGACCGATTAAAAATAACCTCATTTTAGTGTTTTAACCACTTGAACCATATTGGCAAAAATGACCGATCTACAAAGCTTTTAGCTATAATGCGACAGACCTGTTACAGGGTGGGGTCTGTGAGAAAATTAGTTTACTCTTTTTGCGTGAACAAATCTCAAAACAGCCTAAATATGGGGGTCTCACTGTGTATAACCTTATGATATGCATGGAACTAACCATGGTCAGTCAATTTACATTGTTTTCACTAAAACATCCCATTACATGAACATGTTAACATTTTTAAAGTTTGTGACATTAGTCCAATACACAGAAAACATTTATTTGTTTATTCGTATATTATCTATAGATGGGTTAAAATACTAGGTATTCCTAAAATTATACTAAATATTGCGTGAAATCTAAAGATTTAACTTGAATGACAGGCGGATAAAAGATTAGTTCCCATACCAAGAGTTGAACCGGGGGCTGCCGGGGTGAAAACCAGGAAATACTAATCGTTAGACCGTATGGGATGCAAATCGTACAAACTGTATAAGTGTACAGGCCAGACTACACAACACAACTATACAACATCAACATGCCTGCATAATATCAAATCAACTACTGTATATTCAGTACAAATATACATCACCAACAGAAATCAGCACCATACTCACTACACATTGCTAGCAGATCCACACAAAAACATAAAAAACACAACTTGTCCATTAACGTAGACACAAAATACACAATATGTTCTAATAATAAAGTGTTCAATAGACTAAATTGCGCAATGCACTATGGGACGTTGGAAAGCCGTGGATATAAAAAAGGAGAATGAGAAGTTTACTTCAGTCTCTTTTTCAAAAATGGATAATACCCATCAATTGGGGCTAGAAAAACAGGATTTTGGCGAAGTAGCGACCAATGTATTGTATACCTTCGCTAAAGATGTAGAAGAATCCTTAGGCTTTAACGAGAAAGATGGAAAGCCCACAATCTTTCCCGGAATATTTTTTAAAGATGGAGAATATGTACCCACAGGCATAGATCCCTATTTTGATGGATTTATGCAAGGTCGAATTAAATGGATGAATGATACTAATGGAGGGAAAAATATCCCACCAGATGATCATTCAATGTACGCATCTGAAGCAGCTCTATGCGGCCTTCCACCACAACACGTGTCCAGCAGCAATTCAAACAATGATAGTGCTTTCAATTTTAAATCATCGCAGTTTGCGTGGTTAGGGGAACCGGCTAACATGGAGCACACAGGGGTAGGGGATAATCACCGCTGCGGAGCCTGCCACCTTCTGCTTTCAAAGTTTCTGCCAGGCGATAAACTTTTAAATCAGCATGCATTCTACAGCAGAGGAGAATGTCCGTATCTCAAAGCAAACTATACACCCGACCGGCTAAAGATTGCAATTGGTCAGGAGAGATTCCGTAGAGGATTTATTGCGCATCCAAACATAATCACAGCCCCCGATGCATGGAAACTACCCGAAATGAAATTAACAAACAGGATATATGTGACACTGGCTACACAGGAATGGTGTTACTTGTGCGGACGTTCAGCTGGTAATCATGTGCAAAACTGTTACCAAAAAATGACAGAACTCATACATAGCCTTAACAACGGGCTTCTCGAATTCAAATTATAGTTAAAGTTCTTACAACCGTGATTATACGGTGACATTGTGAATATGTATACATTGGAACCCTTGTGTATTTTAGCTTTTCTGTGTGAGCACTTGCTATGCAAGTGCAAGTGATGGTCCTCATACCTTTAATCATAATGAAAATAATGTTTTATTTGCTGAAAGCTATGTGTAATTAGTTGATGATTGAGTATAATCCTGACTAATAATGTAGAATTGGTTTGAATAGTATGAAAAGAGATCTTACAGCACATGGATGGTTCTACAGCCATGTGTACAGACTGCGTTCATAGCTACACAACCATGTCTTGATTGTACTTATTGTACTATTGTGTAAAGCTAATATTAGTATTAGTTCACCTATGAAAAGAAGAAAAATAAATAAATAAAACACTATATCAATATTATGAGTTTTCTTTCTTCCAAATGTACTTATGATCAGCTTAAAATGGGTATATTGCATTTGCATATATGCATATTTGTTAAAATATTTACCACTAAACATTACTAGACATCACTGTGTAGTACAGTGGTAAACACAATTATACACAGGTATTATTTAATAACTGAGCATGAACATGAACCATAGCTATTGAAAATGGTTCAAAATGCATGTATATCATTTTGGGTTACATGTCAACAGGTCAAAGCTAATACAGTAAAACCAACAACCAACAAGTATATTTGTATATTGTATTAGTAAACAGGAACACGTATTTACAAGGATACAATGATATACAATACAACTGACTGAATTCACACACAAAACATCACTATGGAGTACAGTGGTAAACATAATTATTCAGTTCCAGCCTACGTCACTGGGGGTGTGGTCCTACAGAATGTATAAATGGTGACAACCATGACTGAGCATGTATAAAGCTCTCCAATTCTCTGACCCCTTTTCTTTTAAATTTCAAAGAAAACTAATTCTTACAAGTAAAATGGACACTCATCGTTTGATTTACCAGGATAAGGATGATCTGATATGGGATTTGTCTAATGAACGTAAAATGCGATGCCATTTTTTGCCACCCACCCTTTTTCCATTTGTTGATCTGTATACATTGGAAGATGGGGAAACATTATGTTCAGATTTGCATCATGTGAGGGTTTATGCAACTGAATTTAAGAGGTTTGAGACTGCTATCAAGGATTTCACCGATTATTTGCACTGGGGGAGATGGGCCAAAGATGACTACATCAAGCCCTCGGATATGGTGAAAGTAGATGAATCGATGCCTTCTCGTTTATCGGACGGAGAAGCCTTCCTTATCGATTGTTCACGATCATATTTATGGTTGTTGGTGAGATTCAAGTCAATGGGACCAACTTTTGAAAGACCAAAGACTGTAATGGACAAAGAAATGTATTTTCCAATCCGTTTAGCCTTTCATGCTGGTGATTTGTGGCTTCTGCAGGACGTGCTGAAATTAATCAATGGGTTTTTCAGAAAAGCAAAAGAGACTCGCAAGATGATGTTACTGGATGATCGCCTGAACGGTGTAAATCGTGTAGTATCAGGATTGTCTACAAACTACCTCTCTACAAAGAAACCCAAGCGTATATCCCTGAATAAACCACAACACTTACCGGAATATGACCATAAGCTCGGATGGATTGATTCCATAAAATCACCTGTGTTGGCTCAAGAACTAGAAACCGATGGACCAAAGTAATATGTCACACCAATATGTTGTGTTGATGTCATAATTATGTGATAATTATATTATCACATAATACGTGTTTATGTGTAACGTGTGTAAAGATCTATCACGTTTTCTTGTCAAAAATAAAAATATCAATATTCTATATATTCTACCATCCTACAGTACACACTATAGCCAATCGTTAGATGGCTCCCCTTACTTCTCCACCCTCTCTACCAACCACGCCTATTGCCCTGCTTACACAATATAAGGGTATTTTGCGTACGGTGCTTTTCACCAGTAACCATGGAAGATTTTGTTGACAAGCCCAACTCTACCACTACTCTTCCAGAGGAAGCTATAAAATATGATTCCAGGGCAGAATCCGAGTCTGGCAGTGACACAGATGATGAAGATTACTATGCCCTTGCGTATGGTCCTTCACCTACACCATCACCAATATTTTTTCACGATCCTCTGGACTTTAGTCTCGATGCTCCACCATCTTCACCTGTGGGCTATTCTGCACCCTACTCCTCACCACCGTCTTCACCTGTGAATTACCCTACACTACCTTCCATCACACCATGGCTTTCAGCATCCTCTACGGTGGATTCAACTCTGACTATGGACCAGCCTGATGGTCTGGGGAATATAATCCTTTTGGACATTATAAAAATATGCGTCACCAAGCTGATGAATGTGATTATAAATGATCAGTGGAAAGATGACTGCGAGGGATGTCAAATAGGTCATCCCAGTCAAATCGAACATCGATGCCTATACCCCATCCCAAAATATTATGTATTCAATCGTTTTAAACAGTTAATGAATAAACTATGGACTGGTCGATTCATACCAGGGGTTATGTGGGTGTTGGAAACTCAAGGAATTGTCACTATACCGTCCCGAGTACAGGGCATATGTGAAGCTATTCTGTATGACCTGAGGAATGTGAATGATATCATGGAAAAAATCGATAATGACATGAATGTTGATCATGTGTTGGGTGGATACATGAAGAAAGATGATTTGCTGAATGAATTTGTTACATTCTGGAGTAACTCATGACCAGCTGCATAAACACGTACTGAACTATAGTCCTCAATAATGTATATTTTACTGAGAAGAATGAAAGAAGACCTAACATGACCTAGATTCAATTATTTAATGAACTCTGTGCAATTTGCCATATAGTGATGTTTTTGTGTGAATTCAGTCAGTTGTATTGTATATCATTGTATCCTTGTAAATACGTGTTCCTGTTTACTAATAAAATATATACTGATAAACTTGTTGGTTGTTGGTTTTACTGTATTAGCTTTGACCTGTTGACATGTAAGCCAAAATGATATACATGAATTTTGAACCATTTTCAATAGCTATGGTGTTCATGTTCATGCTCAGTTATTAAATAATACCTGTGTATAATTGTGTCTACCACTGTACTACACAGTGATGTCTAGTAATGTTTAGTGGTAAATATTTTAACAAATATGCATATATGCATAATGCAATATACCCATTTTTTAAGCTGATCATAAGTACATTTGGAAGAAAGAAAACTCATAATATTGATATAGTGTTTTATTTATTTATTTTTCTTCTTTTCATAGGTGAACTAATACTAATATTAGCTTTACACAATAGTACAATAAGTACAATCAAGACATGGTTGTGTAGCTATGAACGCAGTCTGTACACATGGCTGTAGAACCATCCATGTGCTGTAAGATCTCTTTTCATACTATTCAAACCAATTCTACATTATTAGTCAGGATTATACTCAATCATCAACTAATTACACATAGCTTTCAGCAAATAAAACATTATTTTCATTATGATTAAAGGTATGAGGACCATCACTTGCACTTGCATAGCAAGTGCTCACACAGAAAAGCTAAAATACACAAGGGTTCCAATGTATACATATTCACAATGTCACCGTATAATCACGGTTGTAAGAACTTTAACTATAATTTGAATTCGAGAAGCCCGTTGTTAAGGCTATGTATGAGTTCTGTCATTTTTTGGTAACAGTTTTGCACATGATTACCAGCTGAACGTCCGCACAAGTAACACCATTCCTGTGTAGCCAGTGTCACATATATCCTGTTTGTTAATTTCATTTCGGGTAGTTTCCATGCATCGGGGGCTGTGATTATGTTTGGATGCGCAATAAATCCTCTACGGAATCTCTCCTGACCAATTGCAATCTTTAGCCGGTCGGGTGTATAGTTTGCTTTGAGATACGGACATTCTCCTCTGCTGTAGAATGCATGCTGATTTAAAAGTTTATCGCCTGGCAGAAACTTTGAAAGCAGAAGGTGGCAGGCTCCGCAGCGGTGATTATCCGCTACCCCTGTGTGCTCCATGTTAGCCGGTTCCCCTAACCACGCAAACAGCGATGATTTAAAATTGAAAGCACTATCATTGTTTGAATTGCTGCTGGACACGTGTTGTGGTGGAAGGCCGCATAGAGCTGCTTCAGATGCGTACATTGAATGATCATCTGGTGGGATATTTTTCCCTCCATTAGTATCATTCATCCATTTAATTCGACCTTGCATAAATCCATCAAAATAGGGATCTATGCCTGTGGGTACATATTCTCCATCTTTAAAAATTATTCCGGGAAAGATTGTGGGCTTTCCATCTTTCTCGTTAAAGCCTAAGGATTCTTCTACATCTTTAGCGAAGGTATACAATACATTGGTCGCTACTTCGCCATAATCCTGTTTTTCTAGCCCCAATTGATGGGTATTATCCATTTTTGAAAAAGAGACTGAAGTAAACTTCTCATTCTCCTTTTTTATATCCACGGCTTTCCAACGTCCCATAGTGCATTGCGCAATTTAGTCTATTGAACACTTTATTATTAGAACATATTGTGTATTTTGTGTCTACGTTAATGGACAAGTTGTGTTTTTTATGTTTTTGTGTGGATCTACTAGTAATGTGTAGTAAGTATGGTGTTGATTTCTGTTGGTGATGTATATTTGTACTGAATATACAGTAGTTGATTTGATATTATACAGGCATGTTGATGTTGTATAGTTGTGTTGTGTAGTCTGGCCTGTACACTTATACAGTTTGTACGATTTGCATCCCATACGGTCTAACGATTAGTATTTCCTGGTTTTCACCCCGGCAGCCCCCCGGTTCAACTCTTGGTATGGGAACTAATCTTTTATCCGCCTGTCATTCAAGTTAAATCTTTAGATTTCACGCAATATTTAGTATAATTTAAGGAATAGCTAGTCTTTTAATCCATCTATAGATAATATACGAATAAACAAATAAATGTTTTCTGTGTATTGGACTAATGTCACAAACTTTAAAAATGTTAACATGTTCATGTAATGGGATGTTTTAGTGAAAACAATGTAAATTGACTGACCATGGTTAGTTCCATGCATATCATAAGGTTATACACAGTGAGACCCCCATATTTAGGCTGTTTTGAGATTTGTTCACGCAAAAAGAGTAAACTAATTTTCTCACAGACCCCACCCTGTAACAGGTCTGTCGCATTATAGCTAAAAGCTTTGTAGATCGGTCATTTTTGCCAATATGGTTCAAGTGGTTAAAACACTAATATGAGGTTATTTTTTATCGGTCATCGCTTTGTTGATATAATTGTAACATGTTTATGGGATGGGTCGATATAGTTGTAGCAGAGACCATAGTTGGGGTTAATATCAGATAAAAATAATAGAAAAAAACCCTCGTTTACCAATACTCTGTGGAGATAGTCAGTAGCCTGGTAAGAATTAATAGACCTATAGGGTATTGACATGTAACAAAATGATCTGACTGTATGAATAAAACAGTAACTGAATGAACATTTACCAATTTTAACATTATGATGGCTTTAGTGCTTATGTTATAATTTGATTAGGGATTATACCAATCATACAATCATATTTATGCTGAGAATATATCACAGTCAACATATTAGATCTACAAGCTGACACTGTATCATTTTTGTAATATTCGTACAATTTCATGTGTATTCTGTCCAATATCACTACATACAGTGAAAACACCTAATGAATGATCCAACATGAATGGGGACCAAATGGTTTGGCAGACAAACCCAACTAAGTTTTACTGTATTACTAAGTTACACTTTATGATCAAGATGTGGTTAGATAGATCTTTTGAATCATTTAACATATTGGAGGCCAGATTGGACCTCAGCAATAAAACTATAAGTAGTTGAGCTAATCAAACTAGTGAAAATAGCAGATCTATAACTTTGGTTCCTCTCTCATTTTGTAATGTTAATGAGAATTACATGTATTATCTTACAGATGGAATACCACTACTGACAACGCAACTAATGCCTTGAATTCAACATACATAGCCCTACCGAGCCAAATGATAAAACATACAATATTACCAGTAGATTATGCAACCTCTTATGGAAATAATACTCTTACATCACCACCCCAGTAAAAATAGTAGATCTGTAAGCTATTACCATCAAAACAACACATCTACAAGCTGATTGCCTTGGGACTCAAAAGAGCCCACCTATAAGCCTGTACTCAAAAAAAAAAAAAATACATCTATACATTTTCAATACAATATGATGCATGCAAACCTAAAATATGGATATCTTCCTCTTAATGTCATAGACCTTACACAGTTTGCAAATCTATAATTGTTATGGCCCTGTTACCAGTGTACTCTTTCCTATGCAAAATGTTTTCATTCAATTAGTCAAACTACTATTCAGACTGAATATAACATAGCCATATACCTGCTGTCTTATTGGATGTTGGAGGTTGAAACTATTAGTTTATTGACACTAGTCTATTGAACACATTGTTAGTAACATTGTTAGTAATATTGTGACTTTTTGGTTTCATGTTTTGCATGTTGCATGTGTTTTAGCTTTTGTTGTGCTGTAATATGTTGGAGTGTTGATGTTTTAGGATTAAGGGTTGAAACTATTAGTTTATTGACACTAGTCTATTGAACACATTGTTAGTAACATTGTTAGTAATATTGTGACTTTTTGGTTTCATGTTTTGCATTTTGCATGTGTTTTAGCTTTTGTTGTGCTGTAATATGTTGGAGTATTGATGTTTTGTTGATGTAAGTCAAACTAGTGAAAATAGCAGATCTACAAGCACATAATATTGCATGCTACGAGACATTGTGAGCTTGTAAATTGGTTTACAAAGAGGTTTGGTGTAGGGTATAATGCAATTATCTTAGGTAATGGCTCAAGTGGTTAAATATATGAAAAAAAAAAACTCAAATTGACATCCAAAATCCACTAATGATTGTGCTGTCAAAAAATGAAACTATAAGAAAATCTCTGATAACTATTGGTACAGCTGTCATCTCTCACACCACATAAACCCTTCCCTGCGCTGTCACCTAACACCTGTTCATAATACACACACACTAACTAATGGATGCTTTAGGATTACTGGTTGTTATTGACACTAGTCTATCGAACATATTGTTATTAACATTGTTAGTAATATTGTGACTTTATGGTTTAATGTTATGCATTTTGTCATGTGTTTTAGCTTTTGTTGTGCTGTAATGTGTAGGGGTGTTGATGTTTTGTTGATGTACTGGGTTTTGTAGATGTGTATGAGGGTGACTGGGTGAGCTTTTTTAATTGTAGTGTGTAAAACAAATATGTAGTGAGAGGAAAATAGAAAGGTACAGTAGCACTGGTTTATTTCGTAGCATTGTATAGCTGAGCCTCCATACCTCCCTGCTATTAGACCAGTGAAATAGAATAATGTCATAGATAAAACACCAAATAGTCAGCTTTGCATACATGTTTTACTGCAAATATAACGTACATGGTGTGAGTAATAGCATGTTCATTAGAAACGTACTTAACCTACAGAACACCCAAGAAATAAAACAATAAGTTGTCTAATTACTATATACACCCCTATACATGGTATGGTTAGGGTGAAAATCCTTCTCTGACAACTGCATTGGCAATACTTACTATGTGAAATTTGACATTTTGTGTAACTTAGGTACCATTTCATGATGTACCATATCATCTATTGAAATATATAATTAGGGGGAAAAAAATGTATGTAAGAGTGTGATAACTCAACTAATGAGTGTTGTTAGTAATAATCACTGTATAATGTTAGGGATTAACCATTAATTTAATGAGTTTGTTTACGTACACTACCGGTTCTACCCTTTATGATGTTTTGCCTATAATATGTACAGTATACAGTAACACCTATAACTACCAGATTAGGGTAAAAGGGTAGTAAAAGACCTGCATCAAAAACTGTGCAGGTATATCACATGGTATGCCCCTAAAGATTTAAATATAAACACATATATATGTATAAAGCAAAATCACAGAATCCGTTTTCTGTGTATCTGTATTCTTAAGTTCAGTTCCCTTCACCGCTTTAAAAGTAGGCAAATCCACAATGCAATGCAAGAGTCAGTAAAACACCTGAAAACCTACAGAATTAGCAGATCTACACGCACATAATATTGCGCACAACAAGACGTTGTGAGCATGTAAATTGGTTATTTTTGGCAAAAAGGTATGGTGTAGGGGCTACAAAATAGCAGCCTAAGTAATTTATTAAGACTTGATGGTGGTCTCCATCAAGTATCTGAAAAACACACATTGACATGAATCCAAAATACACTGATGATTGGGCTGTCAAATAATGAAAATAAGGAATATAAGGAAATCTCTGAAAAAGTTTGAAGGGGTCCCTGGTAACACCTTTAACCGTGAGAATTGACACCTCCCACCTGTTACGGACCACCCACACACACACACACACACACACACACACACACACACACACACACACACACACACACACACACACACACACACACACACACCCCCACATCCACCCTTCATCTGTCAGCCCCTAACTCTGACCCTCTAGCAGATGACCAATATTCTATATCAAAAATAGCAGATCTACATGCACATAATGTATGTGAGCTTGTAAATTGGTTATTTTCGGCAAAGAGGTATGATGTAGGAGAGACAAAATAGCAAATTAAGTAGTTTATTAAGACTTGATGGCTCAAGTGATTAAATATATCAAAAACACAAATTGACATGAATCCAAAATACACTAACGATTGAGCTGACTGTATGCCCCATGATGGCATACACCACCTTGACCTTGGAATTGTCACCTCCCCACCTGTTACACACAGTCACACACACCACACCACCCCCTCCCTCTCTAACCCCAGCTGTCACCTGTCAATCACAACCACCCTCCCCCTCTAACCCCCACACACACACACACACTAACAGATGTCAAATATTATTTTTAGAAATACTATTAATAATCCTATATTAATAGAAGGGCTATTTATAGAACACAATCTATGCCTATGGGATATTTTTAGAAGGGCTATTTTTAGAACAAAACTGTGCCTATGGGCTATTTTTAGAAGGGCTATTTTTAGAAGGGCTATTTTTAGAACAAAACTGTGCCTATATAACTACTGAGGGGATTCCAAATGGCCCCTTATGGCTCTGTATAACTCTGAGAGTGTACACATGGAACCAAATGGACCTGTATTATGGGTCCATTTAATAGGTTCCATTTGTACTCTCAAAGTGATGGTGGTCAACCATTTACAAAACTTTAAGAACCACTGTGCTACACTAAATGGAACAGAGCCTTAAAAGACTTTTTTTTACAACAAGGGTTCATATTTTAGATGGCAATTAGAGAAAAGAGAAGATGAGTGTTAAAATGTTTTCATTTACTGCTTTCTATCGTTTTAGCGGTTTTAAATATCTTGATTTCAGTAGGTGGGGGCATGCGTACAAGTAGCTAAATATCTCTTTTTGACACAATAAGCTCATTCCCAAGATGCACGGCAATCTTTCATGGGCAGATGTGACTTATGGGGGGTGTTACTGTAGTAATAAAGAAATCGCCGGCTTATTGTGTCTAAAAACACATATTTAGCCATGTGTACGCATGCCCTCATTGAAATCAAAATCGCTAAAACGATAGAAACATTAAATGAAAACATTTTAACACTCATCTTTTCTTTTCTCTAATTAACATCTAAAATATGAACCCTTGTTGTAAAAAAAACGAAGTTGTCATTTAATCAGAATAATTTCTTTCAAACATGGCTACTGTGCAATGTGCATACTGCATAGAGCCTGTATTGGGATGCTGCTGTAGGTTTCAAGTGGTAAATGTAAAAAAATCACACAAAGATTTGGCGGCCCCCCTGTTAAAGACACCAGTACATTCCTCGGATTAACATTCTAAAACAATATATTAATAAAGAAGAAAGTTAGTATGAAGTGTAATTAGCAAGTCAGTCGCCAAAGACCTTTGATTCTTGGCATTCAGGAAGACCGACATAAAATCATTCTACTGAAACTCTAAACTCATACTGGGCCTTCTGATCTACATTACACAAAAAAGACACACACACAAAACAGCTGATCTAAAATAAATATCATAAAATATATGGTATTTCTGCTTTTATTGGAAGAGTACAATGGAAAAGGACAAGAACAAAAGTCTAGAGGGGGAAATAACATGAGCCAGGTTTAAATCTGGAATGATGGGATAATGTGGCCAACATACAAACAAGTTAAAGGACAACTTTGTCTTTTCACAACGAGGGTTCATATTTAGATTGTAATTAGAGAAAAGAAAACAAATAGTGTTAAAATGTTTTCATTTACTGCTTTCTATTGTTTTAGCTATTTTAATTACTTTGATTTCAGTGGTTGGGGGCATGCATGCAAGTGGCTAAATATGTCTTTTTAGACACAATAAGCCCATTTCCATGAAGCACCACAATCCTTCATGGGCAGATGTGACTTATGGGGCATACTGTAAAAGAAATTGCCTGCTTATTGTGTCTAAAAAATACATATTTAGCCACTTGCATGCATGCCCCCAACCACTGAAATCAAAGTCATTAAAATCGCAAAAACAATAGAAAGCAGTAAATGAAAACATTTTAACACTATTTTTATCTTTTCTCTAATTACAATCTAAAATATGAACCCTTGTTGTAAAAAACAAACAAAGTTGCCCTTTAAGTCTCCAGGCCACGCAGACATTTTCAATAATCACATACAATCTAATTGAGGGTTTCCAATGCAAAAAGAAAATACAATAACACATTAAAAAAAGAAGAAATTATATCCTGTTGGTCCCATTTTCATCAAAAGAGATGTAGGGAGACCCATCCCTTAATATGTCCAGTCCACTTGTGGATGCAATAAAGACCACGTTTTTTTTTCAAGCGGAGCCCTATTGCGTGCGTGCTGTCCTCTTCCTTTTGTAATAAAAGGTGTTTTTGGCTCAGCGCCATGCCCAAATTGGGTTTGGATGTGCGTGTTCAATCCTTGGCAATGGTCAATTCTACTGTATCCCACTCTTATATCATATCTTATATCAACATATCGTCATTGTCGGGCAGAAACCTTGTACCTCCAAGTTTCAAATTTGTACGTTTTTTCACAAAGTAAAGCCCTGCTTTATCATACAAGGCTGCCACAGAAAGGTAGTGAAAACAGCAGATCTACAAGCACACACTTGTAGATCGTCTGTTTTCACTAGTTTAGATCGTTTTTAAAATGATAAATACAAAACGAACGGTTTTGGACATACAAGGTTTTCACCCGACAACGACGATATCCCCAATAAGGGACACTCACAGACTGTTGAATTTTGATTAGAATATCAACCCCCCCCCCCCCCCCCCAAACAAAAACATTATTTATGTTGACACATTGTCTGACACATCTAAAAACGTTACCGAGAACAAACTCTTAAAAGGTACGAATATCCCATGAGTTTTGGCATCAACTTCTGCATCACAATGGAGTAGAAAATGTCTCGACAGAATATCATAAACAGTTTTATGCACCAGGAATAAAACACAAAGAAATATACACACCGTAATCCAGAGGATTAGGCAATATAAATATCACAACAATAACACCTTTTGACAATTAATAAAGTATTGATCGAATGCCTTTAGAAGCCCTACAAGTATAGCAAGCAGAACATAGATAGAGCATATCAAATTGTGTTCTCAAAATTCAACAAGATGCAATCAAACAACACTGTAAACAACAATCTTTTAGGTGCTTGGTAACTTCCTCAGCTAAAAACTAATTTAAACTTACTTAAAACGGATGTTTAGAATGTTACACATGTTAGCCTTTTTACAGCATTGGGTTTTCAAGTAATCAGATATACAGTATGTGCAATATAGTGTCAGACATAGTAGACTGGTAAAGTATCTTCGTTACCGTCTCTGTGCTGTTGGACAATCTTTTACGCCGTTTCCCCTCTATTACATATATCTCCTTTTCTATGAATAAAGTGTCTGAGAGTACAAAATTTGATTTGACAGCCAGCTTTAATGAATTGTGCTTGAAGGAGGTTTCTCAGTGTTGAATGAACTCTGAGAGTGTAAAACATGTTTTTTTCTTACGGTGTAGCTCTATATCAGGGGTGGGCAACTTTGATGATGGCGAGGGCCACTACATTTCCAACTTCACTCAAGAGGGCCACATTGCATATTGTTACGTCCTCCTTTGTCATTCTAGTATCTCATACAAAAGAAGCAAAAATAGCAGATCTACAAGCTCAAAACGCATCGCAGCGCGATGCGTTTTGAGCTTGTAGATCGGCTATTTTTGCTTCTTTTGAATTGGAATCCTAAATAATTTTTTCGTATTTTTTCATTGGAATCCTGAAATGTAACATTTTGATTTAATTTCAAACACATTTAGCTGTATATTCATGTTGACTCTATGAACCTAAATACAAATACCTACATTGGACAAAAAAAATACATTTTAATACTACTATACTAGTCATTGAGCCACTCATATAGACTGACGGAATTAAAGCAGGTCATGTTTGGAATAGTAACAGCTGAAATAAATAATATATCAGTATTCCGGTATTAACCTGCGGGCCGCATTAAGTGAAGGTGAGGGCCGCATGTGGCCCCCGGGCCGCCAGTTGCCCATGTATGCTCTATATTATAGAGCCACATACAAGTATTATACTGTTTAGACTGATGATAGGTTCTTGGGTTACCTATTTCTATGCTTTTGATGTATTACCTCATGTTTTCCTAGCGGTAAAATCGCGTCTGCATAAATTGTAAATTGTATTTCTTGTGCAATGAAGTACCTTTTTTTTCCTTCTTAGAAATATATATATCTATAAATATAAATATTTTGCTCTAAAAATTTGTAATGGAAGTCAATGGGGCTCTGACAGGGCTGGAACCTTGACCAAAATTGGGAGTCATTCATCATACTGTAGTTATGAAGATTCAAACTGTGGGGCCAAACTGTTCACACGTGGATCCAAGATCTACACCAGGGGTCTTCAACAGTTTTCACACCTTAGCTGAGAGAGAGATGAAGCAGGGACCCCCACTACATCTTGTATAACATTGTGTTGCAAATTAAACTTTTCCCTAGGTGTCATAGATAGCTTCATAAACTTGTTTAAACAATAATTAGTAAATTTGACTTTCACTCTGTACTTGGGTCTGTTCTTCTTCCCCTTACCTCTTTGCCGAAAATAGACACCTCACTCCGCCTTGCAGCACAAGGCCTTGTGAGCTTGTAGATCTGCTATTTCTGTCTAATGTTCTCCTCAGAACAGGGATTGCCATGGGGCTTAAGGGGTTAATGCAAAAAATCTATCACACAAAGATTTGGTGACCCCCTTCTTGTAAGTTGGACCCCCTGTTGAAGACCCCTGATCTACACAATTAGTCGTTTTTGTTACATTCTTCAGA
This sequence comes from Nannobrachium achirus, assembly GCF_963921795.1. Lineage (NCBI taxonomy): Eukaryota > Metazoa > Chordata > Actinopteri > Myctophiformes > Myctophidae > Nannobrachium > Nannobrachium achirus. Next base: position 18,942,575 of record NC_137814.1, on the reverse strand, counting down.
GTTCAAATGTGACTGTGCATACATGTCCTTCACACTCACTGTGGTTCTTTAAAATGACACACAATCTTCCAGTGGGGAACATCATCACTGTGAAAGAAACATCCTGTTCTGCTCTTAAGACGTTTAGGGGTCTTTGCCCATTTAAGACTTTAGGCAGATTCTACAAATGCTTTCTAAATCAGTAGTTCTCACACTTTCAAGAATAGGACATGTACAAGTGACGCGCTTCGAGCTTGTATATATCTGCTATTTTTGAATAGTCTTTGAATGAGTTTAAGTCTCCTTAACACCTTCAAAGAGTGCTTCTTTCAGTGTGTATATTGTTATGAATCTGCACCCGGCAGTGCAACCTCAAGACTGTATACCTTTTAGAGTTGAGCGCCTTTCCCATGAAGCGAGCTGCTTCGAACATCATCCCTGGCCAGCAAAAGTAAGGCAGGGCAAGTGATTTGATAGTTTGGCATGAGGCCCACAGCTTGCCATTCACACTGCTGCCCAAGTGCCAGTGAGCAAGGCACTGAATTTTGAATGGCTTCCAGGGGACTGTGTCACATGCGGAATGTGTTGTTTCTATTGCTTCAGACACAACGTGCCCCAGGCTGAATTTAGATGTTTAAGAACTTCCTACATTCACTACTTAAAAAAAGTTAAAAACTTTTCAAAGAGTAGCCTATAGCGCTTTTCATCACACCCTATCCATTTAAACATTGCACTTTTTTTTCCTTCACATTCTGTGAGAATTCGAGCCAAACAATCATTGCACATGCAATTATATCTATGGTCTGATAGTTACCATTCAGAAATACAAATGTACAAGCAGCTACGGTCGTTTTCCCCATTTTTTGCATAATATAAATATTTACATAAAATCCTTTTCTTTTTCATTTTTCTTTCTTTCAAAGGAATTGTACATCATGCTAACAATGCTAGAGGGATCAATGTTTCTTTGTTTACATTCCCATCCTTGTGCTGAACTCTTCATTTTGGTATTTATTGTGCTGGCAACTCCAGGAGGGGGGAGTTTGGATCTAGAATCAATAATAGATCAATAGAAAACTGTACTCACACATCCCTCTTGCTGCACTAGGGGGAAATTCCTCCCAAGTCGTAGGAATAAAATATTTGAACTGTACAAAACAATGTCAGGCCTTTTCACACACACACGCGCGCACACACACACACGCACGTGCGTGCACACACACACACACACGCGCGCGCGCACGCGCACACGCACACGCACACTCACTCGCTCGCTCGCTCACTCACTCACTCACTCACTCACACACTCACACACTCTCTCTCTCTCTCTCTCTCTCTCTCTCTCTCTGCTAACAGTATCTTCTAATTATAGTATGTGACAAACAATACATTCTTTGAAATGACGGTGAGGAGAATTTTCTGTACAAGCTCATTTCTATCCAGACAGATTTACAATCATCCTCTCCAGAGAGACACACCTAAAGTCTGCCATGGCTTCTGCAGATTTATCCCCCTATGCCACCCCCCCCTTCTCCTTTTCAGACTTTGCAGGGCCAATCCAACATTCCACTCTCTCTCTATTTCCTATCCATCAGCCTCTCTCTCTCCATTTGCACACACATACGCATCTGACACAACAGATGCCTCAAATCCATGCAGGATGTTTCCGTCTGGCCGCAAAACAACACCACCACCTCTGTTCTCTTATCTTCTCTTGTTAGTGGGCTGGACCTCAGCCCGTCATCAGCCGTTATAGTAGGCCACCAGTGACACCACCGCGGGTTTGATTGCTTCTGACGAGCCCTCAGGGGCATTGACAGACGGGTCCTCGGGGGCATTGACTAACGGGCCCTCAGGGGCATTGACAGACGGGCCCTCAGAGGCACCAACTGACGGGCCCTTGGAGCCATCGACTGACGGGCCCTCAGCGGCATCGACTGAAGGGCCCTCGGAGGCATCGACTGACGGGCCCTCGGAGGCATCGACTGCCGCTTCCTCTTCGGGAGTGTCCGGCTTTGGCCATGCGGCGACGGCTGTTACCGGTCGGACATCCTGACGTTCCAAGGTGGCCACCATGAAGGGGAGGTTGTGTTCGGCGGCTCGGCCTCTGAAGATCTTGGTCGCGATCTTGGACGAGCTCCTTATGCTGGAACCACGTTGGGGCGCCTTGCACTGCCACAGCGCCCAGAAACACCTGTAGAACTGTGACCAGCATCCGTACGTTTACACGCCATGCAACATGCACGCGCACACACACACACATATTCGCTCACACGCACACGCACACGCCACACACACACACACACACACACACACACACACACACACACACACACATACACACACACACACACACACACACAAAAGCAGACACAATGGATGTCAAATAGCGGTATGGGAAAAAAAAGCATATTATAGGGAAAAGACAAAGAAGACGTAAAGATTTGGAGAAAATTAGGTCTGCTGCAGTTTGAACAGTCTAATGTCACCTGACACAGTATACTGTAGCTCCTTACATTTAGCCCAGTCTCAAAAGGAAAAGAGAAATTAATCTGCCGTAAGATCCCCCCCCCCCCCCCCCCCCCCCTTTGTATAGTGAAGCCCAGGAGATAATTATAAATAATTAGGACTGATTAGACTCCTTGTCTGCTCTGTCCCTTTCAGTCTCTCCCTGCCTTTGTCTCTGTCTCTGGATCCCACTGCGCTACTCCATTGTTAGGGTCATCATGTACTGTAGCTTACTGCCTTTTCATGAACAACAATGTGCTGAGAGCTGCTCATTATACATTTCCCCAAGTGTCCAACTTATTACATTTCTCAATCACAAAATCGTTAGATTTTGATCTATCTGTCTGTCTGTCTGTCTGTCTGTCTGTCTGTCTGTCTGTCTGTCTGTCTGTCTGTCTGTCTGTCTGTCTATCTACAGATGTGCCATTTCAAAACATCACACATCCTGCTATTGGCAAGACAGTAGATTTGCAGGGGATTTGCAGATCAGCTAGCTTTGCTATTTTGATGACTTTCTCTGATTTAGGAGTTTAAATCTACCTATGAAGGTGGATTCTACTTTTCAATGGGAATGGAGTGGTTTCTTGCCATTTGCGAGTTTCTGCAAAAATACGTTCCATTCTCCATAAAAACTAGAGAGGCAAAACAGGGAAAGAAACCTTTTAGACTCTTTGCTGAATATTCTTTACACCACAAATCAGCAATTACAGTCAACACTTTGTTTCAGACAGCTACAACGTTGTGTCATATATCACCTGGGGAAAAAAAACAACACAAATGAAGATACAGGGAAGCTGCGTTGGAAAGACACAACAAGCACATTGAATCAAGTACACCGGCCAGAGTGAATCGTCATCATAGGGTGGAAACCTTGTATGTCCAAAACCTTAATTATTTTGTTATTATTTAAAAAAAAAATGATTTAAACCAGTGAAAATAGCCAAGGTGTTGTGTGCTTGTAGATCAGCTAAATTCACTAGTTTTGTGCGACAGTCTTGTATGATGAAGCAGGGCTTTACTTTATGGAAAAACTTACAAATTAGAAAGTTGGAGATATGAGGTTTCTGCCCGAAAGTGACGGAATAGTCAACAGACCCCTGCATAATGTCCTGCTCTTCTACCAACATATCCCTGGTTTCCGCTCTTGCACAGAAGAAGATCTTGCATCACACCGAACACCAAACTCCCAAGGTTCCCGAGATATCCCCAGCTCAGAGTCCAGGGTTCCTAATCTCACTGACAGACAGAAAGGCAAGACGCTGAATAATTGAAGACGTCAGGAGCAGGTTGAAAGCATTACAATGCAGCTGGAGGCACTGTTGGCTCTGGATTGAATTCTGAGCGCAAGGATGCACACATGGAGGCCAAGACATACACGCGGGCACGCACGAAGCACACACACGCATACAGACAGATCGTAGTTTGGTGTGTGTTCTTACAATTTACAATTACAATTTAGGCATTTACCAGACGCTTTTAATCCAAAGCGATTTACAACAAGCTGCTCAATATAATAAGCAAGCTAATATGTCAGTACATCAACAACAATACAACACATGCACAGGATTATCAATCTAGAAAAAACAATAACATGGGTAGACCACGCACCTAAACAGGTACAACAACTTTTCTAAAAGGTGTTTCTTTTCTTCAGCCCTGAATCCCAAATTGCCGTCACTGCAGTCGTCTCTCTTGAGTAAACGTAGTGTACTTAGTATACTTCAGGAGTTTCATGTATACTTATAGTCTACTACATTTTCTCAGGGGACACATGACCAGGGCTGGATTAGCCATTGGGCCGGTGGGGCTGGGGCCGTTGCCAGGGGCCCTCGCGGGGGTTAATCCTTCCATGCATGTGAGACTGATGAGCCCAAGGCTCTGTCCCCTCTGAGAGGGGAGAGTGCATGTCTCAGACACATACTAGTTAGGATTGACATTGATAACATCAACTCACACTGAATAAACGCTGATGAGAGAATAGGTAAGCAAAACAAAGATTGATTGGTTGAATGGTTGGTTGATTGATTGATTGATTGATTGATTGATTGATTGATTGACTGAAAGAGAGAGATGGCTATAAGATGAGTTGAGTACGGATGACACACGAGAAGGGGGAGAGAGGCGAAAACGCCACAGGTGACATCCACTTTTTTCTGCTGTCGGTGTAGCCATAAAACACACGTGCAGTTGCACACGCACGCTCACGCACAGTCCCACACGCACGCTCACGCATGTACATGCACGCACGCACGCGCGCACACGCACGCACGCACGCACGCACGCACGCACGCACACACACACACACACACACACACACACACACACACACACACACACACACACACACACACACACACACACACACACACACGCAACGTGTCAGGACATATCAGTGTTTGTTCATCCAGGTGTCAAGGTTAGCGGGAGGAGAGAGAAGCACTGCCCAGTAACACTTCCTGTTAGTTGGGGCTTGGTGTCCAAAAACAACTGCACACTGTAACAACAACTCCACAGCAGGTAGTGGAGGCACCACTGAGAAGATGGATGAGACACGAGGGAGAGAGAAAAACAAGAGACATTGTCGTGAGAGGAGAGAGTACAGAACAATGTGAGAAAGAGAGTACAGAACGATGTGAGAAAGAGAGTACAGAACGATGGGAGAAAGAGGCAGAGAGACCAACAAAAAAAGAGACAGGGAGTGACAGACAGACAGAAGAAGTGCGATAGGGGGAGGAAGGTGGGGAAAGAGACGGAGAGTGCGAGAGGGATGGGAGGAATTGTAACGAGCTATAGAGCTAGAGAGACGGAGGATAAAGTCAGCAGGAGTGCAGAGGAATGGAGACTGAGGTCAGCACAGAGGTGAGAAGAGTGACAGATAAATGGATAGAGCGTGACAGAGAGATGGAAAGAGGTGCGAACGGCCTGTATGGATGGAGAGAGGGGTTAGTGCTGTTTCCGGCAGGCGCCGCGCCGACCGGTCAGATGGAGTTTGGGCGATGCTTCTAGGAGAGAGGGAGAGATGTTCTCCTGCTCGATGGAATTGACAGTGTGAGGGTCAAATGTCAGATATCATCTCAAACAATAAGGCACTCATCCATTTTTTAAAAGGGTGGTCGGCTGGGTTCAGCTCCCCACCGCTGCCTCGGTGTGGTGTGGACTCTACTGTACAATGATGCTCAACTTCACCTGAAATGCTGCTGCCATAGAGGCCTGTAAAGGAATACATTGTTTGGGGATTTTCTTTTTTAAAGGACAACTTTCTTTTTCTTTTTTACAACAAGGGTTCATGTTTTAGTTAGATAGTAATTAGAGAAAAGAAAAGAAGAGTGTTATTTTCTTTTCTTCATTTAGGCCTATACTGCTTTCGACCGTTTTAGAGATTTTAGCGATTTGTATTTGAGTGGGCATTGGCATGCGTACAAGTGGCTAATAATGTATTTTTAGAAACAATAAGCCGGCGATTTCTTTCTTTATTAAAGGAGTAGTTCACCCCCAAAATGACTTTTTTCTATTGATTACTCGCCATAGAGACTTGAGTTAAATAAAACATTTTTGTATTTGTCGCATTCCTAAGAAAAACAAAATTGACTATACAGTAAATTTAACCCCATTGATTACGGATGGGGACCTGAATGCATGGCCCTGGATGGGGACCCAAATGCATGATTTTTTTTTATTAGATTTTTGTCTTAGGAATGCGACAAAAAACGAAAAATATTATTGAACTCAAGTCTCCATGGCATGAGTAATCAATAGAATAAAAGTCATTTCGGCTGAACTACTCCTTTAATATTTACAGCAACACTACTAGTCACCATAAGTCACATCTGCCCATGAAAGATCACGGTGCATCTTGGGAATGGGAAGTGGGAGGGAGGTAAACAACGAGTCTAATACATTTGACCGCATTGCCCACTCAAATAAAAATATATAAAATCGCTAAAACGATAGAAATCAGTAGGCTAAATGAAAAAAACATTTAACACTCATCTTTTATTTTCCCCAATTACAATCTAAAACACAAACACTTGTTGTGAACTCATCGGATGAAGCTGCGAGTTAATCTACTCGTTAACGTGAAAAGACAGACATGCCTATCTCATAAATGGTGCATTTTGGTAAATGGTAAATGGTGCATTTCTAAGGTGTATGAAAATCCAGATCAGTTGAGCTCAATTGCAAAATACACAGTAGGCACACTTAAAAAAGATAAATCCTCTTAGTCGATTTTTAGCCAATGTGTTGCTCTCACACAATTGCAAGCTATTTAAAAAAGACAAAGAATTTCTCTTACGGGCATCAGTGGTCAGCCTGCACATTCCTGTGACATGTGTAAAACTTTATTTGATTCAATAGACTTAATGTAGATATTGTGAAGTGGCTACAGACCAGGGGAACAAAATATTACATTAATATGTGTTGAGATTTACCTGAAAAAATGAAAAAGAGACTCCCACATAGGGTTTATGTAAATAGAATGACAATCATCCATTTCCCCTTCAGGCTTTCTGGATAGATTCAGTGACAGCTGTTTGTGTGTGTGTGTGTGTGTGTGTGTGTGTGTGTGTGTGTGTGTGTGTGTGTGTGTGTGAGTGTGTGTGTGTGTGTGTGTGTGTGTGTGTGTGCGTGCGTGCGTGCGTGCGTGCGTGCGTGCGTGCGTGCGTGCGTGCGTGCGCGCACGTGTGTGTTTGTGTGTGTTTGTGTGTGTGTGTGCGCGCGCACACGAACATGAATAATGTTGTTTCTATTGATAAATAACCATAGAAAACGTTGATGTTTCATGATCGTTTCACTTTAAAGGTGTTTTCGTGCACTTTCAGTACTCCCCGCATAAATTGTGACTTAATTATTTAGCTGATACAGATGATTTGCTAAATCAGTGTATACCATAGATGTCATCATTGGTCTGAGTATATACACATTGCCTGTTTGGTCATTTAAAAATATATGAGTAGGCCTATTGTTTCATTTTCCAATCAAATGTTCCAAATGTTAACTGATGGAAAAGATAAGCATCTGCAAATATGTCTGCCTAAAGGCACCCCCAAATCATGTCACAAATGCATTAGCCCATTTAGAATGTCCTGATTTGAGTTATGGAAACTAGTTTATGAAACGATCAGTGTTTTGCAAGGCATTACTGGTATGTCTTGATACAGAATGTGTGTGTGGATACAGTACTGTAGCGCTCAAGAATATAGGGGTTTAGGGGCGCTCAGGGGTTTTCGATTTGAAGTTTTTGAAGTGAACAATGGGTTTGTATAGGAAGGGGCCTGTCTGATAAAATGTGTACCAAATTTCTAAATACTGAATCAAGCAACTTAAAAACTTTGTGAAAGTGAACTACCCCTTCAAGCTTTTTTTCATAAATATTTGCTTAAAGCATTGCTTTACCTTTGTTTCTCAAACATAAAAAGTACATCGGAGACACTTGATAAATCATTGTTGGATGTGACAGCATCATAAACTGAAAGATTACTGGGGGAGGACACGGCTTGATTGTATGTGTTCCCAAGTGGTTCTTATTAATAGCATGACATTACGTTTTGAAGAGCGGGAATGTGATAGCATCTAATGATTAACAAAGTTGCAAGCCAGGGATATAAAGCAGAGCATTAATCAGTGTTGCCCTTTAATGAGAGCGGTGTCAGAGATGAATGCATTGGCCACAACAACTGAAACAACTGGAGCTCTATGGAATCCTCGCCTTCTTTGATTATAACCACAACTTTTGTCTCTAATATACAGTATGTATTGTATTATGTCTTTATTTATGTTGACTGAGCAGTTAGAATCTGGCATTCATGAGGTATGAGAGAACAAATCGAGCAACTACTGTAGATGACATTGTTTTTTTTTTAAATGTCATAATGTTTAAGTCGAGGATCACGGATCAGAGCTACAAAATCATGTATTATTCTTATCATTTACAGTACAGTTGAACCAACCGTTTCGGAACTAGGCTACAACCTATAGAAGTGTATTTTCAGAAAATGTAAAGTCTTAGAAAGCCAATTCTCTTTTGTAGCAGACGTTCTTATCCTGAGTGACTTACAATGTGAGATCAGAGTAAATGGCATGATGAATCAAAGGTGTGAGCTTGTAGATCTGCTATGTTAAAAAATGTTGGGGGGAGAAAAAAAAAACTTTTTAGCTTACAAATCCAGCTTGCCATATAATATCTTCAAATGGTGGTCCGCTGCCAAATAGGTATATGGGGTCATCCTTGACAACAGTGTCGACAAAAACTATGACAAAAATGTTCGCCCTCTATAACTTTTTTCACTGACGAAAAAAAAAAGAAAAACTATGCTGTGATGACAAAAATTAAATACTGTATGCTGACAATTTTGTCAACAAATAAAAACTAGATAAAAATGTTAGGGAGGGACTAGTGTAGAAGAGATGCAGTAGACCTAAAAGACAAGTCATTTTATGTTTGAGTGCGCCCAGGTGTCGCACTCTGAAAATAGCAGATCTACAAGCTCACTACGCGTCGCGCTGCGTCAGCATTCAACCAAGTCTAAAATCAGGCATTGTGACGAGTCTTTGCGACACCATCAAGGCCCACCAAAATACATTTTTGTAATACTAAAATACTACTACTAAAGGGAGCATGTCGATATTGCGACATAGCATCTGCGATCTGCCCGACGGTCCATTCTTTCGAAGCGGGTGAATGTTAACCGGGTGAAAGCTAACCTGCCGACGCAGGTGAATGTTAACCTCTCTGCCTAAACCTAACCCAAACCCTAACCCTAACCTCAGTAACCGTGACACGGGTGAGTATCTAACCTGCCGACGCTGGTTGTCGGAAGGATGAACCATCGAAAGAACGAGATTTTCCCACTACTAAATCTAAAACATTTCAGATGACTAAAAGGTGCATGCAACAAATTTACATTTTATTCAAAAGACTAAAAAAAAAAAAAATCAAACTTTGCTGTCAAAATCTTACACTTACACTGCTTGACGTTGAGAACCACTGCCCTATATTATGTTGTCTATATGCGACTGCATGCCTGAGTGTCATGTCCCGCAGCCCCAAGAGGGGGAGAACTCATCAGGGAGTCAGCCTATTGGAACTGCCTATTCAAATCTTCAACCTCATCGACTCCACAAGACAATTACCCATGGCGGACTCCTTAACACAGAGTGGAGGGGTGTTTACCACTTGAAGACTCACTGGGGACTTTTTCCCTTTCATGCTCAAGTTTTCCGCCTCACCCTGCTTTGGTGTTGTGATCAAATCAGTGATGCTTGCTTTTAGGGATGCAGCTCACAAACACCCACAAACACTCCTACTACTGTATGTCTGACTGCACACATTCCCAGGGCATGTGCTTCTCTTTTAAATAGAATCTTGTTTTTTACTGTGCCTATTCTTTATTGATTGTCTTAGTGAACCGACTTTAGCAAAATGACTATCCATTAGTGATGCGCGGGTCAGCTTTTTTTCATAACCCGCACGACCCACAGCCCGCACGAAACGTAACCCGCCCGCGCCCGCGCCGCAGAACAATATATAAATCAACGAATCCGCCCGCCCCGCAACCCCCATTTAAAAAAAAGACGGTATATCATCTCCACAATAGCTCATCTTTATTATATACGGCTCTCTAAGTACCCAAAGTCGCTTTACAGAAAGGTCTACAGTAGCGCAATATTGTCATGGGCTAAACGCTAAATAAACAAACGTGTTGTTCAAATTGGGGTTTAGCCTAAAAGACATTCATTCAAAGACGTTCATTCTCTCTGGGGCATCGTCGGGGTAAGAATCGCGTTTCAGGTTTTATGTCAATCATATTTATACAGCGCCTCGCACTTTAAACAGACAGCAAAAGACGGACAATATTAAATCCTGTTGGTTACTGATTAATCACCAGATTGGAGAGATGGGAGCGACTGGAGTGGAGTCTCGAGGTGAGTGTGGTTGGTTCATTCAGTCAAAAAATCCGTCTCACTTGCGATAGTTGTGTTTCAAATTGTATCCGTTGACTGGCTGGTTATATAACTTAACCGACACAAAGTATTTATAAACGGACTTGTGTGGATGACAGAGACATAAGTGAAATCCTGATCAGCGACACGCGCTGAATTGTTTGTGCACCTTCTCTGCTGTGCTCACGTTGTGTCAAATGTTGGCAAAATGTGGTTCGCGGCCCCAACAGGAGCGGAATTGGGACGGTCCTCGCACCAAGGAGCGGAGGAGAAACCTCGCTCCTCTCTGGCGCATTTTAAAACTCGCTCGCTCGTCGTGCTCGTATTCAAACGTAGTATTCTTATTCTTATAGGCCTACTCTTATTAAGAATAAAAGACAAATAAGAACAGGTGATTATTCTTATTTATTTTTTGCACATGAGAGTGGTGATAACCCGCCCGCCCGCCGCCCGCCAATGGAGTCTGAAAACCTTGACCCACCCACCCGCATGCGGGCGGGTTGGCGGGCGGGTGGGGGCACCGGGTCGATCCGCGCATCACTACTATCCATCCATCCATCCATCCATCCATCCATCTATGATTTCAGAATCATTACCAATAAAGTAACCCCGTTCTGCAAAAGGTCTGGTGATGAATGTTGATCTTGATGTTGCAATGGAAACGAACAAATAAACAAAAATGAAACTGATAATGTGTCAAGGCTTGATGGAGTTTGTTGATAGGATGTGTAGTCATTGTAACGATCATCAGAATGCCTTTCCCTGGAGCGCTGACTATGCTGTAAAAGAGAGGCTCTTTGACCAATCAGGTTCTGTTGGCCCGACACAATCCATTTGTGCGGTTCTTAATTAAAACCAAGTCACGGAGGGGAAATAACGATGCACCATTAGCTTTATCAATTATCCCAAAGTTCAAGTGGTTTCTTCCTTAGCCAGGCGAGTTGTGGAGGTGAGGAGCTGTAAAGTTCTCTAAAAGTTAAACGTGTGGTTTACAGGGCAACATTAATGTTTTACAAAGGCGACGGTGCGTGCACATCCAATCTCAGCCAGGTGCTGGACAAACAGCCGTGCAACAGGAAAGGAATAAAGTTCTGCGACACTGCTTGTTTCTCAGCTCCACTTGTTTATTGCTTCAACTGCAATAGCAGGATCGAAACGTTGAAACATTAATGTTTTATCATTTCCAGTTAAGGCACTTTAGTTGACACATTTTGCAACATTTTGTTTTCTCTCTTTTTCTTAAGGCCGTCTTCTGATCTTAGAAAAAGTGGACACATCAGGGTTCCCGAGTCTAGGGTTACAAAAGAAAACATCGCTGTCGGTGCAAACCTTAAAAGACCAAAACTGTTACTTTTCAGTATCGGGCATTCATTTATGAAAAACAAAACAAAAAACATAAAAAGCTGAAATATAGAGATATGAGGTCTCTGCCCGACAGCAACGAAGTGCAGATTAAGTCAAACTTACCCATAATGCACAGCCATTTACACCCCTTTAGTTTGTCCCTTGAATCAAGTTAGTCATCCGCTGACCTCTTGATGCTTGCTGGAACAGACATGCAGCAGGTGATACTCGTATCTGTACAGCATTTTTAGTCTTCAACTCGCCTCAACTCACAGTTTCCATAGTAACGGGCTGGGAGGAATTGAAGACTGAAAATGACATACAGGACATCTCTCTCTCTCTCTCGCTCGCTCCCATGTGCTCACTCTCTGTCTGTCTTTGATGAGAACAATGACGAGTGGGCTAAACAGTCCCTGAAAGGTTAGCTGTGTGGTACAGTTGAGAAAGTTAGGAGCTCGAACTTGATGAAACTCACAGGAGAGGGCTTAAGATCAAATTTCATCTTGTTTTTTTTTTTTACAACTAGGGTTCATATTTTAGATCGTAATTAGAGAAAAGAAAAGATGAGTGTTAAAATATTTTCATTTACTGGTTTCTATCGTTTTAGCAATTTTAAGGATTTTGATTTCAGTGGTTGGGGGCATGCGTACACGTGGCTAAATATGTATTTTTAGACACAATTGCCCATTCCCAAAATGCACCACAATCTTTCATGGGCAGATGTGACTTATGGGGGCTAGTAGTGTTACTGTAAATAGTAAAAAGAAATCGCCAGCTTATTGTGTCTAAAAAGACACATTTAGCTACTTGTACGCATGCCCCCACCCGCTGAAATCGCTAATATGAAGGGAAAAAGCAGTAAATGAAAACATTTTAACACTTACCGGTATCTTTTCGTATGCAATCTCAAATATGAAACCTTGTTGTAAAAAAAAGAAGTTGTCCTTTAAGTAACTACTTATGCAAAACCAATGATCAAATAATGTATCAGAAAACCTTACTTAGACCTGGAAAGGATGGTGTGTCTACAGTACATTTCCCGCTGGTTATTTTGGGTACTGTGTACTGTAGGCACCATCTTCTGAACCGCAGAGCTGTACGCTCCGTTTAGGAGCAAACTTAAAGGCATTTCATCAGGTATAGGTCAGGTGTGAGGAATTAAGCCAATATCCAAACCCAATGTGTTTTCAACTCAATACATGGTGATAGATGCAACAATTTGTGAAAATCACAGACATTAACTCAACATGGCTGCTCTCACATTATTAGAAGACATTGACAGCTGTTTGTTTTGAAGAGAAGGGGTTTTCAGAGAGGAAGTGTGGCAGGTTGTATATCCCAGCTGTCTGTATCCTGTTCACTGTGAGCTGGGTTATTTTCTGTAACTTAACAGTTATAAAACCCACACAATAGACCCATAAGCATACTAACATTGAGACAGCACATGTGCATGCAGGTTACACATAAGGCATTCCCGACAGATTCCCAAACCTGGAGAAAATGGAATGGAATGCATTTTTACACGAGAGTGCTGTGACTTCTGCTGCGTTTTGGGGTTCTAATGCAATCTGTGAGTGCACATGCCTGCTTGATATCTTTACCAAATGGAGCACACAGGTCCATTTGGTTCCATTTGTACACTCTCAGAGTTATGGTGGTCCTTAGAAATTCAAATGTTTGAGAACCCCTGGTATTGAAATTGTATAGCAAACGTGAAGTCCACATACAGTACCAGCTCTGATAAAACTGGTTCTGGAAACGGTTCCAAATGTGTTGGAACCGATTTTAACCAACGTTTTCAGGCCAAGGACCCCTTAGCTGAGAGAGAGATAAGACAGGGACCCCACTAGAGCCTATATATTGTATACAAGTGTGTTGCAAATTTAAAATGTTCATAGATTTCTTAGACAGCGTAGACTTGTTTGACAGCACTGTCATCAGTGTATGTTTGATTAATCTGTATTTTCAGACATATTTTCAGACATTTAACCACTTGAACCATCAATACTTCTACCAGTACTTCTACTGCTCCTCTTTTCCCTCTACATCAAACCTCTGTCAGAAATAGCCGATCTACAAGCTCACAACGCCTCACAACACGAGGTGTTGTGAGCTTGTAGATCTGCTATTTTTGGCTAATGTGCCACTCAGAATAGGGATGCTAGGGTTCAGGTGGTTAATGTAAAAAACATGATCGTATCACACAAAGATTTGGCGGCCCCCATGTAGTAACTCTGAGGACCCCCTAAGGGTCCCGGACCCCCTGTTGAAGGTCCCTGGTCTATTCCATTATTCCTGGCTGTGGTATTCAGGCAATTCTGGCCTGTTCTTGTGCACACAAATGTAAGATAATTTAAAATGTATGAATCAAAGTTCTGTAAGACAAATACTTTTATGAATGAGGCCCCAGCAGTTATATTCAAGGCTACAGTCTACAGTGTCCCTGTGAGGAAAGTAACAACTGTTTAACAAACTCTTCAACTTTAATTGGTTTGGGAGATCATTGTAACTCCCCATCTCTTATTTGTCATTTTCTTGTGCAAAGAGCCCTGAGGCGAATATATAATAGTACCATTTCCAAACCCTCAGGCAGAACAGAAGATGATTAGATTATGTTGGTGTAAATGTTCTCCAAAACTGCAGCATCGATATGAAAATACCAGTGTATAATATTACCATATTTTCCTTTAATTTCATCATAGCAATGTAAAAAGAAAAAGAAAAAAAAGCATGACGATGCATTGGTCAGAAAAAGTGATCTTCTTAAGGCAGGCTTGAGGTGGCTGAAATATGCAGATATCATTTTCCCAAATATGTTCTATTTCTGAGGAAAGGATAGGGGAGCTGCAATATTATGCAATGGTTAGCTGAAGAAAAAAAATCATATATTAATATAGCGATTAAAAACCCACTTTTCATCATTTGGCATGCAAAAACTATTGTTGTCGGAGGGTTGTACAGAACTTTAGAAGGAACATTAGCAACAAAGTAATTCATGATAATGAAGAGACTGGCGCGTTGCCTTGCATCTTCATTCGTTTGTGTTTGTTTTTTATTCGTTTGCCTAAGTAAGGTACGACACAAAGCGATCCAGAAAATAATGATTCAGATTCAGGAACACTTCTATCTGAAGCTTTCAGCTTAAAAACATTAAAAAAAAATGTAAGAGAGCAACAGAGAAGAGAACAAGCAACAGCTAATTGAGCTAGATGAAAATGACTGTACATGCAGATAAACTGACAATTCCATAGTTTTAACACAATCTGTTGATAAACACCAGGTGTTCATACAGTAGTATGAATATTACCATAATGTCACAGCCAGTGACCAAAGTTAAGCACTTTATACCATTATATTTGATGTAATGTGACCAAATAACAAGACCTCTCATTTTCCAGAAAGAACATTTATGTTATATCCTTTTTTTAGCTTGAGCCACACAAAATTGAAAGAACAGGACAAATTGAGGAAAAATACACATGTATCTTCTAACCACTAACAGAAAACGAGTCTTGTTTGAAATACAGGTATAACTGCTAGCCACTATAGAGGCATTGCATGGGGAATAACTGTTGAACGTTTCAATGTTTTAGCCCTCCTCCTATAGCACTGGGGTCTGTTTAATTTTCAGACTCTGAGCACTGGGGTCTGTTTTATTTTCAGACTCTGAGCACTGGGGTCTGTTGCATTTTCAGACTCTGAGCACTGGGGTCTGTTGCATTTTCCGCCTCTCCTCTTGTTCTGGCCCTCTGTAACTGTAACAAGTTGGTAAACTGTTGGGGAGCAGTCCACACAAATTAAAACAAATCCTGGCTTTGTTTAACACTGCAATTATTCTCTACTTCGTCGAATGCGATAATAACCACCACGGAGATTTGGATTTTAGCTCAGGAATGAATCCAACTAAAGCTTCACGCTGAAGTGTCAGGAGTCGAGCTGAATTAAAGAGGTCACAGGGGGCGCGGTGGGCATATTCAGCACAATGGTTTTTATCTTCAGGGACCTTTTTGTATTTACATACCGTATCTTCTGACTGGTATTAAATACAAACGAACCACACGCCTGGAGGAAAAGTGGGAAATTGATCAAATAACTCAAAAAACAACGTCTGGCAGCAGTCAAAGTTATGCCAGTTTGATTGAGTTACAGCGAGATTAATGTTTCCTTCAAAGTTGGTCTCACACGTATACGGGTACATGCAGTAAAATGTACTTTCAAGCCTGAGTTACACTTAGTTGCACACGTCGCAATGTGAGCTTAGTACATCTGCTATTTACGGTGCGCGTACCAAGTACAAATCAGGTAACCACAGAAATGTAAAAATGTTCCGGATGTTGGATAGAACACCTTGATTTTAGAGAAAACATTAAAACATGCTTTTCAAAATATATATGTTATATAAATATTGGCGGTTTTATAAAGGTTTTAGCCTAAATAACCACTCGGGTATATTTAAATTTCATGTTCTGTCTCTATTCCAATCCATTTCAGATGGATGCCCTTTGTTGTCAACGGGGTGCTGTCTTTGGGCTAAAATTGGTACGATACAGAGAAGATTAGCATGGTACCACAATGAGAACCATGTAGAGTCAATCCAATTCAATCCAATTTTAGTACCACTTTACCTCATGGTTCCACCTCATATATATATAGTCTCAATAGAATATAGCCTCCCAAAAAGTACCGCCAACCTTCTCGAGGGGGCCCAATAGGAAATGAGCCCCTTTGTAACATAAAGAAGGGCTTGTGACATAAACAAGGGCTCGATTTCAAAAGAGTACCGTTCAGACCCGCCCATTCAGAAAATCACTGAAATGAAAGGCAAGGCTTAGAGTTAATGAATGGGGTTTTGGGGACACTGGGAAGACCAAAAAACAAGAAAAAAAATGTGAAATTCGTGGTGGGGCCCCTTTATCTTTTACAGTCATTACTAAGAGGCTTGCATTGAATTGATAGATATTTCATAGTGAAAGTGCAACGTGCAGGTAGCATTATTCCTTCCTAAGCCGTTCCATGTCTGCTTCTCCTGACTGTACAGGCCTGTGAGAAAAAGCAGTGTTTAGTCATGCAAACCACCTCCTCCTTCCATATGTCATGTTGGACATATTTACATATTTAGTCACTTTTCAGATCACACCTTTATGTTGCTTTTTTAGATCACTCATGACCAGAAACCAACCAGGATGACGACAGCGCACGGCAAACCTCTGACTGTCATTTTAGATTTTAACCACTTTAACCTTGCATTATTTTAGACTTTGGCTATATTCAAAAATAGCAGATCTAAAACTCATAGCGCATCACTTCCTGCCCTCACTAAAAATCATGATTTTTTTTTTGTAAATCTTTGAATATAATGTATATGTTTATTTTTGAAGTGATTTCTTTTTACTCAAATCTTTGCTTCTGGGGATCCCTAGAAATTAATATTGAGATGGGGGTCCTTGACATGAAAAGGTTTGAGCAGCGCTGATATATGTAGTAGGTTTTTCAGAAAACTGTTTCTGGATTCAGATGACATTTCATAAAATTGTGTCCTCACGTCTCAATGTTTTTTTTTTACCCATTTAGACCTGAATGCAAATCTGTGTCACTTTGTATTGAACTATTTTAACCATTATTTTATGCTTTAACTATAAAAAAGAAAATAGCAGATATACAAGCTCACAGCGCTGCACCAAGTGCCGTGCTGCGAGCTTGTAGATCTGCAATTTTTGAAAAATCGTGAACATTTGTGCAAGTCTTTGAATATTTTTTACCCGATTCTATAAATGTCTTCTAAACCCTTCTTCTAAATCAGTGGTTCTCAAACCTTTTCATGTCAAGGACCCCCAAAATGTATTGTATTTGGCCACGGACCCCCATCGCAAAATATGTTGTTCCAGAGTTATAAATGTTGCTTTTAAAAAGATATATTCAAAGACTTGAATAAAACATATGATATGAAAACATATGAAAAGGTTGAAAAGCGACCTTGTAGATCTGCTATTTTTCAACAGTTAAAGCATTCAATAGTTCTAGGCCTAAATGGGCTTTAACACCCGGCGCTCACCTGTTTGTTCATGAAGATGTAGATGACGGGGTTGATGACGGTGCTGCTCACCTGTTTGTTCATGAAGATGTAGATGACGGGGTTGATGACGGTGCTGGTCTTGGCCAGGATGGAGGGTACGATGCTGGCCTCGGGGCTGATGAGGCCCGGCGGGCCGAAGGTGGCCACCAGCGCCATGACGCCGTAGGGCATCCAGCACATCAGGTAGCACGCCACCATCACCACCACCATGCACAGCACCCGCTGCTCCCGCTTTCTGCTCACCGCCCGGTTGATCCCGCTCACCTGGAGGGACAGAGAAGGGGAGAGAGGGAGAGGGAGAGGGAGATGGAGAGGGAGATGGAGAGAAAGAGAGGGAGAGGGAGAGGCAGAGAGAGAGAGAGAGAGAGAGAGAGAGAGAGAGCGAGAGAGACAGAGAGAGGGGGGGAGAGAGGGGGGGGAGAGAGAGGTATTGATTATGTCAGGGGTCTTCAACGTTAGTTGAGAGAGAGATGAAGCAGGGACCCCCACAACCTTTTTCAGAGATTCCATAGTTTCAGCACAATTATCAGTTTATTTTGGATTCAGTAAGAAGGTTTGGAAACCACTGCCTTACATATTCTCTCCAGGCTGCTCACATCAGTGGAACGTCAACACGTGGACACATGTGTCCCTCTGTGGAACGCTATGGCTTTAATAGTAATTGGAGACCCATTGCCGTTGCCTCATCCTCTCTACGTGTTTTATGACTCTGTCCGGCTTGCTCTCCGACATATTAACAAGCCGCAAAATCCTGAATCATAATCCAACTCCGGGATTAATGGACCCGTAAGTTAAATTAACTCTCTGGGTTTTTGGTGTGCAGTGGCATAATGCTGATTTGCACCATCTAAAAACTCCATTAGAGAAGTGTGTGTGTGTGTGTGTGTGTGTGTGTGTGTGTGTGTGTGTGTGTGTGTGTGTGTGTGTGTGTGTGTGTGTGTGTGTGTGTGTGTGTGCGCGCGCGCGCGCGTCAGTGCACATGTGATTTGAAAGCGCAATAGAATGACTCCTCATGGCTAGACAGAGGAGAAGAGGCCGGCAAATGAAAAGAGGAGATGAGAGAAAAGGATGGGGAGGTCATACGGAGATTGAAGAGAAATATGACAAAGTGACTGAAAGGCAGACAGACGGGCGGTGCATGGTGGAAAAGACGAGACGGAAGGAGAGCGAAAACACATCACCCTGATGCAAAAGAGAGTCCTGACATTAAAATGACACTGGAAATGAAAGGAAGTAAACAGAGCAGAATCGTCATCGTCATAACCGTCAGCCATGGAGAGGTGAGAGAGTGCATGCACGGCAGGCTCTCACCTACTCACATGTGGAATGGCATTATGCTCTGTTTACTTAGTGGTGTGTGGCAAGATTACTGACTTCTGGATGTTTTGACAGTAAACAGCATTAGGCATGGCTGCGCCAGTGATGCGGTCTCAGCGGGGGGGTGGGGACTGACAAAATGTCACTTCCCTTAAAGCCTGACTTGTATTCTGTTGCATGACAGTGAAGCGCACCGGTGTTCGCTGGGCAACACCGTCGTACGATGGAGGAAAGATTTTCATTAAACCAGGACACATACGCAGCTCTCCATCATACTTAAGTAAATGCACATGGGGGCCAGGCCAGGTACTGCGCCAGGCCCTGTGTGCAGTAAGGCAAGGCGCAGCAGTTTTTATTTGCATACTGTCGCAACAACAAGGCAATTCAATGAGCTTTACACAGAAAATCAAGCAAAGGAAACACAATTATACATTGTTGGAAGGTTGCATGAAACAAACGTAAAACAAAAGTAAAACATTGATTCAGTTACGTACGGTACAGTGCAGAAGAGAAAGAAAATGAAATGAAAAGTACTGTAATTCAATCAAAGGCAGCGGCAAACAAAAAGGTCTTTAGAATATATGAGTGGCAGACCTGCAGTTTTCTGGGAGTTTGCTCCAGATATGCGGTGCACAAAAACTAAATGCTGCTTCCACATGTTTATTTTTGGTCCAAGGGACAGAAAGCAGATGACCTGAGAGATGGGGTGGAATTCAGATCAATCAATAATCAATGAGAAAATGAGGAGACAAGACATTGTATTAGGTGGTGGTGGTTAATGCTTTATGTAACATGTACAGTTAACACTCTGGACAGTGGTAAAGTAGTTCTGCCAAGAATAATGGTCAGACACCAGAGTTATACTGTGTGGCTTCAAGGCCTCTGGGACAAGCTGTACCATAACAAGATAGGCTTTACTAAAACAATAGCTATTAGCTACTCAATCCTAGTGAGACATCTACAAGACTATTACAAGCTATGCAGTATCAATGATGTATCTTAAGAGCTAGATATTTATATAATCAACCAACACATGATCTACTCGTCACGCATAATCAATCATGATAATATCTAATCTACTACAGAGGTCTGGATGGTTCTTGATAACCCACAAGATCAGAAAAGTGTTTTGCCCCCAAACCATTCAAAGCTTTGGAGACCAACCGCAATATTTTGAAAATAAAGATTCTTGGAACCAGTGTAAGCATTCACTCCCAAGACGTCAAACGGGTGACTTCTTGGGACGGATTTGACCAAACGTCAAATGTTTGACTGGAAGGGGGTCTCTGTGACAGATGGGTTATGAGTCACCATTCTGTCCCTATTGGGACATAACTTGAAAGGCTCTAAGTCGACTGAAGCGGACCTCGCAACGTTCTGCACGGTGGCCGGGTCACCTGGCGGCTCGCTCGCCGGTGCCTCTCTTGGCTCAAGTCTACTATAGGCGGCACGCCTCTAGCGTTTTCTAGCGTTACCCTTTTACAGGTTCGAGAACGGCACTTCCGCATAAGCACCAGATGACCGCATGGAAGAGCTAAACAAACGTTTGATGCTGGTCACCTGTGTCCCAAAGAAGTCAGTTTGATTTAAAAATTGGAGTGATATTGCTACACTTTCTTGGTATTAGTAAGGACTCAAGGACACGGCTGAGCACGATGGTGTGGTTAGGGACTTTGTGCAATGGAGCGAGGCTAACCATCTCAGGCTCAACGCAAGCAAGACCAAGGAGATGGTGGTGGACTTCCGCACCTCCAAGAGAGTCCCCCCGGTGCCAAGCACCATTAACGGTGAGGTGGTTGAGCTTGTGGATAACTACAAATTCCTCGGAGTACACCTGAATAGTTCACTGGACTGGTCGGACAATGCACAGGCGATTCACAGCAAGGGGAAAAGC
>NC_137814.1:18846519-18919019 GCF_963921795.1 Nannobrachium achirus | reverse complement strand
GTTCAAAATAAAACAGCATAATGGCAAATAAACATTGCTTTCTATTCAATAACTGTTACTACTAGTCAAGTTATTGATGTAATTTGGTTTAGAAATGTACAGATGAGCAGGTTCACACAAACTCATGTTACTGTTATTAACCATAACAGTAAAAGACATATTCCCATTTTCTAGTTTTTCTCATGTACCCCTAGGGGTACACATACCCCCATTTGAGAAACACTGGCCTAAAGGGTTTATGTACTGTAATATGTACTTTCATTTGTGTTGTAATTAAAGATTTCAAATAATTGTAGTGGAGTACAAAGTACAATATTTGCCTCTGAGATGTTGGTGAGTAGAAGTATAAAGTATGGAAATACTCAAGTAAAGTAAAAAATACCAATTTTGTTTAACTTAAGAGCGCTTATGGAGTACATGTACTTAGTTACCTTCCACCACAGCATTGTTTAAACATCAGGCTCGGCTGCAGGATGAAATGACTGAGGGGGCAGTTGAAAACGGTGAGGGGGCACATCTAATTTTTATATTAAAACAATATATATTTTGATGTTGTCGAGTGGAAACCTTGTATATCCAATACCGTTGGTTTTGTATTTATCATTTTAGAAATAATTTAAACTAGTTTTGTGTGATAGTCTTGGAAGATAAAGCGAGGCTTTACTTTACGATAAAAAGTAGAAATTTGAAACTCGGAGATACAAAGTTTCTGCCCGACAGTGACGATATAAAACTTAAACTGAGGGGGCAGGATTTGCAACTGAGGGTGAAAGGCCCCCTCTGGCACCCCCGTGGCGCCGGGCCTGTTAAACATGAATGAAGCTCTCCACTGCATGGCAGCGTGGACCACATGTGTGATTGACTGACTGATCAAACGATGCTACTGGACCAGAGCTGGGTCTGATTCTCATTTAACCTTCAAGTCAATCTTTTTCCCTGCTAGATGTCGGGGGCCTGCCAAAGGTGACTTAAACACTCATATATATTTCAAAGGCCTTTTAAAAAATAAAAAGCAAACTTTTTCCTGAAATAAAAACCACATTGTGAACTTGCTATTTTAACTAATTCATGATGTATTATTTATATAATTATTTCTGTTTTTTTGTTTACACCAACTTTATCTTTTGGGTCTCATAAAGTCAAGCTGACATATTTGTCATTCAGAATCAGTGCTACTGCTATCTAAAACATCTTTAAATCTTCCCTATAATGTCTTTCCTAAAGTGTTGGCACTGTTTTAAATCATTGACTCAACTGGCCTACTTTATGTGCTGGATTTGGACACCCTTGTGATTTGCAAACACGCATATGTAGTATATCTTTTTAATTGGGTCTAATCTGGTCTGTCATAACATGGGGATTTTCTTGTCAAATGATGCAGCCAACGGGCAGAATGACATCTAACATAGTTATTTTTGAATATTTAGTGGGTATATCTGGTAGTGACTAACAAAGTTTCCTCAGGTGAGAAGTGAGTAAATTGCAAAGAATAAGGTTGTTTCACAATATTGGTTGAGTTGTCTTCAGATGGTGTTATTATTGTACATCAGTCAGTGGAGGAAGCAGAACCCATATTTTCTTTGTTATTTAATGCAGTACTATGTCACTTTTTTTTTATTATTAATACAATGTTGTGTTGTACAATATGTGTGGTAGAGTATGTTAATACCAGTAAGACTCCCTAATCGGGAGATAAGCGACCGTATGTCGCTTATCTCCACAAATAGGGCAAAAATGTGTTTTTCCAAAATGTTCCTGATGCATGTTGATGACATGAGTGTAGACATACTGTGTAGTGATTTTCGTGATTTTAGGGCAAAATCTGTAGGAGCAGTGTCCAAAAATGTGTTTTTAAAAATCGGCCTGAAGGTGGCGCTATATGGGACAGATTCATGTTGATGGGATGAGTGTAGACATACTGTGTAGCGATTTGCGTGATTTTAGGGCAAAAACTGTAGGAGCAGTGTCCAAAAATGTGTTTTAAAAATCGGCCTGAAGGTGGCGCTAGAAGAGGGCCATGTGAGAAATGAGGGGTGGGGTGTCCGCGTTGCCTTGGCGGACGAATAGGTACGGGCCCCGGCTCTACCCGACGCTCCTAGCCCGAGTTACGGCATTTTATGTGAGCTGCAGTGGAGGGGGTCCTCCACTGGGGGCGCCACCACTTTTGCATCCGTTCTGGAGCACCAGGAGTGGGTGGTCCCCAGGAATTCCCCGTGAGCAGCCCCGTTGGGGTGGTCATTTGGTCATTTTTGCACATTTGGTAATTTTTTTACACCTGGGGGTCCCTGGAGCTCCGGGGGTCCTTGGAGGTTGTAGTTTGGCAGGTAAGGAGTGTGTGTGCAAAAGTTGACATGGATGGGGGCAACGGTTGTGGAGATATGAGCAGGGCACATTTGGTCATTTTTTACACTTGGGGGGCCCCCAGGGACCTGGGGGTCCCTGGAGCTCCGGGGGTCCTTGGAGGTTGTAGTTTGGCAGGTAAGGAGTGTGTGTGCAAAATGTGGCATGGATGGGGGCAACGGTTGTGGAGATATGAGCAGGGCAAAAGTGTGACGTGTGCCTCACGGACGGACATTTTTTTACACCTGGGGGTCCCCCAGGGACCTGGGGGTCCCTGGAGCTCCGGGGGTCCTTGGAGGTTGTAGTTTGGCAGGTAAGGAGTGAGTGTGCAAAATTTGGCATGGATGGGGGCAACGGTTGTGGAGATATGAGCAGGGCAAAAGTGTGACGTGTGACGTGTGACTCACTCACTCACTCACTGACTGACGGACGGACAGCCGGTGGAGGTTTTGGTAGTAAATGCGACCTACAGTCGCAACAACTCATACAGTTGTGATGGTTCTATTTTGTCTCCTTGCTCTTCTACTGAGACAATTATGTTGTGTCAAAGTCTCACCTACAATAGACACCAATGTTGACCTGATGATCAAGATTCTATTTATCCCCTGAGCAAGCAGTCAGTTTATATTAGCTCATTTTTAGCTGGTAGAAATACGCAGGTAATCAAATCTAGCCTGACTGCAAGCGTCAGACTAGCAGGGGTGGTGTTGTGCAGTCTGGTTTATTAACCAGGCTAAATCAAATCCGGGGTAGAAGAGGAACCTTACATACTGTAGTGCAGCTTTTTTATATTAATAATCTAAATCTGCAAAGTAACTAAATCTGTCAAATAATTGCAGCGGGGTAAAAGGTTTGCCTCTGAGATGCTGGGAAGTAGAAGTATAAAGTATCGAAAAAATTGAAATAGCAATAAAGTAATTAAAGTACAAGTATCGAAAGTGCACACCACTTGAGTAAATGCCCTTATACTGTAGTTTCACCCCCATCATCAGTCACACATTAAATAATAAGTGGAAGAAAATACAAGACACGTCACTGTGCCTCAAGCTAGGCATTTAGAGTTTTCTGTTGACAGCTTGAGAGTTCATTATTACTTTGTGACCCCACAGGTCATCCATCATCTTGGCTCGCAAAAAAAATATAAAATGCCATTTTGGCTCTCATAGCTGGGCTTCCCCTGACAACCCGTGACTCTATCAGCCCTGGAAAATGGACCGCTAATGGATTCAATCTGAGTGGCGATTGGGTACAGTACATGATGGCTGGCCTCACATTCAAGTGGAGGAAACAGAAAATAAGTGCTGAATGATTGCAATCAAAGGGTTGGGAGAGAGGAGCTGTCTATACGCTGGCTCACTACTCTTAAGGTCCGTACACACCGCCGGCGAATTGGCGAATAGCAAATTAGCGTATAATTCGCTTTTTTTTAAAAACCTTATAAAGTCAATGGAAGTGTCCACACCAAACGCGAATTTAGAAAAAGCGAAAAAGGCATCTGTTTTTTATTCGCCCTTGTGTCGAATTTAGCGAACATTCGCTGGTGAACTCCTCTCTCTCTCTGTATTAAATCAAGCTCACTCTATCCTACTTAGAGAGAGAGAGACAGCATGGTCGAGGCCCGAGGGACCTTCCCTTTGCATTGAGGCAGAGGGGAACAGTGTTTCTTTTCCGTGTCTCTCGTCTGTGTGGCTGCTTGGAAAAAGTACTTGAATGTCTACTGGTAAAAGCATGGTTTATGTATGTTTTAATGTTAATTTATATATGCGAAAAGACTAATGTTTTAAAATAAATCACTGGGTATTAAATACAATAGGATCCGAAATGTAGTGGAGTAGAAGGAAAGTACTGAGAATTGGACTCAAGTACAAATACTTACAAGTAGCCTACAGGCTACTCAAGTAAATGTACTTTTAGTTACTTTACACCACTGCTGCTGCGAGCTGCCTGTCTGTGGGGGAACAGAGCGGAGGGGGAACGGTGAACGCGTATTGTCTCTTCTGTGATGTGATGGGTTGTGTACACCGGTGAAGACTTCTATTCTTCTTTTTCTTTTTATTATTTAATAGGCTAACAACCACGGCCAGGTCATGTAGTTTCCATTGTTTTATTTGTTTTCCCCGTCCGTTCTCCTCTCTCCTTTCTTCTCCTTTCTCCTGTGGCTACATGCAGATATCACCCCCTCGTTTTTTGGCGAATTAAGCGAATATTATATGCATATTCGAGACGCTTTTTGGTGTGGAAAAAGGCGAATCGCGAATACTTCGCCTTTTTGGTTCGCTTATTCACGTCGCTTTCGCTAATTCCACGGTATGTACAGACCTTTAGGCTAAATCCATTCATTCTATTAGCTATCGTCAACACCTTACAGCAGTTTTCAAAGTGGGTGACGGGGCACCCTGGGGTGCCGTGATGGCAGTCCAGGGGTGCCCGAGGTAATTTGATAATATTTGGAATTTATTTGGACCCTTGAAAAAATATTTAGTATCATTTTAAACTTGAAGTACAAGGTTATTTTCAGTCAGTTCTAACCAAAATGGCTATTATCTCAACGTTTTCCTTGCAAAATAATCACTAAAATATCGTCACTGTTGGGCAGAAACCTTGTATCTCCAAGTTTCAAATGTGTACGTCTTTTGGTAAAGACTGTCACATAAAACTAGTGAAAACAGCCGATCGACAGTGCTTGTAGATCTGCTGTTTTAACTAGTTTAGTAAATTTTATAGATGATAATACAAAACAAAACGGTTTTGGACATACAAGGTTTCCACCCGACAACGACGATATGCTATAAATATAAGGTGCTGGGAGTGAAAATTATAATGTAGGGGTGCCTCGGCTCGGATTAAAAAAATATTTACGGGGTGCCCTGAGACAAAAAGGTTTGGGAACCCCTGCCTTACAGTACCCTTCTGATCTGTGTTGTCCGTGTCCAACACAAATCTCGGCATGGGAGATAATATATTTTTGTAATTAATTTAGAGTAGCCAATTAGTTTTCCCTTTGCTCCCCATTTAGTTGTTGTGCCAATTCCCAGATTCCCCACATACTCTTGCTGCTGTAGGCGCTGCTGGGGTAGCGAAGACCACCCTCCCCGCCTGGCTTATTTCCTCCCACAAACGTGACCAATTATGCTCCAATTAAACAAGAGGCACCGGGGAGGATTTAAACCTGCTGTCGAATTCGCGATGATGGACAGGAAATGTACCCCTGCGCCAGGGTTGCCATGACGCGCTTATTAGAAGCAACTTTGGTCTTGTTTTTTTCTGTAAAGTGGTGTGTAATATTGGTGGTGTTGTTTAAACCAATTATCATGTCCATCTGAAAATATGTTGTGGCAGGGACCACCTATTCTTTTCTTTAGATTTTTTAAATTTTTCCCAAGATTTCTTTTTTTGGAAAATAGCGAGAGTTGTGAGCTTTAATATTGGTTATAATCAAATAGCCAAGGTATATAGGTTTAAAGTGCTCATGTAGCCCATAGTCGCTTCTTTTGGGCTTGTTTTCATAGACCTGGTTGCTTGTTTCTCTCACAAAGTCTGGCAACAGTGTCCACCCTAGTTATTTTCAACGTTGCATCAGCATTAACTACTTGGGCCCTATATTGTTACAGTAGATTTTTCCTAGAATGGCACGCCCCAAAATAGGTTGAAAGTAGTTAAAAATAACAGTAGGTGCGGAACAAACAAAAGAACACCATGCCCCCTTTATTTCAATTTGACATCATGTCGGTGTGATACACAGTACATAATTGAAGATGACGGAACTGCAGGTATGATAACAGTTTGTACACTGAGTAAAAGAGGATGGGATTGATTGATTGATTGATTGATTGATTGATTGATTGATTGAATACTTTATCCGAAATGTACAGGAAACAGCACGAGGTACAGTCAGACATTTAGGCAAAAAAAAAAAACACACACAAAAAAATCCACCAACATTAGCATACAAATAACACAACAATACATATCAACAACAAATGTAAAACACTATGTACAAAGGAGAAAAACTAAACAATATTGTCGACACCTCCTTAGTTAAGAGAAAATACATCTTCACAGCCTCCTCTGACTTAAAGTAATATACTCCTGTTGACAGCACAACCACTGTGTGCAGTACAATCCTGGCAGGCCGTCCTAATCAATTACATTTACAAATTTCAGCCGACCTGAAGTCTTGGAGAGTGATGTTAAAAATAACACCAAAAAAAATGGAAAAGTTAGATCACAAGTCGGATGAAAGCGTTCCCACTGTGTCCAACAACAAACTGCATCAGTGGGTATCAGTGGGTGTCTGTTTGCAATGTGTATCATTGTGTGTCCCCTATACGGAGCCTGATATAAAGGAATTTGCTATGTTACTTTTGATGTGTGTGTGTGTGTGTGTGTGTGTGTGACTTAGTGATGCGCAGTGCGGCCCGCGACCGCGGTCCCCCGCGGTCAGCCCGCGGGCTGGGTTGAGCTGGGCCAAGAAATGTACACTTTATTGGTGGG
Source organism: Nannobrachium achirus (assembly GCF_963921795.1). Lineage (NCBI taxonomy): Eukaryota > Metazoa > Chordata > Actinopteri > Myctophiformes > Myctophidae > Nannobrachium > Nannobrachium achirus. The sequence continues at coordinate 18,912,185 of NC_137814.1, read as the reverse complement.
GCGGGTTGAGGCGGTCTCGTTCGGTCTATAATGCGCAACAAGTGTCCTTCTATGCTCGTCAGCCAAACTGGTCTGTGTCATGTAATTCTAATTAAGTCCATTACTTCCTGTAAGTAGACTTGAAAATAAAACCGTTGCCTAATCATATTATGGGAGTTTAACTATCTTATTTTGAAATCCACCGACCACTGCTTGGGAGGAAGTGCTTCTGCTTTGTTAGTTTTTGGCTACTTGACACAGCCTATCTTCAGCTTAATGTAAACAGAAGACAGAACCCAGAACAACTCACGTGTGGACCAGTTTGGATTGTACAAGCTTTTGACTAAACTAAAGTTCATATTATGATATGAAAACAATGCTCCTTTGACTTAAACAACGTACACCCTTTGAAAGTTTGATAAACTTTGCACCTCCGCAGCAGATATAGGTAAGGAGCTGGTTAATTACCTTTTGCAGGTTGGATGCTGTCGTGCTGCGGTGAGAGCATAGATTGTAGGAAATAATATTTTCTCAACAAATTATGTTGAGAGGCGTAGAGCTGTTGCTTTGGTGTCTCGGCGCGGTGCGCCAGTGACTAATAGGCTTGTCACTCCTCATCTCTCTGTGATACAGTAGTTGTGTTCCGTGTGTATAGTCATACTCATACAGGAGTGTTATCAATTAAAATAAGCATGCATGTCGTCACTCGTCATGCCGTCATGTAGCTAATTAACGGTTCATTGCTTTTAAATGTTCGAACGATATTTTTGTATGGCTCTCTTGCACTGCACTGTTAGGCTATGTGCTCTAAATCAGTGCTCAACGTTTCTCCTTTCTGTTTTTGCACAGCTGCCTTAAAAATCCACATTCAAAGACGTATTTGACATGTATTTAATGACGGCAGGCCGCGGGCTGAGCTGGGCTGTGAAAATTGATGCGTTGTTGCGGGTTGGGCTGGGCTGGGTCAGAAAATAAAAATTGCGGGGGCCCGCGGTCCATAAAAATCACTAGCCCGCGCATCACTATGTGTGTGTGTGTGTGTGTGTGTATGTATGTATGTGAATGTGCGCATGCGTGTGTGTGTGTGTGTGTGTGTGTGTGCGTGTGCGTGTGCATGTGCGTGTGCGTGTGTGTGTGTGTGTGTTCGCGAGAGAGATAACACCAAGCACTTTCTGTGCTTCCATGATGCAGTCAAGCAGTTCTATGGTCCACAGCACTCTTGTCTTCACCTCTCCTGAATGCAGATGGACCAACACTCCTCACAGAGAATGGCAAAGTACCTGCAACACTGGGTTGAACACTTCAGTGCAGTCCTCAACCAGCCATGTATCAAGCATAAATTAGGGAGGCAATTACAAAAACTCCCACAAGTTGAGGTAAACCCTTGCTTTTCAAACTTCCATAGAGGAAACCAGGAAAGCCAGGGCATCTTACAGCACAGGGGTGAATTACTCGCCTGCCACTGTGGAGACTGCATGCGGTTCGATTCCTACGCCGTGCCTTCGGCCTGGCCCGGGCGCTCCATCATACCCATGCACATTATCTGCCTTTGAAGGATATCTCCGTTTTATCTTTTTTTCTAGTTCGGTGCCAGGTATTTCAGGCGATTTTAATGATTTTGATTTCAATGGGTGGGGGCATGCGTACAAGTAGCTAAATGTGTATTTTTAGACGATATAAGCCCATTCCCAAGATGCACCGCAATCTTGGGCAGATGTGACTTATGGGGCTAGTAGTGTTACTGTAAATAGTAGTAAAGAAATCACCGGCTTATTGTGTCTAAAAAGACATATTTAGCCACTTGTACTTATGCATGCCCCCACCCACTGAAAGCAAAATCGCTAAAACGATAGAAAGCAGTAAATGAAAACATTTTAACACTCATCTTTTCTTTTCTATAATTACAATCTAAAATATGAACCATTGTTGTAAAAAAAAAAGAAAAAAGAAAAGAAAAGAAGAAGTTGTCCTTTAAGTCTGTGTGTGGGTTTTATAAATATTGAAGCAATGAAAAGTGAACAAGAACATGACTTAAGTATTACATTAAATCCTTTGGAACACAGCAAGTTGTTTTTTTTCTGAAAAGTAACAGTTTTGGAGGTATAAGGTTTCCACCCGATATCTTCACCCACCATCTTTGTGAACGGCCAAAACCTTTCAGAAACAAGTTTACTTACCTTGCACAGTATTCTTTCTCATGCTGTGCATTGACGATGAAGTTAACATGAGGCTTGTCAAGGCCAGCGCAGGCTGCAGCTTTTGGACATCTATACCCGACTCAGTATAGGAAAGGACTGGCATCAAGCAGGAGACACAACTGGCAACCAGGCTGTACAACTTTTCTATTATGGGTGTGAAGCCAGGACAATGTACCAGCGCCAAGTTGAACCGTATCCACCTGAGCTGTCTGAGGAAACCGCAGAGGATCAAGCGATAGGACAGAAGCCCTCAGCATGCATGGCCGATGTTCCCTTCCTGCTTGTGCAGGCACGGCTCAGATGAACTGGCCTTGTGCCCAGCATGCCCCTGCCAAAACAAGTTTTCTTTGACGAGTTGAAAAATGGGCAAGAGAGTGCCAAGGTGGCCCCAGAAAAGTGGTACAAGGGTACACCCCGAAAGCCTCCTTGAAGAGCTTTGGAAGTGACTTGAAAATGCTGGAAAGCCCCGCAGAATAGCTCAGTGTCGGATGGCACTGTCCTCGGTGAAAGCAGGTGCTATGTTAACGAGGCAGCAGCAGCATCAATCTGCCAGCCAGGAGAGGACTTGTGGCTGTACCTCAGAGCTCTGCAGCCTCTCTGACTTGTCCAGCATGCCACGGAGAGAGACATGCTCTGTTCAGCCATCTGTGAACTCACAAAATCCCAATGTAATGGGACGTGCCGTGGTCATCATCGACTTTGATGGATAAAGAAGAACAACTGTGTGTGTGTGTGTGTGTGTGTGTGTGTGTGTGTGTGTGTGTGTGTGTGTGTGTGTGTGCGTGTGCGTGTGCGTGTGCGTGTGTGAGAGAGAGAAAGAGAGAGGGAGAGAGGGAGAGAGAGAGAGAGAGAGAGAGAGAGAGAGAGAGAGAGAGAGAGGGAGCCTACAGCTATATCAGTGTGCATTCCTGTGAGATCGTGCCTGTCAGCGTGCATGTGTGTTTGCTCTCCTATTGCATCAGGATCTCCCTGTCCCCGTGGATGACACAGAATTGCCATTACCTGCTAACAGTCAGCGTGTACGTGGCATCCACGTTGTTTCTGTCTGGGAATAGAAAGTCTGTCTGGGGTCTTCAGCTATAGCACACTGACAACTGTTATTTGCCTTCCGGCCCGGGGCCTTGCATTCATTATTTTCACAGGATATCTCGTATAAGTCCAGGATAATTGCGCGTAGCCATGTGACGCATGTGGTTTACTGAGCACAGAGTGCGGATGGTAGCCTACTTGTAGTCTATTTCCTTGTTACTTTGGATTAGTACACCCTATGTGAAATACCGTAAACAATAGCAAAGTTGATACTGAGCGATCACAATAAAGAAAGACCATGCATACTCTGACTACTAGGGGAGTGTGACTAGGATGAGGTATGATAGGTTTGTAATGCATATTACATGGTTCTCAAACATGAAGGATATGAACCCATATGGTTCCCTTTGGTTCCATCTGTACACTCTCAGGAGTTACAGACCCCTAAGCAGTGTTGATTTTGATAGGATTTTTTTTATTTTGTTTTAGTCATAGCGTTTTGAATAAAATTTAATTTAGTTTTCATCACAATTTACTCATCTGAAAAGTTTTAGTCGACTAAATATCATAAGATTTTAGTAATCTACAGTTGATTTAAAAATGTATTTTGGCAGGCTTTGATGGATGAACAAAATAGACGATCTACAAGCTCACAACGCGTTACACTGCGACGCATTAAGAGTTTGTAGATTTGCTATTTTCAGAGCGCGACAGAACACAACCAGTCGTTTAGTTCTACTGGAGCTCTTCTCCACTAGTCTCTCCCTAACATGTTAGTCTAGTTTTTATTTGTTGACCAAATTGACAATATATATTTAGTCTTATTTTAGTCATCACAGCATAGTTTTTATTTAGTTTGAAAAAGAGTTAGTCGACGAATATGTTTCGTTGTAGTTTTAGGCAACGAAATCAACACAAATCAACACTGCCTGTAAAGGTCCATTTCGTCACTGTCGGGCAGAAACCTGATATCTCCAAGTTTTTAATTTGTATGTTTTTTTTGGTAAAGTAAAGCCCTGCTTCATCATACAAGACTTTCGCACAAAACTAGTGAGAATAGCCGATTGTGTGCTTGTAGATCGGCTATTTTCACTATTTTAAATCCTTTTTAAAATCATAACAAAAAAAGGAAGGTTTTGGACATACAAGGTTTCCACCCGAAACCTTGTATGATTTGGAACCGTTCGAGGATCACCGAGGTTCCCTGCTGGATGGCTGGGGAGAATATTGGTTGCACTCACAAACAATGCAGCAGACGAGCCAAACTGGAAACAAAAAGCAATCAGAAAGGATTTTTAGGGATTTGGTGCTTCTGCTGCTCACCTCTACTGGACTCTACTTTAATTGTTTTGATGGATCAATTGATGGATCAATGTAGTTGGTTTTCACAGTGACATCCAGCTAGCTCTCTGTGCAACAAGGCACTGGAGAACAATATGGTGGCTCGTCTGGAAAGAAATAAGACCATCCAGCTCCCATATATTGATTCATTTCACGTTTATAATGGATAGTTTGAAAAAGTTTATTTTCAGTATTTTTGGAACTTCCACTCAGTATACCAAGTGATGGCCTCTGACCTTAAAGGAGTAGTTCACCCCAAACATCTATGGAGACTTGAGTTCAATATTTTTTTTTGTATTTGTCGCATTCCTAAGACAAAAAAAATATTATAGTAAATGTACCCCCATTGATTCTGACACACACCACTTGAGTCCTAGAATTCATGGAGAGTTTTTTGTTTTTGTCGCAACCCTAAGCCAATAATTTGACGACCATGTCATCGGTCACGACGATCAGTAAGAGGCTTTTTTTTGGGGTGAACTACTCCTTTAACTCTTTTCATGCCAATGACGAGCGCTCGTCATTAGTCCCATAAACGCCATGGCAAGCGTTCGTCAAATCCTGTTGTAAAGCCAGACTCAGTACAGGGGGGGAGTGGCACAGTGTACACAGTAATGGCGGAGGGATCTCCTTTCTGTTCGCTTTTGCAGCCCTGGATCTACTTTCTCACTTTCCTTGTTTATTTTGGGTAAAACGAGGCACACTCTACAGGCTCCTTTGTAATGGTGACTAGCGGCCGCCTGATTTATTTATAATTTTTTTGCGGCTCTATGAGACATATGGATGTATTTTACACAAGACCGCGATTGGAAATAATGGATGGATATTATTGCGACCGTCAGGTCTCAAGTTACTATGAAATGCTCCACCGACTGTCTCTCTGTCCGTCCGTCTGTCCGTAACGTCACACTTTTGCCCCTACTCTATCTCTGGCACCATTGGCCTTATCGATGCCAAACTTTGCACACACACACTCCTTGAATGGCAAATCACAACCTCCAGCACTGATTTCTCACATGGCCCTCTTCTAGCGCCTCCATCAGGCCATTTTTGGACACTGCTCCTAAATATTTTGGCCTAACATCACGCAAAGCGGTACACAGTATCTCTAAAGTCATGTCATCAACATGGATCTGTCCCATTTCCCATATTCCCTCCTGATTGGCTATGATTGCCTTCTAAAGTTTGTATATGCGACGTGACGGTAGCCTGACTGCAAGCGTCAGACTCTATCACACACTTCGTTTTGGGAAGAGAGTCTGAGATTTCGGGCAGACATTCCACTTCTGGGGGGGCGGGCAGGGGGTGGTTTAAAAAAATGTTAAGTTGACTTGCTCTTAATTGCTCCCTCTGAACTTCAAAGGGCTTGTGAGCTGCTGTAATTGATTGAGCCATACAAGTGTCAATAGCTTGTTAGTCACTGAAAGCATCAAAGACTACAATCTGTTTGATGTCTGTAATAAGAGTGGAGGGGGGAATGTGTTTGAATACACACAGACTCGCCTGATTGGCTGAATGGTTTTGAACCAGGCCACCACCCACCACGTGCCCCAAGCCTACAGCCCTGATTGGCTCGCCCTCTCTGAGGGCTGGTGGAAAAAGCTTATTTAATGTGAAGGGCCAGACTATACAACACCACCACTACCAACAGGGGGTGGTGTTGTGCAGTCTGGTTTATTAACCAGGCTAACGTGACGGCGCTTATCTCCCGATTAGGGAGTCTTACTGGTTCTATAAAATCGCATTGGTAAGGTACTTTGATGGCAGGGAACAGACTAAAAAAGGCTTCTATTTGGCCGTAGAAGAGTTAGCAGGGTTTTCACATCTCCTTTTGGTATTGCATCAGCTGGAAACTTGACGTAGCGATACCAAAAAGTAGTACCCATTACTTTTTATTACACTTCTTGGTACTACATTTGCCTGATGGAAAACCCCCCTAAAAAATGGCGAGCAGAGTCGAGTCATACAGTGGGGAAAATGTCATATTGACCTAGCTTGGAATCCTTGCATACTTATCTCCATTGCCCTGTGGGGAGCTGGCCATAAAACTTAGTTTATGAGGACTGACTGGGTGCGGAGACGACTAGGACATTGGGATTTGCTATTCCGAGACAGTGCCTCTGGAACGGGACACTATAATGTCGACTGTAAAGGCCGATTATGAGGAGCCTATGTGAGGTTAACTGCTACATTACTCCCATATCTCAGTGATTCCTGTCTAATAAAAGCCTTACTGTACCTTAATATATATCGTCGTTGTCGGGCGGAAACCTTGCATGTCCAAAACCATTTGTTTTGTATTTATCATTTTAAAAATTGTTGTGTGCTTGTAGATCGGCTGTTTTCACTACTTTTGTGCAACAGCCTTGTATGGTGAAGCAGGGCTTTACTTTGCGAAAAGAAAAAATACATATTTGAAACTTGGAGATACGAGGTTTCTGCCCGACAACGACGATATGCACATGCAGGGAAATGATGAGATTATGAGATTAAATAAAAAAAGAAAAAGAAAAAAAAGGCAGCCCACTATTACCTATTGATGAGATGAGCAAAAATCTGAAGACAGGAAGCATTCACAGCAAATTATTTCCACCACATGTAGAATAATACGAATGTGATTTTATTTTTCTTTATTGCGACCGAAGGTCGCAGTTTAGTATGAGAAACGGCACATCTGACAATATAACATCTCTGCTAGTATAGAGTACCTACAGTAAGTCCTGCGTGACGTCACTCGTTCATTGCGAAAGTTTTCCTCTATGGAGAATAACATTGGGTCATCTTAAAATGGTCTTTGTCAGGGGGATGACTGTATCGTTTACGGTAGTCAGTCACTCATATTTGATAGAATCTGTTTCTGGTGAAAGTTTTAAATCGGTGGCGTTTTCTTGCCATCAGTTGAAGCTTCATATCCATATGAGTCAAGTCGCCAGGATCATTTGTTCATTTTTGTAATACAGTTCTTATTTGACGCGATAAAATAATTGGTATATGGGAATCCAATATGGGGCAATGTTGTTTTTGACAGCACATTTTGATTTAGTTTTAGTCATAGTCTTTTGAATGAAATGTAATTTAGTTTTAGTCATAATTTAGTCACCTGAAAAGTTTTAGTTTTAGTCTAATTTTAGTCGACTGAATATCATACGTTTTTAGGCGACTAGATCTACGGTTGATTTTGTCAACTAAAATGTATTTTGGCTGACCTTGATGGCAACGTAATGACTGATTTTATGCTGCGACGCGTTGTGAGCTTGTAGATTGGCTATTTTCAACACACCTGAGAGCAACCAAACATAAAATCTTCTCCACTAGTCCCTCCCTAACGTTTTAGTCTAGATTTTATTTTGTTGACGAAATTGTCAATATAGTCTTAGTTTTAGTCATCAAAGCTTAGTTTTTATTTAGTTTTTGTCCGTGAAAAAACGCAGTCGACCAAAAATGTTCGTCACAGTTTTAGCCGACAAAATCAACACTGATATGGGGGAAAGAAAGCGACCCAGGTAGGAATGCTTAATTTATGTCAGACTTCGGTGCTCCAGGTCTCGGTTCAACAGCTCAGCGGCTCCATATGAATTTTTCAAAAGCGGATATTAAAACCCATTCAGAACGGGTACACATTATAGTGTATCATAATTTTATGCTTTAACTATTGAAAAATAGCAGATATACAAGCTCACAGCGCGGCACCGAGTGCCGCGCTGCGAGCTTGGAGATCTGCTATTTTTGAAAAATCGTGAAAATTAGAATTTTGACCCGATTCTATAAGTGTCTTTTGAATCCTTCTAAGACTTTTGAAAACCTATGTTTCTATGTCAGCAATCAGGTCAGCCATTGTCAAAGAAAAGGTCCTTTTCACTTAACTGGAGCTCAGTTAGTCTGTTTTTTTATCCCAAGGGGGAAACTGAATTTCCCCCTTGGGATAATAAAGGTATCTATCTATCTATCTTCTTGAGAGACTACTGTGTCAGTGGTTCTCAAACCTTTTCATGTGAAGGACCCCCAAAATGACATGCATTTGGCCACGGACCCGCATCTCAAAATATTTAGTTCCAGGGACCCCCCCCCCAGAAGCAAAATTTGAGTTACAAACATTTGCTTTGAAAATACATATAGTCAAAGATTTGCACACATTTTCACGCCTTTTTCAAAAAATAGCAGATCTACAAGCTCGCAGCGCGTCACTCGGTGCCGAGCTGTGAGCTTGTATATCTGCTATTTTTCACTGGCTAAAGCATTCAATAATTCAAGGCCTAAATGGGTTAAGTGAACTAACTGTGTCATGGGATCAGAGACGCACTGTGTACTGTAGTCAGTGGACCGAAAGCCTTTGATCCTCTGTTCTGATCATCGTATCTGGTCAGATTTTACAGATTGGACTCCAGATTGGATTCCTCTTCCTGCGCTAAAAAACTACTTTCTTTCACGGTCAAGAGATGGTCCCAACTGTATTGCACATGTTAATCAGAATACCTATTAGGGTTGGTGGTGTGCAGCGGAGGAGCGAGGGGGCCCAATTTGAAATTCGATCCGTGGCGAGCGGGGAGGCTACTGTGCGTGTGAGATAAGTCAGCCTCGGCGTGTTCCGAGCACACAGCGCATTGATCAGCGCGTACAGGGAGGGGTAGAAGAGACTGCCACAACATATTGACAACGTGCTGCATTAGGCCCAGACTGGACCTGATCAATTATTGGGCCATCGTCGCAAAGCTTCCTTCACGTGATCACCAGGGGTGGAAAAAGTATACAACATGATTTTACTCGAGTAAAAGTGCCAATACTGCAGACATGTAGAAACACTCTGTTAGGATGCCCTCACACCAAAATACCTATGAGAGTGGACTCCGCGTTCCGCCAATGCATTTCAATGAGAGTGAAGCGGTTTCATGCCAGCAGAGGATTTCTGCAAAAAACGCTCCCTTATCATTGAAATGCATTGGGGGAACGCGGATTCCACTCTCATAGGTATTTTGGTGTGAGGGCAGCCTTACAAGTAAAATCTGGAATTCAAGATTTATTTGAGTAAAAGGGCAAAAGTATTGGTATCGAAATGTACCCAAAGTACCAAAAGTAGAAAGTACTCTCTATGCAGAATGTCCGGTTTCACAAGTGTGAAATGTAAAAAAGATCTTTTGAAAATAGCAGATCTACAAGCTCACAATGCGTCGCGATGCGGCGCATTGCAAGCTTGTAGATCGCTTATTTTCAAACGGACAAAATGTATACAGGTTTGGAGTGGTTAGTGTATGTTTTTTGTAATAAGAATCAAAATCTACAAACTAGTAGTTTTCAAATAAATGTAGTGGAGTAAAAGTACAATATTTGGATCTGAGATGTAGTGGAGTAGAAGTAAAAGTACTGAAAATTGGAAATACTCAAGTAAAGTACAAATACCTCAAAATTGTACTTAAGTACAGTACTTAAGTAAATGTACTTAGTTAGTTTACAACACTGCACGTTATCAACAGTGGTGTAAAATTAAAGGAGTAGTTCACCCCCAAAATGACTTTTTTTCCATTGATTAGTCACGCCATGGAGACTAGAGTTCAATAATATTTTTTGTTTTTTGTCGCATTCCTAAGACAAAAATGTGATAACAATAAATTTACCCCCATTCGTTCCGGATGGGGACCCGTTTCGAAACGGGTCCCCATCCGGAATCAATGGGGGTAAATTTACTCGAATCATATTTTTGTCTTAGGAAAGTGACAAAAAACTAAAATATATTATTGAACTCTATTCTTCATGGCGTGACTAATCAATGGGGGAAAAAAAGTCATTTTGGGGGTGAACTACTCCTTTAACTACAGTAAGTAAATTTACTGAAGTACTGTTACTTTTACTTTTAGGTATTTTCCAATTTTCAGTAGGCCTACTTTTACTTCACTATGTCTCAAAGACAACTATTGCCATTTATGTATTTATTTTACTCCACTACAATTATTTGTTTGGTTACTACTTACTTTGTAGATTTCGATTATTATCACAAAACATACATTAACCACCTATACATTTTGGCTATTTGGAAATAGCCAATCTACAAGCTCACAATGTGTCGCTATGTGACGCATTGTGAGCTGGTAGATCATGTTATTTTCAAAGGATCTTATACATTTTATACATTTGAAAACTTGTTTGCTTTTTTTTGCTACTTTTGGTACTCTATAGACATTTTGATACTAATACTTTTGCACTTTTACTCAAGTACATTTCGATTAATGGACTTTTACTTGTAAGGGTGCCCTCAGACCAAAATATCTATGAGAGTGGAATCCGCATTCCTCCAATGCATTTCAATGAGAAGGGAGCGTTTTTTGCAGAAATCCTCTACTGGCATGAAACCGCTTCACTCTCATTGAAATGCATTGGCAGAATGCGGATTCCACTCTCATGGGTATTTTGGTGTGTGGGCACCCTAAGGGTGCACACACACCAAAATATGGTCGCCAGCGGATAAACTCTTTTGGTGCGCGGCTGACTAAAAACGCAGAAAGCGCATTCTGTCCCAAAGCAGGAACGTGCCTGTCAGTCACTTCCAGAACCCTCCCCATTCTGCCTTTGTCTCACCCGATTGGACAGAGGGGGGAAACCCGAATCTGAGTGGAGAATTTATCTGCTCCAGCATAAACGCAAGGTCGGAGCGGGGCGCAGATATCCTCCACTGACATGAAACAGCCCGTTCCCATTGAAATGCATTGGCGGAATGCGGATTCCACTCTCATTTGTATTGTGCTGGCTGCATTGTGTGTTGTCCCCATAGGGATTATATGGCACAGTTCCAATTATTCATCCAACACTGACCTAATTTTCTGCTCACCATTAAATACACCGGAGATTAAATCACACCTTGGTGTCATGGAGGAGAAAGCAATATCGTGTGTTTCATAATTTCCCCCAAATTCATGACACGTTTTATCAAGCAGCCACTACTCTGTGGAATGCCCTCCCTTCTGAAATCCCTAAATTCTCTTGCAAGATTTAAGAATGACCTCAAATCATGGCTCCATCTGAACACTAGCTGGCCATAGTTACCCGTTGGTGCCTGTTGAGACTGGCACATTTTCTGGGGCAACCTGCCAAAGAAGTCTTCTTCATCTTCTTTTTTTTTTACTCTCAAAAAAGCACCTGCAATTTAGTGCATTTGAAACTACATCGCAGTGCAGGACCCTAAGCCAGGGGTTTTCAAAGTGGGTGACGGGGCACCCTGGGGTGCCGTGATGCCAGTCCAGGGGTGCCGCGAGATAATTTGATAATATTTGGAATTCATCAATATCACTACATCAATATCACTTCACTATACTTAGTAAAACAGACCTGATTTGCACTGTACTTGATGAGTTATTTTTCCATCTACGACAACACTCTTAACCAAAAATAGCCAATCTACAAGCTCACAACGCATCACGTTGTGACACGTTGTGACGCGTTGTGAGCTTGTAGATCGGCTATTTTTGGTGAACCTTCCCCCCAGAATAGGCATGCTGGAGTTCAAGTGGTTTAACGTTATTTTCAGTCAGTTCTGATAGAAACAGATATTTCTCCAATAGGATGTAAGATTCTAAAAATTAACATTGTAATTCAGGGGTGCCGTGGATGAAAAAGTTATTTACAGGGGTGCCCCGAGTCAAAAAAGTTTGAAAACCCCTGCCCTAAGCACAACGGTGGGGGCAAGGAGGTAGGGAGCGCTACACTAATTTGAATGACACCCGCAAATGGAAACAGGCTAAATTCGCTTTGTCTTAATGCAGCATTTCTGATAATTTGCTTCCTATATTCAAATAAGTTTATGGAAACATGACTACTGATAGTGTCATTTACTCGGAAGCTCTAAATGTTTCCCTTTTCCCTTTGTGTAGTTTTTGGTTCATTGTTTCCTCTGCCTCGTTCTAGAGGGCAATCTCTCTCTGTCTCTGACTGCCAAGTATTAGGTAGTGTAGTTTATGACACACACACCAAAACGTAGGAGCGAGTCTGAGCGATAAAGAGGGGAAACAAAATGAAGCAATTATGCTAAACGATCAAAGCTCAACTTGCCGGCCTCGTCGGTTCACTCGTAAGGGGGTGGTGGTGGCCCACCAGCGAAACAAAGTTACACCGCCACCACAACCCCCGCCCAACAACAGATGCCAAGTTGCAAATTACAACACTCGAAGTGTTCTTAATTAATCCGCATAATCGGCCAATTTAGCTGAAAATCACCCCTGCTCTTGGGAGACTGGAACCAGTCGATATATACCGCTGCTGCTCTCCTCCCCAGCTGTCTCCCGCTCCCCTCAGAGCCAGCTGACGACAGCCAGCCACAGGTTATTAGACTAGGAGACGGGAGGGGGTGCCGGGTGGGGAAGGGGGAGAGAGAGAGACAGACAGAGAGACAGAGACAGAGAGAGAGAGAGAGAAACAAGGAGGGAGAAATAATGCTCTCATTGTCTTCACCACCGCACCCTCTCTCGACATCTCTTCCCCTGCATGCGGCACGGTGGCACACCATCATCAGCCCCGTTCCGAGCAAGAAAGGCCCTTTTCTGTGTTGGAGGAGTTCGAATGGTTTGCGTGGGACGTGGGTGCTCCGGTTTCCTCTCACATCAGAATACATGATGTCGTCACAGTCGCCAGAAACTTTGTATCTCCTGGTCCGCATCAGTGTGCCGACGGGGCCGGTACTCCGACACTAAAACTAACCCTAACTCTAACCCTAACCCTAAACATAACCTCAGTAACCGTGACGAGTAACTAACCTGCCAACGCTAGTCGGAACAGCGGCCCGTCGGCACACCGAGCGGACCCCGTATCTCCAAGGTTCACATTTGTATGTTTTATTTTTATTTTTATGGCCTTACGTCATAAAATGTTCCACAGAAGTAGTGAAAATAGCAGATCTACAAGGACACAACGCCTCGCGTTGCGAGACGTTGTGTGCTTGCAGATCTTCTATTTTCACTATTTTAAACCATTTTTCTTTTTAAATAATTACAAAAAAGGAAGGTTTTGGACATACAAGGTTTCCACCGGACAACGGCGATATATAGGTACTCACAGTTACACCCGCCGTTGCCCTTGACCAAGGTACTGGCATTACTATTGGAGTTTGGTCCCCGGGTTCTGGCTGAGGCTGACTGGCTTCTCATTCCCCCTAAGTAATTTGGATGGGTCAAATGCAGAGGACAAATCTTCCCCAAGGGCATAATAAAGTATAACTTAAACTTAACGGTAACCTTCTCTTGCACTCCTCTCGCTACGACGTAGAGAGAGGAGAGAGAAAGAGTGGGCTTAGGGCAGAACAGTTAAGTGCACGCGAGGGTACAGTGAGTGTGAGGAGAGGAGTGGACTGGCATAGCAATTGGAGGGGGAACCAAGAGTACAGTACTGATAGATAATTTTGGTTTTAGTTAATATCATATTGTTTGAATTCCATAAATATACAGTATATATTGTGCCATGACACCTTAACCCGGAAGGCCTACTATGTTTGGGTTGTACCGTAAGTTCTGGCTAGTGGAAATATACAGAGAGCCGACCCTACATGTCTCTGTCTTGTTGTTATGATCTGAGAACCAATCAAAGAGTTCCACGGTTATACTGTAATTCATATCGTCGTTGTCGGGTGGAAACCTTGTATGTCCAAGACCGTTCGTTTTGTATTTATCATTTTAAAAATGAACTAAACTAGTGAAAACAGCCGATCTACAAGCACACAACCATGGAATGGTATGCTGTTTGTCTTCTTGTCTGACTCTCCAAATACAACAATTTATGATATAGTCCTGGGCGGTCTCTGAGTCTTATTTCGGTGTGAAATAATTCTTCTGGTTATGGATTTATTCATCCATATTTATTTTACTTAACAAGTACATTTCCCAAAGGAGGAGGACGCTTTGGGGAGAGCATACCATATAGTACAGTATATACTGTATAGTGTATACTGTATTGTGTAATAGACCGGAAATAGAACGGATATTGTTTAATAAAAGCAAATCTTCAAGCTCACAACACGTCACAAATCACGATGTGATGCACTTTTACTAAACAGGTTAATCATACTAATCTATTAGTCAAAAATGTCAATCTAATCAATAAGAATTTGGAAGGAATACTGTTCTATAGATCGAAAAATTCTATCTAGAATTCCATTTCCCACATTGATTTGTTGATATATTTGTATTATATATTTTAAAAGCGCATCTCGATTATTCATTTAATAGGAGATGAATCGATAGAATAATCGCAAAAAAAGATGGTGAATAGAACAGCCCTTCATATTGGTAGTTTGCAGCTTTTGTCTGTGTTCAATGGGTCCCAGCTTATAGGTTCTATTGTGTCACAAATCAGGTCAGGTATTGTGATAAACCTTTATCTCTGTGTTTCACATGCTCTAAGTCAGGGGTCTTCAACAGGGGGTCCTCAGAGTTTCTACAGGCAGGCCGCCAGTTTGTGTGATCGGATTTCTTTTTACTATTAACCTCTTGAACCCTAGTGCCCTATTTTGAATAGAACTTTAGACAAAAATAGCAGATCTCACAACGCAACGCAACGCGAGGCGTTTAGAGCTTGTAGCTATTTCCGGCAAAGAGGTTTGGTGTAGAGGGAAACAAGTGCAGATCAAGTACAGAGTGAGAGGTCAAGTTACTAGGAATTGATGGTTCAATTTGTTAAATTATGAAAATACACATCAACACGAATCCAACACGACACTGATGATAGTGCTATCAAAAAAGAAAAGAAAAGAAAAGAAATAATAATTCCACAAGTGGGTGTTGGTGCCTCCGTGGCAGCCATGTTTGTTCTGCCAAAGGCAAAACATGGCTGCTCCACTCAAAGGGTTGAAGGTCACTCTGCACTTAACGAAAGCAAAACCACTGCAAAAACGAGTGCCCCACTCTCTTCACTGTGAGGACACCCTCAGGAAACAGGGGAACTAAATCAACTGATGCAAGTCAGCTTCTAGCAAAGTGGAGGATTTTTTTTCTTTCTTTTTTTTTAAGAGAAAGAGCTGTCAACACTTCTGAAACTCCTGTAAGAGGTGAGCTGGAACTGTTTCAAGACCTCACCCTATTCCCCTTAAAACCCATTCAGAACGGGTACACACTTTGTGTTTCATTATTTTATGCTTTAACTATTGAAAAATAGCAGATATACAAGCTCACAGCGCGGCACCGAGTGCCGCGCTGCAAGCTTGTAGATCTGCTATTTTTGAAAAGTCGTGAAAATTTGAATTTTGACCCGATTCTATAAGTGTCTTTTGAATCCTTCTAAGATTTTTTGAAAAACCTATGTTTTCTATGTCAGCAATCTGGATCACTTAACAATCACTTAACTGGAGCTCAGTTAGTCTGTTCTTGAGAGACTACTATGTCAGTGGTTCTCATAATTTTTCATGTAAAGGACCCCCAAAATGATATGTATTTGGCCACGGACCCCCATCTCAAAATATCTAGTTCCAGGGACCACTCAGAAGCAAAATTTGAGTTACAAACGTTCGCTTTGAAAATACATATTATATTCAAAGATTTGCACACATTTCACGACTTTTTCAAAAATGGCAGATCTACAAGCTCGCAGCGCGGCACTCGGTGCCGCGCTGGGGGCTTGTAAATCTGCTATTTTTCAATAGTTAAAGCAGTCAATAATCCTAGGCCTAAATGGGTTAAAAACAGAAAAAAAACAAAGAACCAATTTTCAGAGTGCGGTTAGAGTACTTTCGAGCTCAGTATCTTCTCCAATTGCTTTTACAAACTTTTTTCTTCCATTTCCATGTCAGTAAGTCTACATCTAACTACATCTGACTTTGACTTGCGGAGAGCCAGAAACATTTCTTGTGACTCTCAGGACCGACTAAAGCGAGTGGAAGAGCAATGCAGTTAGTGGAAGCACTGTGATTGTACTGTGGCCAAACCAAACCGCTATATGAACAGCTTCCTCTGGCAAGATTTGCCAACATTTATTTGTACTCTCTACAGTTTTAATGAGGGGGACATGGAGGCTTCATTATGCCACTACAGCTCCTGTCAGATGTCTGAAACCGAAATCTGCAGAAAAGCAGTAGGGCCATTGCAAGAACCACTCAGCTAATTATTTTTGTATTAACATATCTCTTGTCACTACAGAGAAAGACAAGTTGTCTTCTTGACCAAAAAATGAAATCATTACTTGTGCAAAACCTCTGAGGAATTTAAATGTGATGGAATTGAGAGAGAGAGAGAGAGAGAGAGAGAGAGAGAGAGAGAGAGAGAAAGAAAGAAAGAAAGAAAGACAAAGTGAGACATATTGAGCTGCCATACTAATAGGTTTAGATTTCAAAGCTTATGAAGTAAGCTTCGACCTCACTTGGCATGAAAAGTCTTCTGTGCAATTTTTCTCCCTTTAGTGCATCTTTGACAGCCGAAGCTTTGCATGATATCAAAGCAACGTCGATATCTAGCCCCGGAACATAAATGCCTCTGAAAGCTACAGTGCATCCATGCCGATCTGATGTCGCCTTTCTCCTTTCCGCCATCCACTGTTCCACTCAAGGGGGAAACAACAGGCAGAGAGACGCGTCGCTCTACTAAAAAGGAGTGTAGTTGCACATGTCGGCTCCCTATAATTGATTGTGGAGCCTCCGGACAGAGGGGCAGAATAGGGCCCAGTATAACGTTAGACTTAAGTGGAAACTAATTACTGGAGTCACCCCTGAAGTAGTGCAGTGACTCTCAACCCTTTTAAGTTCAAGGACCCCCAGTCTGACATCCACAATCTCCAATTTGATGTATCTCTGGGACACCAAACTACACTGTAAAATCCATGTACCGGTATGTTCCTAACTATCCATTCTTTTACCCTGGCACCCATCACTCAAGGATCCTGGGGGTCCCCAGACCCCATGTTGAAAATGGTCAAACGATTTAATTACAATGACATGTCCCAAACAGTGATGGCAGGTTGAAAATGGTTATTAAAAAAAAAGACAAGATCCTGTGACATACAGTACATACGCACACACGACACAATGCACGACACACAAGCACACACGGACGCACTCACCCACACGCCCGCACACACGCGTGCACTGCAGTCAACAACATTAAAAGGCACACTCAGACAGACAGACAGATCAACAAATGCAATCGCAGACACTCACAGCCAATCAGCGGAAAGACACACACGCAGCACTTCTGGCTGTCTCTTTGCGCCTCAGCGCACCGGCTGCCTGAGTCGCCCCTGCTCGCTGTTGCCCCGTTAAACGTGATTGATCGCAGGCATTGTTGTCGACTTGCATTAGCGCCGGCACACTGGCCTCCCGTGGCCCGGCCCAGCGCTATACTCTGGGCTGCCTGTCTGGCCTGCCAAAGGGGCTCTCTCAGCAAGAATCCCCACCGCTCCACTGAGCTCCGCCACAAACACTCAGGGCGTCACAAGGGGGGGGGGGGAGTGCGACTGAGTTACTTGGGCCCAAGGAGAGGGGCCTTAATTATTTTATGCTTTAACTATTGAAAAATAGCAGATATACAAGCTCACAGAAGCTTGTAGATCTGCTATTTTTGAAAAGTCATGAAAATGTGTGCAAATCTTTGAATATACAGTATGTATGTATTTTTAAGCGAACATTTGTAACTCAAATTTTGCTTCTGGGGGGGGGTGCCTGGAACTAAATATTTTGAGATGGGGGTCCGTGGCCAAATACATATCATTTTGGGGTCCTTAACACTGACATAGAAACATAGGAGTTTCAAAAAACCTTATAAGGATTTGAAATATTCAAAGACTAAATAGAATTTTCAGGACTTTTCAAAAATAGCAGATCTACAAACTTGCAGTGTGGCACTCGGTGCCGGGCTGTGAGCTTGCTTGTATATCTGCTATTTTTCAATAGTTAAAGCACAAAATAACGCAACACGTTCTCAGTCTAAATGGAGAACATTCATGGGGGGCCCGCAGTGAATCCTTGTACCCAGGGCCCAGAATTTGGTGTGACGCCCCTGACACTCCCGCCCCCACCCCCACCAATGCTTCTACTGCAAGCCCAATCTCTCTGTTCCTCCACCACTTTACCTCTCCATCCTTCCCTCCATCCCTCCCTGTCACGTCGAGGTGTTTTCTTTTTTCCGCGGTGTCGTGTGAGAGGAAAACGGCTTTTATAGGGTGAGAGAGACTGGGGGGGAAAGGGGCTAGTGGAGTAAATCTGTCTACTGTAGCAGCGCGGGCTGGGGGGTGGGGGGTGGGAGGTGGGTATAAGCACCACCAGACAAAATGTAACGTCAAGATGAACAACTTGTGAGGAAGAGGATCAGAGGAGAAATTGAGGGTGAGGTACTGGCAGTGTCGAGCTGCTGAGGGATTCCAGGCCGAGGGCCCCACAAAACACACAAAACATGCTGGAAACTGTGACAATTTAATTGGTAAATGGGATTCACACAAGGTAGATGAGTACATAGAACATATTCAGCTTGACAAACTGAACAAGCTGTTACTTGACCAAGATACATTATCAGCGGATGAAATAACAAGAGAAGCAAGTAGTATATTGATTAGTACATTTCCTAAAAGTTTAGCTAGACCAAGAAATGCTCAGAAAGAAAATAAAAATGTGGTTTAATAAGGAGTGTAAACGTGGAAAATGATGAAGCCGACAAGGCAAAAGTTATATGTAAATTGGGAGCTTTCCTAAAGAACACCTTGCCCTTGTTCAAATAATGTGTCATGCCCGCTTTTCTGTTACGTCTGTTTGAATATTATTGTAATGTTTGTTATGTATTGTACACTATTTATGTATATAATCTGTGCTGTGCTCCATACCATGTGATCATGGTTGTGAGCTAAATAAATGATGATGATGATGATGGAATTCACAGGCAGATGAGGTCAATCTGTGTGTGTGTGTGTGTGTGTGTGTGTGTGTGTGTGTGTGTGTGTGTGTGTGTGTGTGTGTGTGTGTGTGTGTGTGCGTGTGCGTGTGTGCGTGTGCGTGTGTGTGCATGCGTGTGTGCGCGCGTGTGTTTGTGTGCACTATACATTTGGCTGCAGAGAGTTAGAAGCTACAGCTGCGCGCTGGGATATGCACTGTTATCTAAGTCAGATGATTAACTTAATGTGCAACATTGTTTTCTCACTCAACAGTAAACAAACCAACCTAAAGTTTAAGTGTACAGAGGGTATAGGCACATTTCTAAAGTGACAATTTAAGGACTTTTTAATACATCTAAAATGACTAATTTAACATTGGTCAAATTGTCAAATATTAGAGGCAGAAATTGTGAAAATAGCCGATCTATACATGCTCACAACGCCTCGCAACGCAAAGCGTTGTGAGCATGTAGATCTGCTATTTTCACACACAAAAAAAAGAAAAAAAAGAAAAACAGGTTACCCAAAATGTAATTCCTCAACTCTGGTCAGGGCATGGGGGTCCTGAGTTAAAATATGATTATTTTGGGGGTCGCGGCCTGAAAAGGTTGAGAACCACGGATTTAAGTCACAGGTGCCACCAGGGGGAAAAATAAAGAAAGAAAAAACTAAATGTAAAAGCAAATTTTGCAACAAATCAACCTGCCAGTTGCAACTTCCCCTGAACATGAGTTGGCAATTACCTCTGAACAGACTGTCTGCATAATGTGGGGGATTTCCAGAGCTTGCCTGGGCTGGGGTTACGATGGCAATCAAAGATCAACAGGCATCGCGTATTGGCCAAGCTTTTTTGATGTTTGTCAGACTCCATTCTTTTACAGAGCAGGATTACAAGAAAACGTTGTGCTGGACGGCCCATCTGAAAGGATCAAAGGGATATGATCATGCTCTCCTTCGTAGGGCACAGTAGCATGAATGAACCATACGACAGATCGATGTTCACATCTTCAGCACAGTTTCTTTACCATGGATGAAGTCGCACCCTGCAGTGATAATGTATACTTGACATTCCCTCCATATGCTGGTGTTCCACACAGCTGTTCTTATAGTAGATCTAGCCTAATCATCTGCACCTAGATGTTCATGTCCAACTATGAAGGACACCCCGCTGACTGGATACACTAATGACACCTAAAAGTTGGACACCACAATGTTCTGGTCTTTAATTAACACTAGAGGCATTCGGCCACTTGTTTCAATTGTGTTTGACTTTGCCACCGTCACCAAGACAAAGGTTTTTGTATTTTTTTAGCCACAACATGAATCAGAACTTCAGCGATCTACGGAAATTCAATCCAGAGACCTTCTGGAAGAAGGTTGCTTCCAAAGGGAAAGTATGTTGCCGCTGCCAAATGCAGTGAGGCCAGAAGCACACAGTGGTCTGAAATAAATAACCATCGAGTTGCTGGTGTACCCATGAATATCCACGTCACCTTCGTAGTTCGTGGGTGTTGCAGACACTTAGTTCACAGTGGAAAAATACACTGGTACAAATGGCTAGCTCTGTTGGTTTGAGATCGGCGCATAAAGTGGTGGTGGTCCAGGGGTTGACACTAAGGTCTCAGAGGCACTTGCCCATCGGGCAAGTACAGGTCATGTTCTACTTGCCCACAGGTCATGCCCACTTGCCCGAAAAGTAAATAGTCCATTATAAAATGATAGGTAAAGTTTTAATTACCGCACAGTTATTTCTTTACTTTCTGGGGCTGTGCGATAAGAAATTCATACATCAATACCTCCAAATCCAAATATCTACATAACTATGATTGAATGTGTCTATGGGTTCACACCTTTTTACGGGGTCATGCTCAAGCTCCCTCAGCCCTATGTTCCCTCACTGAGGTTTTATATTTTTAAGTCTAGCAACAGTGAAACCAGCACATTATAGGTCAACAGTTCTCTTATTTTACATTCCACAGACCAGAAGACAGAGCACTCTGGCCGCATTCAGATATCTGGGGGTTATACAGTTGCTTCCCCTCTCAAATGAGCACTTGCCCGGTCAGGCAACCTTACCTGCCCGAATGTTTTATTTATCTGCCGGGGGCAGGTGGGCAAGCCTTAGTGTCAATGCATGTGGTCTAGTTCAGTCCTGCATAGTTAAATCCTGTGAGCTACCTTATTACGTCTTTATATCTCACATGCTCACAAGTCTAACATATATTGAGATCAAACAGGATGATATGTTCATAGTTAACAAGATGGTTTATGGGCTTCACACTCTCATTCTCTCTCCCACACATACACGCACGCAAGCACACAAGCACGCACGCACGCACGCACGCACGCACGCACGCACGCACGCACGCACGCGCACACACACACACACACACACACACACACACACACACGCACAATGCCTTTTACACACAAAAGAAATAAGCATACCCACACTTTCTGGAGAAAAATCCCCCTCCACTCATACACAGAATTCTAAACACGAGGGAAATTGATAGGATTTAAGCGGGAGCATTTAGGGATTGCCACTTTCAGTAATGTAAGTCCTTGAATGCTCCTTGGGTCAATATTGAATCAGACTCAATATCTGGCTGGCTCATTCAAATCAATCTGACACAGCACGCGTGCACGCACGCACGCACGCACACACGCACGCACGCACACACACACACACACACACACACACACACACACACACACACACACACACACACACACGTGCACGCGCACACACACACGCACATACACACACTCATAATTGAGTATTAGAGCATCCTTGGTTAATCAAATTCAAATTAAGCAGGAGAAATCAAATGCGGTCACAAACCTGATCCATTGCCATTTAATCTCCACTGTGGAAGTCAATGGGTGGCAGTCTAAACAAAATACGAAGGTCTTCTGAGGAGTCAAAATGTTTGAGATACAAATGTTATCTTTTCAAGACACAATTAGAGAAGTAATTCAGCAACATTCACGCGCGAGAGGAAAAGAGAAGGACCAGCACATAAAAATAAGACGACTAAGATTCCTCAGCTGCCAATAAGGATAGACGCACGCACGCACGCACACACGCACGCACGCACGCACGCACGCACACACGCACGCATAAAGTCTGCGATTTGTCCTTGCATTTGCATGTACCAGATGTACAGTACATAACAGGCACATGCACACAAAGACATCAAAGGGGGCATGAGCCCCTGCCCTTTTACCTGTCTGTAAAAAGTGCCCTCTAAAGACCATGAATGCAGTTTTTACTATGGTGAAAGAAATGCAAACGCCCTTTTTCCATGCCATACCTGAAGGCAGCATTCAAGAGAACTGCCTCATACAAACTCTCTTGAACTTGAAGGCAGCATCTTATGTCTCTGTGTAGAAATACATGTACATGCCGTACGCCACATCTCCATTTTGCTTAGTTTAGTACCGAAAATAGCCGACCTCCAAGCTCACAACGCGAGCTTGGAGGTCTGCTATTTTTGACATTTTCAACAAAAGGCCCTTTTAGAAATGTCAGCCCCTGCCTCTCTAACATTCTCTGCACCTCCCTGGTACATAACAATACTCATCCTGGCATGCAGAACTGAAGAGGAGACTTTGTTGGCAGATGTTTTGTTTTTGAGGATCTATCAAGGACGTGACTTACAGTAATTGGTCACTCTCCCATCAATGTCCAATTAACACAGGCTCCTCGTCACAGGACAAGGTCACCATGAAGACCAGGGACGTGCTGGCCATTGGGAAAAGCGGGCCAACTCCCGAACGGCCGGTCCAGGACGGCCTTTAGGAAAAAATTAAACTTTTTGTACAAAAGTAAAAATTAAACTGTTTGCACAAAAGTAGTGAAAACAGCAGATCTACAAGCAGATCTACAAGCACACAACGCCTCGCGGTGCGAGGCGTTGTGTGCTTGTAGATCGGCTGTTTTCACCTAGTTTAAATCATTTTTAAAATGATAAATCCTTAACAAACGGTTTTGGACATACAAGGTTTCCACCCGACAACGATGAAATATAACTCATGTAATTGGCCCACTGGCTTGTCACTTGTCATGATCTGAAATGGCAAATCTCTGAGTAGCAGCAGCGCTATAGAGAGAGAGATCTCTCTCTATAGCGCGCAATGAGGGCCTCTCCAACTCTTTTCCCCGGGCTGAATCAGGGGCCCAGCACGTCCCTGATGAAGACCCATTAGCAGTGCAGTAACCAAGTACATTTAGTACTGTCTCCTTAATCCTTCTAGTATCTGTACTTTACTTGAGTATTTGGATTTCTGGACTTATGTTTACTCCACTACATTTCAATGATAAATATTGTACTTCAAGTATTTTTTTTTAAAAAGCATGCACTTTTGAATACTTAAAAGCAAGTACACTACGCACGCACGCACGCACGCACGCGCGCACGCGCACACGCGCACACGCGCACACACACACACACACACACACACACACACACACACACACACACACACACACACACAGCAAGTCTGTTTGCTTTGTCCTTGCATTTCATCACTTACTGTAGCAGTGGGGGCTTGCAGCCCATCACTCAGTGTGTCCTATAAATGCCTAAATCTCCCAGCATGCACGCACGTGCGCATCCTCGTACTGTTATACTTGAGAGGACTCCCAAGTCCCAACTGGTTTCAACGTATACGTTCATTCTGGAGGCGCTATAAGGGGCCTTCTCTACAGAAAACGTTTGAGTGGAGGAGCGCTTATTTGGATTAGAGGTCTTCACGGTTTACTGAATCAAAAATATCCCATAATGCCAAAAGAGACCCGCATGGGTTTGCGTACGTGTTTCATTATGTTTCATGCGGACCCTTACTCAGCATGCTCCACGATGATTAGGCTGACCTAGGATTAGATTACTGCAGAGCAAACGAAAGGGGTATGGGGGGGGGGGGGGGGGGGGGGGGGGGTTAATCTGCGCATGCGTGACAGGCTGTTAGCCACCTGATTTCAGTGACTTCCTCTTTTTTTATATGTCGGAAACCAATTGGGTCTTTTTCACATGTTCATTTGGGTCCGGGTCCGTCATTTTGGACCGGCAAGAAGAGATATAGCACGTCCACGTCCATGCTTGCAGATACAGTAATCAGTCGCCTGATTATCTGACTGAAGCCTGGAAGCAGAGAAGTAGTCCACTCAGTGGAGAGAGTGGGCGGAGTTACACTGATGACTGACATGACGTCCTGACCTATCAGCGGTGGTGGAAAATGTACTCCCATGTTTTACTTAAGTAAAAGTATCAATACTGCAATGTAGAAGTACTCCGTTACAAGTAAAAGTCTGGAATTCAAAATGTACTCGGGTAAAAGTACGAAAGTGGTGGCATCAAAATGTACTTAAAGTACCAAAAGTAAAAGTACAAAATGTTTGAAAATAGCCGCTCTACAAGGGCTAAAGTGGTTCATGCATGTATTATAATATTATAATTTACATCTGCAAGTATTAACTAGTAACTAAAGTTTTCAAATACATGTATATTGGAGTAAAAGTACAACATTTGGATCCGAGATGTAGTGGAATAGAAGTGAAAGTATTGGAAATTGGAAATACTCAAGGAAAGTACAAACACCTCAAAATTACTTTACACCACTGCCTATCAGCCTGACAGGGCAGTTTCCCACTTAATCTCGCCTCTCTCATTTGATTGGTTCGGACAAAAAAGAAAAAGAAAAAAAAAGGTCTAAGTGACGTTGAGCAGTGGCGCTCCTCTCCAAAAGTTGAACTACGCTCTACTGGCAGTGCCCAGGGGGCTCTGCCAACTACCGCTGGACGCCAAGGGCACTGAGGCCTTCCTAGCATGTCTTTATCATAATATGATAAATATAAAAAATAATAAAAAATAATATAAAAAAATGTGGACCAGTAACATGTCCTCACTATTACATCATTTCCCTCATTCGCTATCCATGTGGGGACATTAATCTCACAGCAGTACATGCACGCACACGCGCACACAAACACGCACAGCTTAGCAGCCGGAATGGCCTCCCTGAGGTTTTTAGGCCCATCCAGTATTCCATGATTATTATTCATTTTCCCTCTATGGCTCCAGTTTAATATATCGAGGGACATTAAATTCCTACAGCAAATTAGTTATCGGCATGAATATTTTATCCAAAATAGCAATAGAGCAAACACTAAAGGTAAATGGTAAATGCCAAGATTCACGTTTCTTTTTATTCCACCCCCCCTGCAGTGTCTTCGAAAAACAATTTGTGCTGATTTCAGCTGTGTGGTGTGCACGCGCTACTTTCCCCGTAAACGGTGAGTAGAGGCTCAGAAGAAGATCACTGAGTACGCGGAGAAGTTATAGGCCTATAAGAAATGAACATCGTGGGGACCATGTTGAATCCCACCCGGAGGCTGCATGCAGGCAAGGTTAACAAGTACTGTCAAAACTCCCCTCCGGCTACATCTGGGGCCACCGCTCCATCTACAACCGTAATTCACATGCCGCACGAGGCAATCACACCGAAATGGGATGCAGTGTCGCCAAGGGTTGTAATGGAACCTAACATGGAAGATAGATGTCAGACGTGTCGAAGATGACAAGAGGTTCGGCCAAGGTCGGACAAGAGTCTGCACCCAGCTGAGATGAGGGATGACCAAGGGGTCATCAATATATCCGTACGTACACCGACAAAATGTGTCTGTGACAAGACTTGTCCTTGTCCGTGGCAAATGTAAGATTTTGTTTTTACATAACAATGTTCTTAACTTCATCTTAAAGCTATACTGTGTAAGTTGCTCAACTAGTGGTCAGTAGCTCTATAGCAAACCTCGGTCGCGTCCGCGTCTTTTGGACGTTTTTCGCCGCGGACACCCCCGCGTCTGCCTCCACCTCGCCGAGATCTATCTTTAGAGGGGTCCCTGGTTCCTGTGCGTTCAGGCATTCCGGAGAAACAGACTCCTTCACCCATGCTTCACCGTTCACCCGAGTATAGAGACACACGGGAGACTACAAATATGGCCGCCCTAGCGACCCCACTTCAAGATGCGCTGTGATTGGCCGGCAGTGTATAACCCTCGCTGTGATTGGCCGGTAGTGTATGATGACGTCATTTTGCCGCGAAATTCTCCCCCCCTCACGGCTCATAGAAAACATATAAAGAGAAGGCTTTTGAAGCTGAAAATAACGGAGTGGGTGTTCTAAAACTTTAGCGATTTAACAGTTAGGACAGTTTTAAGATTTGTTTTATAAAAAAAGTTACATGGTATAACTTTAAGTCTCCAAGTTTTCTTCAGAATATTTATGACACTGATTTACTACAGTATGACACTATGGCAGTCCACCAGGACAGTGGTTTCTCAAACCTTTTATTTTCAAGTGATGTGAATCTGGCAATATTAATAATCCATAATTCTTGGTAAATTGTCACTCTATACTATGGAGTCAGTAAGTCTGCGAGAAACGAGGACCAAGCTGATATTCATTGGTCTTCTGCTAGAGAGGCTCAGATAACACCTCTTTTGTTTAACAGTGTTTGGTAAACTCACTTACTATGCAAGCTTTCTTAAGACAATGGACTATGTTGATTTTATCTATTTAGGCAGTCTGAGAGGAACCGACACCTCCAGTGAGCAACTGGTGACCAGACTGACCCACCCTGTTTCTGTATGCATGTACTGGGTATAAATATTTGTTGTAAGATGCTTTCATTATGAGCAAACTTGAGCAGGCCGACAGGCTGCTTGAGCGAGAGCTCCACTCTGGGAACCCATCTTTGAAATAAATCTACGGAGGAACCTCCTCATTTGCCTGTTTCTCTGAGTTTTCTCGACCACTTCTTCTCCAGAAAGACTTAGAAATATACATGGATTTGCACTCTCATTTTCAGTCTAATTTGCCTCGAAATACACAACATATTGGTGCCGAAACTCCGGTTGTGTTGGGGTGGATGATGTCCACTCCAGGCAGAAGAACTCCAGGTGGGAAACCTTGGTTCCATGAGTGCGAAGTCTGTGTATTTTTCTTTCTTTTTCCACCTTTTGCCTTGGGATGACTTCTTTTGGGTCGCTACCAAGAGGGGCCACCACGACAACTGAGATGGCGACTGGAGCGGACCGAGAACCAGAGACCTGTCTTCCGACTGGTCAGCGGGACGCCGCGGGCTACCATGGCAGCGGGGACGGCGATGGAGGAGACCGGCGCGGCGACGGAGCGGCTTTCGTAGTAGGCCTCCACGCAGCGACGAGAAATGGAGATCAGCAACAGCTGCTTTTCAACACATCTACAAGGATTCGACCTCGCAGCATTCAACTCCTGTGATGACTACGTTTCTACCTCACGGCGACACCGCTGTGACGAAAAAGGGGGTAATCAATGCGGCGAACCATTTCTGGTCCACCGCAAGAGGGGAGAGAGATCCAGACTTCAGTAAAACTTTTCGAGGACAATATCGGACAGCTACAGTAAGAGGGGTTCAGCCTGCATGGACCTGCTTGCAGTTTACAGTAGAGGACACAGTGGGCCTACTCACCACTAGGTGAGAAACGTTGACTTTTGCCAGAGGATACCAGAAGCATCATAATGAAGAAGAATTCAAAGGTGAATCAGTTTAAATGTGTGTTTATTCAACATTTCATTTGTTGAAGTTTATGTGTTGTTGATTTTTAGCTAAACAAATTATCATGATGACTAATTAGTGGGGATGTTGACATAAGAGGAATGTTTGATTATGTAACTAAATGATGTAATTTGAACGACTGTGTCAACTGAGGTATATTTGCCATGATTGTGACGATTATTAGTTTCTTATGGATTAAACTCTGGAATTCCAACTAATAATTAGTTGACGGGCAGCCTGGTGCGTAAATAAGACGACAGCGTGGATGCGGGCTATTATCTTGGGAAACAGAATTTTTAAAGTAATAAACAGATATTTTATCTCATATATCCAAAATTGGGGTTTGGGCAGATAGAAAGCTGAAGAAAGCTTTTTTTTCATAATTTCAGGGCAAACAAGATGAGCCAGTTGGTATTGTTATGATAAAAAACATAACATAAGCATGCCAAGAACAAATTCGCGTTGACTGATTTGTGAAATTATTGTTTTAGGATTAGGAAGTGAAAGAAGGCTATTTTATCAACAATTGTATTTGTTTAAGTGTGTATCCTATGTATTAACAACAAAGTTTCATTCCAATGTGTGATATTTCAGTGTTGATGAAGGATTTTAATTTTCTCTTTGGATTTTGGTATTAAATGTGGGGATATTATTAGAAGTATGTTTGGGTTTTGGAATCGAGAAGTATGTTTTATTTTATGTTAACATTTTGACCGAGAGTTTAAGAAGAGAGAGACAATTCTGAATGCTGATTGAATGTAAATGGATGAAATGATGTAAATCACTTGTGACACAATGTATGTATGTAGAACTGTAACCTATCATTGTGCAGTCATTTTTGTTGGTTTCGAAACATGTTATTCATGTTTCGAAGAGGGGAATGATGTGAATCTGGCAATATTAATAATCCATAATTCTTGGTAAATTGTCACTCTATACTATGGAGTCAGTAAGTCTGCGAGAAACGAGGACCAAGCTGATATTCATTGGTCTTCTGCTAGAGAGGCTCAGATAACACCTCTTTTGTTTAACAGTGTTTGGTAAACTCACTTACTATGCAAGCTTTCTTAAGACAATGGACTATGTTGATTTTATCTATTTAGGCAGTCTGAGAGGAACCGACACCTCCAGTGAGCAACTGGTGACCAGACTGACCCACCCTGTTTCTGTATGCATGTACTGGGTATAAATATTTGTTGTAAGATGCTTTCATTATGAGCAAACTTGAGCAGGCCGACAGGCTGCTTGAGCGAGAGCTCCACTCTGGGAACCCATCTTTGAAATAAATCTACGGAGGAACCTCCTCATTTGCCTGTTTCTCTGAGTTTTCTCGACCACTTCTTCTCCAGAAAGACTTAGAAATATACATGGATTTGCACTCTCATTTTCAGTCTAATTTGCCTCGAAATACACAACACAAGGACAGTACATTCAAGGAACTCTGACAGTGTGCAAATTCATACACTCGCAGAGTTATAGGCCTGTAATGGTCCATTTGGATCCCCTTCAAGGAATCCCAAAGGTCTAGTATACATTTAGGGCTTGCTCTTTATGTGTTTATGGTAATATTATTGCCCTCTCATTTTATGCAAAAATAGAATTTTGACAAAAAATGTCAACCACATGACAGCATGGCCCCCTGGGGAGGACTGAAGTGGAATATTGTTGTGGGGCGGTGAGGTCTGGGCCCTGCCTGCTGCAGGGTGGAGATAGGTGGGACACTGGGACAGGCTCACAGGAGCACTGCCAAGTCTAGTTAATTGGTCCAGGTGTTACCACTTGATTAATTATGCTCTCCCCGTCTAATAGCACACACGGACACACTGAAGTTTACATCGTCGGAGGAAGGCGGTGGATATAATTTATGGTGCGAAGATACACACATTGGGCTTTTAAGGCATGGCAACGAGCAACACCCAGCACAGCTGGGCTGGTCTCGCTTAATGAAGCATCGGCAGTGTTGTGGTCGTATCAAGCCTGTATCGCATGTGTTTGGCAAACGAAAGCCACTGGCGTTTTCCATTAATCTGTCTCCTCGCCTGTCATTGTCGCGAAAACAACCCACAGGTAGCAGGTTCCCGCAATAAAATATGAGTGAGGGAGAGGGGCGATACAAAAAGTAGCATAAACTGTAGTATTGAGGCTTCAAGGTTGGTGCTTTTCGCATACGCCTCCTTCAGGGATTGTGTGCTCTAGCAGACGGTGCTGTCATTAGCATTAACATTTATGGGGGGATTCGTGAACACATGGAATTGGGTCAGGAGGCATCCCATCAAGCAATGCTCATCATGTGTGGCCACTGCTCCGTTTCCAATACTGCATCCTCCAGAGGTACACTAGATTTATGTCCAGAGGAGAACGACAGACGGGGGCGTGCCGGGGCCAACAACATTTGCATAACAGCAGGCAGCCTCCATAAATAAGCCCAAGGTGTGGCACTCATATGAAATATGCCGAAGAACGAGGGCTATAACTTCACGGAGGGCAGAGCCGTTGACACCTCCTCCTCGTTGGAGGAACGTGCGTTTGAGGCCCGGCCATCGATGAAGCGCGTGCAGTGCTCCGCACAAACAGATGGCTGCGGAGGCCGTCTGTGCCAGGACAGAAACCCTCCTCCCATTCAAACACTCCAATTAGGCCATGGCTTAACAGGTCGGGACAGACGGAATGTTTCTTCTTTCTTGCACTGTGTTCGGCGGCATGCCGCTGCGCACACAGATGCAGTAGCACAGCCAAAATATTTAAGAGGCTTATGCCTACCGCACTCACAAGAAAGATCAGTTTTTTTAAGCCGCAAACACTTGGCAGAACGTGTTGTGTTTTGTACAAAGAAGACTACTGTTAATGAAGGACTGTATGGCGTGCGTTCAGACAGTTAAGTTATCAATAACTTTATCAAAACCTTATCAGAACCTTACCTTATCAGAACCTTATCCAAACAAGAATACACTTCCCACAATGCTTTGCGTGAAGTGAGCAGACCAGAGGCTCTGAAGAAGACTACAGGTGTGACCCCGCCCTGTGGCATTCCAGCACGGCCCATTCTGTCCTATTGGTTGGCGGTTGAACCCTGCCCCTTTGTCTCATCAAGGCTTCTCGCAGCAGCTTGGCTGCTCCAGGCTGATTACCTACAGCTTGCCTTATGGATACCTTATGAAAACCTCTTCCCTTAAATCCAGCCTTAAGGAAAGCTTAAGGAAGCTTCCCTTTTTGAAACATGTGACCTCCATAGGGAATGAATTGGGAACCTTACCCCTCACCTCCCCCCATGTTTTTGAGAGGGGATAGAAATATCACAGTGTAGTGGACTATGGGATGTGGCTTATAATGGCCTTTCACAAAGTGACAGAAAGGAGAGACAGACATGACAATAGAAGTGACAGAAGTGTTGTTGACGTTCCTCAGAGATGGGTGTCTGTAGTGTTGCTATGAAGCAGACGCGTCAGCTTGGTGTTGGGGACTTTAAGAGACTATTTCAATGTAATCTATGCTGAGCAAATAATGCATGAGGAGACACTTACACGGCCATGTTTGTTCAAGATAACAGGTGGCCATTTGAGTTTGTTTAGAATGACACCCTCTGCAGTACAGTTCATTTAGTCACTATGGCCTGGAGACCTTGTAGAATGACTGCGGGGGTCTAGGCACTTCAATTATCCCAGTGAAAGTGAAAGTGTAAAACTGATGTATTGATTGACAAATAGCTCACAACGTGTCACGTTGTGCGACACGTTGTGAGCTACTGAGATTCGATCTATGCCGGCTATTTTTGGCAAAGAGATTTGGTTGGACACAGAAAAAAAAAGAACGGTCCAAGTACATAATAGACAACTCAGGTCCAGTTTACAGGGTTTAAGTGGTTACGTTTTCCCATTTTACAATTCCTCTCTATATGCCGTAGAGACCCACAACAGCACTAATCCCAACAGTAATATTCTTTGCCCCGTCGTTTAATTTTCGCTCTGTCAGTTCTTCCTCCCACAAGTAAGCAAAGTAATTACGAGGGCTTGTGTTGCCTCAGATGGCAGCTGGACATGGTACCAGAAGGTGTGATTCACATCATTTACTGTATGGCTCAGCACGGCTGACATATGGCACAAAGCGGAAAGTCATTGCAGACACTACAGTGTGATGAGTGCATAATGCAATATAGTATGGTCCACTCCACTCCATTTTCATGGCATATGATCTGCATTGGAATGAGGAATCAGCGGATTTTCTTTTTGTGTGTGCAGTGTGTGCAGGATGGCTCCAAAACACTAACCATTCAGAAATATGACTTAAGAGACTACAAACACTGCTGGCCCAAGAGGCTAGAGGCTTTAATGCTAACCCAACTGGACATTTTGTCTGAAGGGTGGCACTAGAGGAAAGGTGAAAATAGTTACAGCTACAATCGGTTTTATTCATTGAAATAAGTTCCTGATTGTAGCTTTGAAGAATATCACCACAAAATGCAGCCACAGTACAGTATAAGGCTCTGTCAGGCAGGCAGGCGATCTCTGTTGGAAGAGACATAAAGACATACATAACCTTACAGACATAGAATGGAAGGATTGCAGCTTTAAAAAATGACGTCATGAAGTGATTCCCATTATATTATTAGTAAGACGCCCTATAAGGGCGAGGTCGCGCATAGACCTCATGAGACTGACATAATATGTCCATATATGGGCATTCCCAGATATGGGCTTAATATTGATGATGACATCAGGGATCTCCATATATGGGCATAAAAGGGACAAGGACGGAATTCATTTGCAAGTGTGACTTGCGTCGCGGCAACCACACTGGTTATCATGAGACTGAATATGTACATATATGGGCATTCACATATACAGTATGGGCTTAATATTGATGACGTCAGGGATCTCCATATATGGGCATAAAAGGGACATGGACATTTGATTTTCTTTTCCCCCATTCAAGTCAATGGGGAAAATATTACCAACTGATAGTTTTATTTTTGTTCCCGCTATTGTTTTGTAGTGTGGGATATCTAATTTTGGAATATGACTAACATTTCTGAGAACTGTTAGACCTAGCCTACATCTAAAATGGGAATTGGACAAGTCATTCAAAATGAAAATGTGAGTCATACATACAGTCGGAATGTATACGAGCAAGCACTGCCTGCCTACTGGAAAAAAAGGTTGGAAAGACATGGGCCATTTGGGTAATAATTGCATTAGAGCTGAGATAATTGAATTTCAGACGTCCTAGGGGGGGGGACTCAACATGATTTCATTCATGAGTGGGAATTAGCTTATAATGTGATCTGTTTTTAAATATATAACTATAGTATACTTTTAAACAATTAGCTATGTCCTTAATTGTTTTTAGTATCTATGTTTAGTTTTATTTTGGAGTCGTAAACTAATAATAGTTTATGATGAGAACATACCTGACAGACTCAACAGACACCCAGAGCATGAACAACATTATAGAGGAACTAGAGATACTGTTCCTACGAAACAGTGTGGGCTCGCTCGTACTATATATTCGTACTACTATATTCTGCAGCGTGCTAACTGTCATGTGAAGCTCAACCAATACCCCAGCTAACACCACTCCCAGATCTTCTGCACCTCATTGGCTAAGGGCCCTGCCTTTGTACTGTCTACGACGGAACTCACACGACGGAAATCACGCGACGGAATTCACGTGACGGAACTCACTCTATAATAATGAAGATAACATACTGGTCTCGCCTTTCAGGCGAGCCCACAATTAATTAGGCCATGGTCTCATAAAGAGTAATTTTACTTTGCTTGCATGTTTTGATTCCATCCCAAATTAAATGTCCATATACCTGTGTGTCACAATACGAATTACCACTACAATATACTCCCCCCTACTTTTAAAAAGGAGTCATATTAGCACCAGCCGATGGTTTTAACAATGTTATATGCTCTCACTAAGGCACCGCATGCTTAAGTTTCAATGCAAATTCAACAAGCAGTGTGCTGTGTCTAATTTAATTTCTCTGTGCGAATATGAACTGAAGATAAAGGATAATTAAACTGTAGATTACAGGCGTGGAACAGTCAGCTTCATTAGTCAGAGAGAGAGAGAGAGAGAGAGAGAGAGAGAGAGAGAGAGAGAGAGAGAGAGAGAGAGAGAGAGAGAGAGAGTGTGTGTGTGTGTGTGTGTGTGTGTGTGTGTGTGTGTGTGTGTGTGTGTATGTGTGTGTGCTCGCACGCGCGCGCGTGTGTGTGTGTGTGTGTGTGTGTGTGTGTGTGTGTGTGTGTGTGTGTGTGTGTGCGTGTGCGTGTGTATGTGTGTGTGTGGTTTGCTGCCACTAAAACTTAGGGATTCCAATCTAAATTAATACTTTTGCTTTGCATCAACCTAACTATAGCCTATACCTGTAGTTGCAACTTCAACCACATTATCGCAAAGTCACACTCCACCTGCAACGGGTCAAGACCGCTTGCAATTTCATGCAACTGGTTGCAACTATAGTCACTGACTGAGTTCTTGTGTCATTTAAGTTTTTTGCACGATGATTGATGATCAATCCTGACCGTTGGACGTCCCTTTAAATTGTGAGGGTGGATCAGGTAGCATATGGGTATTGTATATACCTACCTGAGTTGTATATAAGCACCTGAGACTAAAACCTTTTTCTGTTTCATAACCATTAGTGCTACCATCTATGTATCTGGAGTATGTCGCTGTTCATTATGCTCACAGAGTCACATGGGGAGAGGTTGTAGTGTGAGCGCATTCTGACATCTCACAGAAGCCAACACGGTAGACTGCGATTGGGTGGCACACGGTGTCTGCGTTATGCATACGGTACGTGCACGGCCCAGGAGAGCTGCGTGGCAGGACACCCACAGCAGCTCATCACCAACTCAGTTGAGGCCAATTACTGATTTTTCAGGCAATCAGACGAAGTTTAATGCTGTCAGGGACGGAGGGAAATGAATGAGCGATGAGGGGGAAATAGATATATAGGCTACCGTATATGTATACAGTATTTATATATAGAAACAGAGGGTGGGTGGCGGGGGTCCAATATGGCCCGATTGCAGAGTTGGTCCGCAGGGACCCGGATTCCATGTCACCATTAAGGCTGAATAATGCTTCTGCGTTGAGGTGTTGCTTGTAGCGATGCCGTTTGTGCCGGTGGCTTAACAAGTGATTTATAGTTCTGCGTAGGGTTCACCCAATACCCTGTTGTATCGCAGCCACAAAACGTAGGGTTCAACCAATACCCTGTTGTATCGCAGCCACAAAAGCAGCTGTTGGCAAGGCATGTGTTGCAGAATGACTTGAAATTGTATTTAATTAAATGCTTCTAAATCCAAATTTAAAGACAGATTTCATTATGTCTTTAATTCCTTTTCTTTCTTGGATATGAACGTGAGTCCTAGAAATGTCTCTTTTGAAACGTGAGTTTCTTTTAATTTGGTCTTCTTCTGTGTTTTCCGCTCGTAACGATGTGTTTTTTAATCATGCTGCTGTCTGTCTTGGCCAGGTCTGCCTTGAAAAATAGATTGTTAATCTCAATGGAAGGGAGCCAGGGTATCATCCTGTAAGATGCCCGTGAGTATCTCAAACAATTCATTCTCACCGTCGTGGGTCAGAAAGAATGGCACTGCAGTTAAATCCCCCAGAATAACCTACAGTAGCCTCTCTCTCACACATGAGTGGTATCTCTGCTAGATTAATCCATCTTATCCGTCCCTATTTTGGGAGCTTCAGATCACGGAATGTATCACGGAATTCGCGACCACCCGCGGATTTCTCGGCCATTCGCGGACTTTTCTGACGTCCGCAGAATAACAGTCGCAAGTGGCGGCAGAGCGGTGGGAGTAGTTATTAGTACTATTATAAAACGATGTGTACATGGTCTGGTCAGTGGCCACCTCATTTGTTGTTATTGCGACCGTAGGTCGCATTTACTACCAAAACCTCCACCGGCTGTCTGTCCGTCAGTCAGTGAGTCACACGTCACACGTCACACTTTTGCCCTGCTCATATCTCCACAACCGTTGCCCCCATCCATGCCAAATTTTGCACACACACTCCTTACCTGCCAAACTACAACCTCCAAGGACCCCCGGAGCTCCAGGAACCCCCAGGTGTAAAGAAATGTCCGTCCGTGACTCACACGTCACACGTCACACTTTTGCCCAGCTCATATCTCCACAACCGTTGCCCCCATCCATGCCACATTTTGCACACACACTCCTTACCTGCCAAACTACAACCTCCAAGGACCCCCGGAGCTCCAGGGACCCCCAGGTCCCTGGGGGACCCCCAGGTGTAAAAAATGACCAAATGTGCAAAAATGACCAAATGACCACCCCAACGGGGCTGCTCACGGGGAATTCCTGGGGACCACCCACTCCTGGTGCTCCAGAATGGATGCAAAAGTGGTGGCGCCCCCAGTGGAGGACCCCCTCCACTGCAGCTCACATAAAATGTTGTAACTCGGGCTAGGAGCGTCCGGGAGAGCCGGGCCCGGTACCTATTCGTCCGCCAAGGCAACGCGAAGACCCCACCCCTCATTTCTCACATTGCCCTCTTCTAGCGCCACCTTCAGGCCGATTTTTAAAACACATTTTTGGACACTGCTCCTACAGTTTTGGCCCTAAAATCACGCAAATCGCTACACACTATGTCTACACTCATCCCATCAACATGCATCTGTCCCATATAGCGCCACCTTCAGGCCGATTTTTAAAAACAAATTTTTGGACACTGCTCCTACAGATTTTGCCCTAAAATCACGAAAATCACTACACAGTATGTCTACACTCATGTCATCAACATGGATCAGGAAGATTTTGGAAAAACTAATTTTTGCCCTATTTATGGAGATAAGCGACCTACGGTCACTTATCTCCCGATTAAGGGGGTCTTACTGGTGTTGTTGTTTTGTTTTCCTGTTTTCTTTCGTTATGTCTGTTTTTTGTATGTTTGAAAATGTAATAAACATATTCTTAAAAGAACTTATTTATAGATCTGGTGGGACATATTAACCTGTTGTATCTTGTTAGACTACAATAGTTTGTAATAAAGTTGACAGGACAAGGGAAACTACCAGTCCAGTGGAGACAGAATTCAGCTTTTAGCTCAATATTATTAGTGTCGTTGCCTGAAGGGCAACACATTATTGTTCTCAGCACGAGTTTATGGAGTAACATTTAGCCAATGAGGAACCAGCATTCTCGTGATGTCACGTTTATGCAGCTTCCTCATCGGCTAAAAGCATTTTTTTCTGCTTCCTCATTGGCTAAATGTTACGTATGACATACAGTATGGTGACGTATGCCCGCCGCACAACAAGATCAAAAGCAGTTTTTGTTGCTTCGGAATTGGTCAAATGCTACTCCATAAACTCCAGAGGATTGGTCAAGTTTCACATGACATTTTTGCTGCTTCTTCATTAGCTACAAGTTACAGTAAAAAGTTTTTGCTACTTTCTCATTGGCCAAAAGTTACTCAGTTACTAATCAGGGACCAGCATTCTTGCCGTCAATGTCCGGGCGGTCAATCAGGGACCATTATTCTTGGTGACGTCACCATCAACATGTGTGACCTGATATAAATAACAAGGCGTGCTCTGCTGGAGTGCACAAGCCGCAAGTTGGCACCTCGACAGAGTGCAGTTTAGTTATGACTTGCGCCAGCCAGCAGAGGGTACTGCGTTCAGTGTTTCTGTACTGTATGTGGCGGTGTCTGTCTCTGTTTACGTCATCCAATGGGAAAACCCTTGAGAAAACATGTGTTTACGTCATGCAATGGGAAAACCCTTGAGAAAACATGTGTTTACGTCACGCAATGGGAAAACCCTTGAGAAAACATAGGGTGAGGTCACAAACTTGGTGACCTCACCAACAAAAAATCTGAGCTGATATAAATAACAATTGGCACCTCGGCAGAGTGCCAACTTGCCCACCCACATACAGCACCCAACAGCACAGATCGCAATACTTGCACACTCTGCTGGCACACATGTAGGCCATATATGGCCACGAGTGCTAGTGCATAACTAGACACAAGTCTAGTTATTATTATACATTACATCACATCCTGACCAATCGTGTTGGCATTGATGCAGATTTAAATAATCAATGAAGTTATGCCGCTGTGCCTTGTGTGTAAATGTGCGTCGCACACGGTGTTTTAATGAGCCTAATCTCCTGTTGTAGATGGATAATCTTAAGCCCCATTGTGGGATATGCAGCCTTCACACGCT
This sequence comes from Nannobrachium achirus, assembly GCF_963921795.1. Classification (NCBI taxonomy): domain Eukaryota; kingdom Metazoa; phylum Chordata; class Actinopteri; order Myctophiformes; family Myctophidae; genus Nannobrachium; species Nannobrachium achirus. The sequence goes on along the minus strand of NC_137814.1, from coordinate 18,874,004 downwards.
CCCAATAGTCTATAGCTTATAGTTGTAATTAATTGTTTGAAATATCACCGTATTCCCATTGCCGCTGCATGTGCGAGATCTCGGTTCCTATGCGCTTTCTCCTTGTGGTTTGTAGCTCATTCTCTGGCGTTTCCTTCTCATTCCCTTTGCACATTTATTATTTCGATTCTTGGCTTCATCCATGCTTTGTCTGTCTGTCTGTCTGTCTGTCTGTCTGTCTGTCTGTCTGTCTGTCTGTCTGTCTGTCTGACTGTCTGTCTGTCTGTCTGTCTGTCTGTCTGTCTGTCTGTCTGTCTGTCTGTCTGTCTGTCTGTCTTATTTAAACAGTAAACATGATGTAATATTATTTCTTCCAAAATAGATATGTGCTAAGCAAATATATTGCTCAAACCAGGGGTCTTCAACGTTTTCAGGCCAAGGACCCCTTAGTTGAGAGACAGATGAAGCAGGGACCCCCACAACCTGTTCATAGATTCCATAATGGTGTCATCGTTTGACTGCACAATCATCAGTGTATTTTGGATTCATGTCAATTTGTGTGTTCAGATATTTAACCAACCGTCAACACTTAATAAACTTGACCTTTCACTATGTGGTCTGCTCTTTTTCTCCTCTACACCAAAGCTCTTTGCCAAAAATAGCCGATCTACTATTTTTGGCTAAAGTTCTCAGAATAAGGACACTAGTGTTCACATGGTTAATATAAAAAAGGAAAAAGTTTCTATCACACAAAGATTTGGAGGACCCCCTGTAGTAACTCTGAGGACCCCCTAGGGGTCCCGGACCCCCTGTTGACCCCTGGCTCAAACTATTCCAATGAGGAGAGAAGCAGAGAATGAGTTAGAGAGATTGACAAAGTGTAACATATTGCCCTGGCAGCACATTACTGTATGTCACAGTTTAAGGTTCAGCGAGTGATACCAAGAGAATAATGAGGAAGATGCTCTCTCTCGAATATTTATAAAACCCACAGACAGAATTGAACACTTTCAAAATGTTTAGAAACAGCGCAAATAGCCAAACTACAAGCTCACAACACGTCACAGCGCGTCACAGGCTTGAAGATCTGCTATTTTCAATTATTTGCTACTTTTGCGCAACATTCTTGTACACCTGGCGTTCCCGTCCTGAAAATCATCGAGCTTAAAGTCGCTATTATTTTATACTCTAGCTAATGAAAAATAGCAGATATACAAGCTCACAGCGCGGCCACGCTGCAAGCTTGTAGATCTGCTATTTTTGAAAAGTCGTGAAAATGTGTGCAAATCTTTGAATGTATTTTTTAAGCGAACATTTGTAACTCAAGTTTTTCTTCTGGGGGGTCCCTGGAACTAAATATTTTGAGATGGGGGTCCGTGGCCAAATACATATAATTTTGGGGGTCCTTCACATGAAAAGGTTTGAGCACCACTGACATAGAAACATAAAAAAAATAGGCTATTCACGATTTTTCAAAAACAGCAGATCTACAAGCTTGTATGTCCGCTGTTTTTCAATAGTTAAAGCACAAAATGTTGCGTAATAATGCGTTCCCAGTCTAAATGGGTTAAACCCCCTCGCCCTATGAAGAACATTCATGGAGGGCCCGCAGTGAATTCTTGTACCCAGGGCACAGAATTTGGTGCGACACCCCTATGTGTAGCTGCCTCTGTATGCAGAGCTGCCTCTACTCACATTGTATGTCTTTTGTCACATGGTGTCTCTCTCTCTCCCCAAACTCATTCTCAATTGCGCGCTGTGGGTTAAAAGCAGTTGTAGCCACGTAGTAAGCGCTGATATGCAACCTGTGTTGATTCTTGCCGCGCCGCTCCCCTGATATGATTCATTGGAGGTTCGCATTCAAACGAGCAAACATGAGTCGTGATTGGAATATGAATGGATGTTTATGTCTGGGTTCTCAAATTGCTTCGTGATCGACCAAAAGGCCTCCGGGATTGGCCGGTCGATCTATAAAGACATGGGTTACAAACCCCTGAACTAGAGAGAGAGAGTGAGAGACAGAACGGTTGTTGTCTCACAGGAATGCACCATGAGTGAAAACACAAAGTAAGGATTCTGCAAATGAGAACCGTTGCATTATACAACAGTTCCTTTCTGCAACAAAACGTTCAAGTTAACAGACTGTAAGTGTTGCATTTTCAATGAAATGTAATAGCTTATAGTCTACAGAACTACAGAACACAGATTATGAAGCGATACTGTAGACTAGTGGTTCTCAACCTGTGGGTCGGGACCCCCAGGGGGGTCCCCAAATTATTTTGAGGGGGTCCCCAGATGATTAACTTAATGTGCAGCATGGTTTTATCCCTAAACAGTAAACAAGCCAACATAAAGTTTAAGTGTATAGCGGGTATCTGCACATTTCTAAAGTGACAATTAAGGACTTTTTAATATGTCTAAAATGACAAATTAAACATTGGCCAAAATGTCAAATATTAGAGGCAGACATTGTGAAAATAGCAGATCTACATGCTCACAACGCCTCACGTTGCGAGGCGTTGTGAGCATGTTGATCTGCTATTTTCACAACAGAACCGTGTTATACAAAATGTATAATGCCTCAACTCTTAGTGCTCGTCAGGGTGGGGGTCCCCAGTTAAAATATGATTATTTTGGGGGTTGCGGCCTGAAAAGGTTGAGAACCACTGCTGTAGACAACAACATTTCACACCATCTTTGATTTACAACTCATTTTCATCTTCCTTGCCCTGTACCTAGCCCCCCCAACACACACACCAGCACCTCTTGGACCCAAACAAAGTGTCTAATTGGTGTGTGCGTGTGTTTTGTTTTAACCCATTAAGGCTGCACTCTCACTGGAACGCACTAAGTTGTGTGAGAGTTGTGTGGGGGAGGCGGGGGGCAGAGACAGCACAATGCATTCCGGATGGAAGTCTAGTGGTTTGAAGTCTAGTGCGTGTTGTGTGCTTGTTGGATGGTGCTCTGTGCAACCACAGGACTCTCACTAGACTTCAAACCACTAGACTTCCATCCGCAATGCATTGTGCTGTCTCTGCCCCCCGCCTCCCCCACACAACTCTCACACAACTTAGTGCCTGACTGTCTGTGGGAAGCCTAAGACCTCACTTTGTGCTGCGAGCTTGCACGTCTGCTTTTTGAGTTTTTTCAATAGCCAACACAAACAAATCTAAACATGACACTGTAGAGTGTAGATGCTTTCTCGGTTTTAATGGCCTAAACATATGCTGCTCCACAATGCACTGCAGCAGCCGTTCTCTCCAGCAGCTCCCTGCTCCCCCGCCAGAATCCCATCAAACACAAGTACCCGCCATCCTCGTTCTCCAGGATTGACGAGAGGTGCAGCCACAGCTGTCTGGTTCTCTCTCACTCTCACACTCTCTCTGGACTCCCTCCTCTCGCCAATCTCTCTCTCTCTCTCTCTCTCTCTCACTCTCTCTCTCTCTCTCTCTCTGCAAAAAACATCTCCGCGAAATAGACTCTCTGTCTCTGCCTCGATCATCTCTCTCTTAATTGAGTATCAAAAGTAGCAGTGAGTGGAGAGCTATAGGGGCTTACTTTGATAAGAGTTTTTCACACAACGTTTAACATTTACCTAAAATCACCTCCTTTGTGTATAAACTAGAGCAGCACTCATGGTGTGTGTGTGTGTGTGTGTGTGTGTGTGTGTGTGTGTGTGTGTGTGTGTGCGTGCGTGCGTGCGTGCGTGCGTGCGTGCGTGCGTGCGTGCGTGCGTGCGTGTGCGCGTACTTAAAGCACCAAAAGTAAAAGTACACCATTTTTGAAAATAGCAGATCTCAACTCAAAACGCGCTGCATCGTGACGTGTTGTGATAAATGTAGTGCAATATTAGGATCCAAGATGTAGTGGAGTAGTCGAGTAGAAGTAAAAGTGTTGGAAATTGGAAATACTCAAGTAATACCCAAACATTTTACTTAAGTACAGTACTTGAGTAAATGTACTTAGTTACTTTACACCACTGCGTATGAGTTACCGCACTTGAAATCGTACCAGGAACCTCGCAAACAGGGGTGTCGCACCAAATTCTGGGCCCTGGGACTGGGTACAAGGATTCACTGCGGACCCCCCATGAATGTTCTTCATAGACTGGGAAAGCATTATTTTGTGCTTTAACTATTGGAAAATAGCAGATATACAAGCTCAAGCTGCAAGCTTGTAGATCTGGATTTTTTGAAAAATCTTGAACATTTTTGCAAGTTTTTGAATATTTCAAATCCTTCTATGGTTTTTTGAAAAACCTATGTTTCTATGTCAGTGGTGCTCAAACTTTTTCATGTGAAGGACACCCAAAATGTTATGTATTTGGCCACGGACCCCCATCTCAAAATATTTAGTTCTGGGTACCCCCAGAAGCAAAATTTCAGTTACAAATGTTTTTGTATAAAAATACATATATTCAAAGATTTGCACACATTTTCACAAAATAGCAGATCTACAAGCTCACAGCACGGCACTCTGTGCCACACTGTGAGCTTGTATATCTGCTATTTCTCAATAGCTAAAGTATAACATAATTAAGGCCCCTCCACCTTGGGTCCTGGTAACTCAGTCCCACTTTTCCCCCCTTGTGACGCCCCTGGTCAAGGGAAGAGGAAGGCAGTTCAAATGCATGTATCAATTAAAACTGGTTATTACCTTTTGCGTGGATATGTGTCACTGTAACATGTAGAATTGGTCTACAAAATAGAAGTGGTCTGGTGCTACACCCGCCACACTGGGAGGCAGGTGTCAAGGTTTTTCGACAAATCCAGGCATGAGCCCGCATGGGGCATGGATTTTGACAGCATGCTTTAGGAGGGGAAAGAAACAACATAGAAGTAGGGGCGTGTGCAGTACGGTCGGTAGAATAAAGTCTCAATTCAGTCTTGGTACAACGAGTGTTATATTCAGGGCCTGCAGTGTGACTACAAAGAAACTAATCATTGGCATGTCGGGATCCACATGGGAGCAGTGATTCTCAAACCTTTTCATTTCAAGGATCCCCACAAGAGTTCAGAGTTAAGAAAAAAAAAGAGTTAAGACTTGCTATAGGGTCCATTTGGAAACGTCTCAAGGAACGCTGAAGGTCTTCGTAAAGAAAACGCAAAATTGCGGAGGGGGGGTCCCCAGATGATTAACTTAATGTGCAACATTGTTTTCTCACTCAACAGTAAAAACCAACATAATGTTTAAGTGTATAGAGGGTATCTACACATTTTTTATGTGACAATTTAAGGACCTTTTAACACCTCTAAAATGACAAATTGAACATTGGCCAAATTGTCAAATATTAGAGACAGACATTGTGAAAATAGCCGATCTACATGCTATTTTCACAATAGAACCATGTTATACAAAATGTAATGCCTCAACTCTTAGTGCTTGTCAGGGTTGGGGGTCCCCAGTTAAAATATGATTATTTTGGAGGTCGCAGCCTGAAAAGGTTGAGAACCACTGGTCTAGCCTGCTGGTACCGTCCTACGGCAGTGTGCATAGGAAATGTGGTGCTGATGATCGGTCCAGCCATTTGCGAGATTATCTCCCAATCACATACCGGTACATACAGACAAAACACACACAGACTGACCCTCTTGTAAGACCTCTATAGCATCCTGCAGACCCACCCCATACAAATATGATGTGATGCTGTTGTTCTGATCTCAACGCAGATTTTGTGTGAAAAAAGAGGCATGTACTGTATGCACCTGTTCTTCCTATAACTGCCCAACAACTGAATGCTGAATAAAATATGAAAAAAAGAAAGAAAATGTCACCTTTCCCTCGTTAGAGAGATAAGTGTCTAGAGTCTAGACGAGCTGTGGAGTTTTGGTGCCCAAGGACAGAGCACTTTACTCCCAAGAGTAACCGAAGAGTCAAAGAACTCATCTGTCATGATGTCTGAACCTAGGACCTTGGGGTCACAAACGTGCTTCTCTCATTAGACAGACGATTGTGCTTTTTTTTTTTTTTTTTTACAAGACAATGGCACACGTGCAGTGCTTCAATAGATAAAGTGTAGAGAGACTGGAAAGTGTGGGCATGACAGAGGCAGGACAAACATCATGGTATCTATTTTCTATGGTATCTATTTTCTATATTTGTCTGAAGTACCAGCTCTTATCCCTTAACTTAAAGGCCAGTCCATACTGTCTCTGACCACCGAACCTTTCGTTGGAAAGGTATTCTTAAAGGTAAGCATTACCCCGAATTTGAGTTCGGAATGATGCACGTCGGAAAGTCGGAACTCTCAGACGAAAGGTTCGGTGGTAGGAGACAGTATGGACAGGCCTTTAAGTTAAGGCATAAGACCTGGTACTTCAAAATACAGCCCCATAGGTCCAGAGCTGGATTTAAACGTGAGAAACCACTGTTCTTTTCCAAACCAATCCAATTTAGGACTCATGAGTTAACGGCACATTTGGTTTGTGAGGTTAGCTCTGGTCACACAGACACAAACGTATGTATTGTACGGTATAATGATTATAATCACCAGTTCAGCATAAAATTCTATATATTTTTTGCCAAACCATAACCCAACAAAATACCAAAACATTATATAGTTCTAAAGTTTTACACAGTACATTAATGATAGTTTCAGCAGAATCATCCACACTCATAAAAATGGGAGCAACACAGACTATTCACAAAAGCATGTTTTGGGTGTGCTCATGCTTCTCTGGCTATATGAAAAAAACACCACTTAAAGCCCTGTTTTATTCTTCCAATCTACTGTGTAATATAAGCTCACAACACATTGCATCGAAGCTAGATCAGCTATTTTATCTATTATTTTCAACATGTTCGAAAATGTTTCACCTATGATGGCATCCCCAAAACAGGGCTGCCTGGGTTGAAAGTGTTTTTTTTTTTTAAATAACCCCACCTCAACTCGCCTCACCTCGGCTCATCTACAACCTTCACGCAAAGACAAAGTCGTAAACAACGGGGCCAACGTGGAGCCGCGGTTCATCTGTCTGGATTAACATTGTCCCCGGATGTCTGTGAAGAGCAGGAGGCATAGAGGACAAATCCCTGTGCTGATAAACACCTCATGTCCCATTACAAGGTGGACACAAGGCCGGTAAATTGGACTGCAAGCCAACAGTCACTGCGAACGGAGACAGTACTCTGTCGATGTCCCAGACACGACTGTCTGAACGGACATAAATGTCTGTCTGTCTGTCTGTCTGTCTGTTTGTTTGTTTGTATGTCTGTCTGTCTAATCTCTTAATTCCTTTCTTCTCTTATATCAGAGATAGATAGACAGGCAGGCAGGCAGGCAGGCAGGCAGGCAGGCAGGCAGGCAGGCAGGCAGGCAGGCACAGACGGTGATGATTGAGACAAAGCATGACTTGGACCCATCCACACTGGTCTTGGCGCAGTCGTTGGTGGTAAAATCAAATTGATTCTGGTTCCTGCCCAGGGGGAGCATCGCTTTATTAGACTGGAGAATTTGGCTGTGTCACCTATCACTATTAATTGGACGAGCTCCGCGGCCGCCTGATGGGAGACGTCTGCGCCACCGTTTTACAAGCGGGAAGCCGCTGGGACAGCGCAGAGCGGAGCGCCCCGGCGAGCGAGAGAGAGCAATTTGACGTGTGATCCGTTAGAGAGAGGGATGGAGGACAGGCTCCACGGGGGGAGGGAGAGAGATAGAGACGCACAATGTGTCAGGAAAGGAAGTAGACAAAGAGAAAGATAGGGGGGTAATGTAGAGGACAGGACCAATCAGGACAGAAGAACAGAAGCCAACACCTGCCGCTGCCTCCTCTGAGCCGACACTCGACAGAAGAGTGAAGGGAGGGAGCGCTTGATAGCAGGCCTGGAATTTCATCATTTCAGGGGCAAGGCCACTTGGCCTTTGGTGTTGTCCATTTTTTGAGGGCACAAAGGCCAAATGCCAGGGCAGGAAGGCCATCAAATAAAACAAGATTGTATAGTCCATTTAAATAATTTGTTGAATTTAAGGGTTAGGGATGATAGCCTAATTTGCAGTGAAATACTGTAGATCAGGGGTGTCCAAACTTTTTTCAAAGGGGGCCACATTAGAACATTTTAAAACACTTAAGGGCCGACTATCTCCTCAAATAATGTAGTTTCGGTCGGACCATAACAAAGTCACATAAATGTATCGATTTTAAAGGATTTTATTTAACTATCATCATCAATATTCAATATAAATGATCTTTTGTCAGGTGTCTGCTCTGAACAAAACACGAATAACTCAGCCTTACCAAATGTAACCAGACATGCTAGGTAAAACAATACAATAAAATTGCCTTTCTTCAACCTCTTCACAATGAGACAACAGGGAACAATCCTGACACATTTTACTCTGGGAAAATATTCTTGTTTGGCGGTGTTGGCGGGCCGTTTATAATACAATTTAGGGATGAAGCCAAGGGCCACATAAAATGTGTCCTCGGGCCGCATTTGGCCCCCGGGCCGGACTTTGGACACCCCTGCTGTAGATAAATGATGGTATTTACAATCTGATCCACGCTCAGCTCTGCACCAATCAAAGTCATTGGATTGGTTCAAAGATGGGGACTCAGGGGAGTTAAGATTTCAGAATCTCAACAAAGGTCTCTGGTGACTACATGACAAGAAAGAGACACCGTTGTCTAATGTCTACATAATGACAAGAAAGAGACAGAGGAGAAAGTGGTACAGTCAGCTGGAGCATTAAGGCCACTGTATCCTCAGGTCATGCCATTGGTTTGAGGGACACAAGGCCAATCTGAGTGGCAACGGCGGCCATGGCCTTCATGGCCTCCATGAAATTCCTGCCTGCTTTATAGTTTTAGTGATGGAGGACAATGAGACAGACAGCCATAAAGCCCTATATAAACTATATAACCTTTTCATGTCAAGGACCCACAAATTGACACTTATTGTCCCACAGACCCCCATTTAAAAAAGATATCCCAGGGACCCTCATATAAGAGTAGATTTTGATGGCTCTAGCAGTGATTCTCGATGATTTTAATTTCAAGGACCCCCAGTTTGACATGCATTAGGCTACGGACCTCTGAGTTACATTGGATGGGACCCTCTCATTTGCACGGGAAGTGGAGATTATGTTTTCTTTTTATATTTTTCTTTCTTCTTTTTTTTTTTTAACTCTAGAGCCGTAGGTCTTTAAAAAATGCCATATGGCCAGGTCTTGATAGTAGACCTATCAATTAAACGTGACTGTTATCTCAAATATAACGACAAGTAAATGTTTGCGCGCCCTGTTTTTTGTTCTGCTCTGTATGACTTTGACTTGTTGATTAGCCCACAACTGAAATATATTGCTAGAAACATGCATATAAAGTTGACCTCGGACATTGTTTTGATTGATTGATTGATTGCCGTTATATTGACAAAAATGTACATACCGTATTATTTCCATTGTGGTGCTTTGAGTATCAATCAAGGGTCATGGGTGGCTTGTGGTGGACATTTTGTCCATGGACATACAAAATGGGTAGCCAAACACAAAGAGCTAGCCCTAAATGACCATATTAACTCATACAGTGCCTATCCCGAACTAGTTCGGGATATTCGGGATCAAAAACAATTTTTTATTTGCTATTTTACTTACCCCGAGCTGCTTGGAGCAACGTGGGTGGTCCCGGCTCGCCCAGCGCTCACCAACGAGAGACGCTAGATGCTCCGACGATTTATTCCATTGAAAATGGTTTAAAATAAAGTTTAGACCCCCCCCCAATGTTCACCCAATGTTCATTGTAGGCGGCGCGACGTATTCCAGGGTGCCTATCCCGAACTAGTCCGGGATATTTAATGAAATGGAATAAAATGATAAGAGGCCTTCTGAAGCCTGGCCTGATTTTTCTAGCTACTAGCCGAAAGCTAGCAACGTCCCGGCCGGACGTTATTTGCGAACGAAATCGCCAATCTCCGCCTAATCCAATGAAAGACCACATCTTTGAAGGCTTATATCTCTGGATTGTGTCTTTAGGGAAGCGGCGCGAGGTTTATTTACCGCGAAATCGCCCAAAAATGATCTTTTAGATGACAAAATGGGAATAGCCATTCTGTTAGCATTATCATCCGGGACATTTCCATGACGTGCATGAACGTGAGCACGTGAGGTCCTGGAAGGTGAGGTCCTGGAAGCTAAAGCGCTCGCCTATGAGAGATGCGCTGGCATTCTATGGCCCCTAGAGGGCGCTGGCACTCAATGAGTTAACAGGTCTGAAACTCAAATGTGTGCAAATGGAACCAAATGGACCCCGGTGTAAATGTGTGCGTGACTTTATTGTTGGGGAGAAACATCTTGATCAACCTGAGGCTTGAGAAGCTCCTTTTCCCCCCCGATGCCACTCACAGGTGTTCACAGACGGCTGCTGCACCTCCTGGAGCCACTGCCGACCCCTGACACAAGGCTATTTCTCTGTTATATACATTATCATACTGACTTTCAGCGGGTAGAGATGTCTGCCCAGATGTCTGTGCAAGGTCACCCCTCTAGCCAGTGTTTGTATGGAGTCTCAGACTGAAACTGGTGCTTAGATTTTCCCATTCTCTCAGGGGGAAAGACCATGGCATTTCCCATCTCTTCTACAATTTCACGCGCATGTGTCTGTGCTGATGCAATCCCTAGTACTCCTGCAGGAATTTCAGCACAACCCCGACCTCTCTTTTCAGTGCATCGATTCGATGGTTGCCAGTGCCTGAGCTCTGTTGAAGTTTGCTCTTACGAACGGGCCGGCACGTTGTACCAGATGACGACCCAAAGTATAAATCTCCATGACTTTACTTATTCCGACCCGGGCTTTTTGCTGTGAAAGTCATTTCGCCGCAGTGTGTTTCTCGGCAACATGCATCTGCAAGAGCTTTGAGGGCATCCATGACGTTGGGGAATTGATAACACAGCACTTTCACACTATTAATTCTACATTGGAGTGGTGGAGATTGGCTTGAACATCGCATGCTGCATCACATCTTTCATCCTCTGTGAAAATCTCCCAGCAATGCACCGGCTGCCTCGTCTCTCAAGATAGACTGTTGACTCACACACAAGTCTAGTGTGCAGAATAATATTTTGCATGTACGACTTGGTCAATTGTATAGCCTTGGTAGCTGAGGTATAATGATCAGCATTTTCTGTCTTTGCAAGTGTTCACTCATTACTGGATAAGACTGCAGGGCGAGGAAGCTCGCCAAAATGATCTCCCATTGTGAGGATTGTGCAGGACATCGTTGTAGCCATGCACTGAATGCTTGGTTGCAATTCAAAGGGAGACACTTGACTATAGATAGGAGCCCTATCATAACACTTTTCCACTGTGTGTGTGTGTGTGTGTGTGCGTGTGTGTGTGTGCGTGCGTGCGTGCGTGCGTGCGGGGTGGGCGGGGCGGGCATATCTTTACTATTGTACTATTGTTTTCAAGTGCAACTCCAGCTTGTGCCAGCTCTCCATATCATGTTGTTGTTGAGCACTGTTTTTGTCTGTTCATGATCTTGCAAAATGAGTTTGTCACCCGCACATCTTAAAGCTGCCTCTTGAGAGATTGTTTTCTCACTTCCCAAAAAACAGAATCTAATGACTGTGAGTAGAGCCGCGGAGTTCTTCTCCATTTTTCATCCTAATGAAAGGAAAGAACATCAGTGTCCCGTGGGAAGTATAGCTCTATAGTTGAAGGGTGCCCTCGTCACAAGATCGCAGCGCTGCTCGTCTGGGTGAAGATTTTAAAACCTTTTTAACTTTTAGACCACATGTAATCTTGCCTACTGTATATAAAAAAAGATCTTTCAAGTTATTTTGCTCCCCATTCATTAACTAATGAGTTGAATTTGTTGAGAATAATTATGACAGCACGCACGCACACACGCTCGTGTGTGCGTGTGTGTTTGTATGTGTGTGCGCAGGCTATCAGATCAGATCTGCTTAGATTCTGCACAGAGAAAATACATGTTCAAACATTTTGACAATGACATGACCAAAATACCAGGTTAGAGGTGGCTAAACTGGAGCATTAATGTTCATCGACATCCATCCATCCATCCATCTTCAACCGCTTATCCCGAATCGGGTCGCGGGGGTAACAGTTCCAACTGAGACCTCCAGATTTCCTTATCCTGAGCAACTTCGTCCACTCCCTCAGGGAGTATACCGAGGCGTTCCCAAGCCAGTTTGGAGATATAATCCCTCCATCTGGTCTTTGGTCTGCCACGGGGTCTCCTCCCAGTGGGACGCATATCGAGGACCTTCCTAGGATGTTTTGAAAGGAATTTCTATTTCAACTTCAATTTGACCACTGTAATTGCGTTAGCTCATGCAGGGCATGCAGAGTCACATACGCCCCAGCTGTAATCAGCTGTTACGTCTTCGCCTCCACACCTTTGTGCTGTGCGCTTTCCCACTCATCTGCACCACAAGAGGGCGCCACAGCACACCACAGCAGACCTCTGCACACCTGTCTACATTCCCAATCTCTCTCTATTTGCCTCCTCCTTGCTGTGTTTTGGTCAAAAGTCCTAAAGATCATATCTGCTTTCAATCAGCCACACTTTCCTAGACACCAATCACATCTCATTCCCTCAACAAGGCAGTCAGTTTAAATACGGCTTCCTCCACTGGATCGCTGCTTTTCATTGCTGCCACACGCTGCTGCTGATGGGAAAGCTTGCCTCCACCAGAGTCCACCACCCTAGCTAAAAAAAAGAATAAGATGGAGATCTCCCCCTAAGGCAGATAATGTGTTTGTTGAACAGAAATTCATGGCTCTAAAGTAAACTGGAATTCAGTGTTCTATGGCTTTAATGTTAAAATGCATTTAATTAAGCCTGAATCAAGTCAACCTTCTGTTTCCACACAAACCACTGTTGGCAGGGGAAAAACTAAAACTGCCTACGGGGCCCCCTGGTGGTGGCTCAGGGCCTGTTGGCATTGGAAACCGCTGAAACAGCTCCCCCTCTGATAGGGGGAGACAGTGCGAGCACACCAATAGTAAAGATGTGCACGCACGCACGCACGCGCACGCACACGCACTATGGAGCTCACACGCACACGCACGTGCACACACACACACACACACACACACGCACACACACACACACACACACACACACACACACACACACACACACTCACTGAGCTCATTCTTTATCAGCAGACATGATGCAAACCATTTCAGTGAGCAGTAATCCTGGAAAGATTGCTCAAGGACTAGCTCTTGCTAGTGTGCGTGCGTGTGTGTGTGTGTGTGTGTGTGTGTGTGTGTGTGTGTGTGTGTGTGTGTGTGTGTGTGTGTGTGTGTGTGTGTGTGTGTGTGTGTGTGTGTGTGTGTGTGTGTGTGTGTGCGCGCACACGCGTGCATGTGAGTGTGCTATTGTGCGTGTTCCCTGGGGAGACGGCACAGCCTTCCAGACATGCAGTCTCATCTCGTAACTCCTTGGGTCTGTCAGGGACGGAGTGTGAAAACCAAACAACGTCTCCCTCCCACTGCCCTTCAGGGCCTTGGAGCCCCAGCATAAAACTAAACTACACTCTCTGTGCAGGAAGGAACCAGGGACATGCTGGTGCCCTGATTCAGCCCGGGAAAAAGAGTTGGAGAGGCCCTCATTGCACGCTATAGTGGGAGATCTCTCTATAGCGATGCTGCTACTCAAAGATGTGCCATTTCAGATCATGACAAGTGACAAGCCAGTGGGCCAATTACATGAGTTATATTTCGTTGTTGTCAGGTGGAAACCTTGTCGGGTCCAAAACCGTTTGTTTTGCATTCATCATTTTAAAAATGATTTAAACTAGTGAAAACAGCCGATCTACAAGCACACAACGCCTCGCACCGCGAGGCGTTGTGTGCCTGGAGATGTGCTGTTTTCACTACTTTTTATCTGACAGCTGGCAATCAACTACTTTTGTGAAGCAGGGCTTTGCTTTGCGAAAAAATTTACAAATTTGAAACTTGGAGATACGAGGTTGACGATTTACTTTGTTGGCTGCCCAGCCCCCAAAATGGAACGAAGGCCGACATTTTATTTAGATTTTTTTCCTAATGGCCGGCCTGGACCGGCCATGAATGAACCGGCCGTTCGGGAGTTTTCCCGCTTTTCCCAATGGCCAGCACGTCCCTGGAAGGAACCTTCCATTGTGTGTTTGCTCACACAAAGAAGACATAACCACTATCGCTGGCCGGACAAAACTGAATCATCAAAAAACAACCGCGCTTGCAAGTATAGGCCTAGTAGTCTTAAAGGAGCGTTTAATGCAGCAGCAGTCACAGACAGGTCATTCCTTGTGTAATTCACATAATTTTGTGAATTACAAACAGAGTTTGAAAAACAAAATATCAGCTAAATAAAATATCACTTACACATATTGACCAAATATATTGATATCGTGATGATAATATTGTATTGTAACAATATCTTAAAAATAATAATACAAATAATCAACCTACAAGCTCAGAAGTGAGTGAACTTGTAATGTATAAAATAGGGCTTATGTGATTAAAACCAGGAAAAGAGAATTATTAGTACGATTAGTAAGTCATATCAAAGTCCAAGATCCACGAGACTCTCATATCACGATATCGATATAATATCGATATGTTGCACAGCCTAGAGCAGGGGTGGGCATGTTTGATGATGGAGAGGGCCACTACATTTTCACACTCACTCCAGAGGGCTACAATGCATATACAAAGCAAAAATAGCCGATCTACAAGCTCAAAACGCGTCGCAGTGCGACGCGTTTTGAGCTTGTAGATCTGCTATTTTTGAATTTTTTCAAAAAAAAATGTCTTCTTTTGTTTTTAGATTTCAAATGCATTTATATGTTCTTATGTTAACTTTATGAACTTAAATACAAATACATTGGACATAAAAAATACAATAACATTTTAATACTAGTCATTTAGCTACCAATATAGACTGAAGTAGCCTAATTAAAGTGGGTAATTTTTCCATGTTTAGAATTGTAACAGCTGAAATCAATAATATATCAGTACTCCAATATCAACCTGCGGGCTGTGGCCCCCGGGCCGCCAGTTGCCCAATGCCCATGTATGGCCTATAGAGTCATATAGAACGTCATCAACCCTCCGCTGCATACTGTTGTGCTCCGAGATGAGGTCCTACGTGGATATCCCTGGCCTGCAGTGGAATGCCTCCACGCCGAGGTAGATCACTCTTTTTTTTCCAAAATTGTATCCAGAAAGTAAAGGTATTTCCACGCTCCCCAGAGTATGATTTTCCATTCCACGGTACATAAAACATGCATTGAGTTGGGAAACAGTTTAAATCGCTTATTTAGTCTCATCAAATTTGGAAAAGCCCCCGGTGGCAGGTGCCAGTAATGCTCCCTTCCCATTGTAGCAGAATAAGGAGCAGTACTGGCACCTGCTGCCGCCGGGGGAGTTCCGGTTGAATGGGAAAACATTACACTGGCTGACAAAACTAGCGATTTAAGCGGTTGTTTCATGCCGTAGTTTATGTAACGTGGGATGGAGAATCATACTCTGGGAGCGTGGAACTACCTTTTTGGATACAATTTTGGGAAGAGGGTGATCTACCTCGGCGTGGAGGCGTTCCACTACAGCAACAACGTACTGTGGGGGGCAACATAGCTGAATGGTTAGGGAGCCCACCTGGGGAACCAGAGCCCCTGGTTGTCCCAGGCTTGATTCTAGGCCAGGGTAGCAATGTCGATGTTTGTCCCTGAGCAAGACTCTTAACCCCTAATTGCTCACACGCTCCTTGTGGGCAACGAATCAGCTGGGTTGGGCTGGAAATACTGAATTTCCCTCGCGGGAGGAAATAGTTATCTATTATCTATTATACTGTATCAAACACTAGAACTCCTCCACCAGTAGTGTATCAGGGGAGGACTTTGTATACACAGGGACAGTCACAGCACCCAGGGTGATATTTGGGGATATGCAGGATGCAGTTTAAGCAGTTTATGAGCCATCACTATTACAAACAACTACTGTTGTAAACATTTTATGAGTCCACACGGGTCCAATAGCACCATGGTGTCGGTGGGTTTTTCTCCCGCTGCCTCACTCCTCAGGCTGCAGCCTTAGTTCTTAGAGATTATGATCCATGGTGTCGCCATGGACAGGACAGCTCAGTTTTAGGGTCGATGTGCACTTAAAGAGATTGATTCATATCAATAGCGGCTCCCTTGTGACTTCAGTTGCTTGACAGCATGAATTAAGCAGCTATACGAGGTGCATGAGACAAGACAAATGAGGCAATCAGACGTCATTATGTCAAGGAGCATGATGTACTGTACATCAACTCGGAGTACAAATGGAACCAAATGGACCCTTACTAGTGTATAAATGTGAGGGTTCCAACCGGTTCTGCTGACGATTATATTCTCTGTAGAGCACCAATAATACAATTCTATTTCAAAACATTTTCAGACAGTGGAAGATTTTGTGATTCTGTGAAGTTTCTCTAGTGTGTGCGTGCGTGCGTGCGTGTGAACAATGTGCCAAACACAACAAACACTACTTACAATAATGGCACCGGTCACACCAGAATAGGCTATATGCACAGCAGCCATTTTGGAGAGAAGTTGGATGGTCTTCTCACTTCCTTCAGAGTAATGAAGGCTCTGTTCCATTCTGCTCAAACAGAGTCAGGGTGCTGATATTGTGCATGTTGGCTCACTAGAAACACTCTGCTACACCAGGGGGTCTCAAAGTGTGGCCCAGGGACCCTTGTGCTTCCTTGGGGGTTTCAAATGACCCCTTA
The DNA here is from genome assembly GCF_963921795.1 of Nannobrachium achirus. Taxonomy (NCBI): domain Eukaryota; kingdom Metazoa; phylum Chordata; class Actinopteri; order Myctophiformes; family Myctophidae; genus Nannobrachium; species Nannobrachium achirus. The sequence goes on along the minus strand of NC_137814.1, from coordinate 18,857,303 downwards.
AAAGGTGTTATTCTGAGATTGTTCAAATGGAACCAAATGCAGGCGTAAAATGTTTGAGAACTACTGTGCAACATGAAATGGAACAGAGCCTTCATTAGTATCATTGTTAACACCTTTGAAGGAAGTGAGAAGACCATCCAACTTCTCTCCAAAATGGCTGCTGTGCATAGAGATGGCGGAGGAGGAGGAGGAGGAGGAATAAGACAAGTCAGTTTATTTATGAGAACATTTAGAATAGCCGGGGCTGGAAGCTTTGTATAGAAGAGGTGACCCAGCGAAGAGACAGGTGTTTTGGCAATTGAGTATCAGCAAGCTGTCGCCAGAATGGAAAACAATACAGAGCCAAAATGCTTTACATATTATATCAATTAGTATATACTTTCAAGTGATTGTGAGGCGAATGGGGTGCTATGTATTCACTAGGGGTGTAACGATATATAACTAAATCAAGATATATATCGATATGCAAAAGCAAAATATCGTACAGTTTGGCTTTGTATCGTATCGTATCGTTTTACAATGCAGATAATCGGTATCAAATTGTTTTGCAATGCAAATAATCGATTTCATGGAAGTATTTCCAGTATTTGTGCCTTGTATTTAGCAATTTTAAGAGGGAAAATTAAAAAGAGGGGTTTAATTACTTTTCCATTCCATATAGATACCCTTGGTCTATCGATAAATGTGTGTAATCTCTGTGTTCATGTCAAGGTACAGGTTTGTCCATATTTGTTGAAATATCATTTCCATGAATTTGCTAGAGAATCAATCACACACACACACACACACACACACACACACACACACACACACACACACACACACACACACACACACACACACACACACACACACACACACACACACACACTCGCGTGCATACACTCTCACGGTTCTTGTTGTTTGTCATTCAGTATCCTGTTTGAATTCTATGTTTTAACTTATTCTTGATTATTATCATAGGTAAGAACCTTGTATAAGCCCTATATGGGCTTCCTTTCTTGCCTGCACTCATCCATGTATTTTAATAATGTTTTACCTTGTACTGTTTTTTTACTGTGCAAATAAAAATTAATAAATCAAAAAATCTAATCAAATCAAGCACATGCATTTTGTCCCTCATCATCATTAAAATGAATGAGGGGCAAATTATTTTTCCCTACTGGTTTGACCAATCCAATCCAATCCAATCCAGAACTGTGTCCTCACCACCACAGCCTGGAGCCCAGGGGCGTCAATTGGGTATGGCAGGGGTGTGCAGCTGCCATACCCTGGGTCCAGGGGGGAAAATAAAAGTTACTTTTAAATATAAATCCATGAATGTCTCTTTGTCTATCTGCGCTGGTTATTATGTTGTTAAATTACAGTAAAATAACTACAAATGCAAAATGTAACAAAATGGTCACTTTAACAAGGTATTATAATTATATTCTCCACACTTGTATTCTCCCCAGCTTGACAAAATGGTATATTCCCGGGTTCCGCAGGTCAGCTGCACAGGTGCAATGCATTATTGTTAATTGTGGCACGTTTACTAAGATGCTAAGTTTAGCTGCACTTGAACAATCATTACAGGCTGCCATATCCAGCCCAAGAAACCGTAGAAACCTGTATGAAAAACTGTCAAAAGTCTTTAAATAGCCGATCTACATGCTCTGATCTGCTATTTTCACAATAGAACCGTGTTATCCAAAATGTAATACCTCTTTTCCATGAGGACTCCCATCTTTGCCATACCCTAGCTTTTGCTGAACTGACGCCACTGCTGGAGCCATTGACAGAATGCCCTCAGCTACCGTTATGTTAGCATTAACCTGTCCTCCACCACGAGACATGTTGGCTGTGTAATCATCGTTTATAAATTATAATCAAATAATCATGAGTCTCTCGACATTACCGGGAGCCCCCGTCATTAAATCAAAAGCTCATTTGTTGCCTGACATGGGACATTTTAGTATTTGTCACTCTGACATGGCAATCAAGCGACATTGTTGAGCTATCATGACTGCCACGATCCCCCCAACCCAAACCCTATTTTCGTCAATGACTCAGTCCATCACCTGTCACTCGGTGCAACATTAATAGCGCTCTCAAAATGCATTGCTGCGTGTGATGTTTCGCAACGAAAATGGCAGATCTACAAGCTCACCACCACCCGATGCGTAGCGAGCTTGTAGATCTGCAAATTTTGTTGCGTGGCACCGTGTGCTTCTAGGGTTGGGATCCTTTAGGATTTTAACCATTCCGGTTCCTTAACGATTGATATTTAAAACATTTTATATAACAGCGTAACAGCGTAAAGTAGCAGATCTACAAGCTCAAAACGCAAATGCACTTCGAGCGACGTTTCCAGCTTGCTGATCTTGATGCTTTTGTGTGACGTATGTCTGTAGTATGATCAAGTAGGGCATCAATTCACGGAAAAAGTCAAGAAACACAAAATGTTGGAATATGGAGATTCCTACCCTAGAACCCCTCCACCAGTAGGACACAGGGGACGGCAGCACCCATGGGGTGACATTTGGGGGATATGCTGCACTGCTGCAGTTCACACCATCCATGAGCCACCATCGCCATTACAACAACCGCTTAAACCAGGGGTCTTCAGCATTTTCAGGCCAAGGACCCCTTAGCTGAGAGGGAGGGTTAGGTTAAAACAGGTTAGGTTAAAACAGGGACCCCCCACTACATACCGGTATGTATAACATTTTGTTGCAGATTTTCATCGACTTGTTTGACAGCACTGTCGTCATGCAGTCTAAGTTGGATTTGTGTTAATGTGTTTTTCAGACATTTAACCGCTTGAATCTTTTACTCTGTACTTGGTCTGCTCTTTTTTTTTATACCTCTACACCAAAGCTATTTGCCAAAAATAGCCGATCTACAAGCTCTCAACCCGTTGAGAGCTTGTAGATTGGCTATTTTCGTCTAAAGTTCTCTTCAGAATAGGAGTGCGAGGGTTCTTGTTCATTTTAAATAATAATCCTATCACACAAAGATGTTGGCGCCCCCCCCCCCCCTGTAGTAACTCTGAGGACCGCCTAGGGGTCCCGGAGCCCCTGTTGAAGACCCCAGGCATAAAGTTTTTTATTTATTTATTACAGAGTCCAACAATGTTACCTGTTTGATGGCCTGCAGCAGCTTGCCGTAGCACACCACGATGACCAGGAAGGGCACGAGCAGGCAGAAGACGAACAGGCAGACGATGTAGGAGATGTTGTTGGCCGTCTTGCCGGTCCAGTCGACGGAGCAGGTGGTGCCGGGCCCCTCGGGGCCGTAGCGGCTCCAGCCCAGCAGCGGCGGCGTGGTCCAGAGCAGCGAGTAGCCCCAGGACACGGCGATGCCCACGGACACCTTGCGGTAGTTGGAGACGTCCGCCTCCATGCAGCCCATCATGGTGCTGTAGCGCTCGAAGGAGAGGGCGGCCAGCGAGATCAGGGACACGATGCCTGTAGTCGGGGGATATTAATACATTCTGGGAATAAATTCCTATACCAAGAAATGTTGTAAAGTTTGAAATTCAAAATCCCTAGGAGAGTTTTTTTACAGCTGCTGAAAGTTGGCCTCCCATTAGTCTTGCGTAGCCAGACAACTATTCCACAATCTCCCCCACTAAACTGTGAAATGTGCCTCATCACTAAACCACGCAGCAACGGCTACTTCCGATACTCGCCTTTCGGGAGCTGCCGTTCCAGAAAGGCGAGTATCGGAAGTAGCCGTTGCTGCACTGAACTGTAGTCCCACTGGAAACATAACAGAAGCACACTCGCACAGACAGAGTCATTCGAGCGGCATATTCTTGTAATGGGTGTATAGTTTGAGAAAACATTTGAAAACATCATGGAAGTAACACCAACAACACCAGAGAAAGACGAAATAACGCCCCCAAAAATGTTGAAAGGAGACATAACGCTTCCAGTAGGACTTGTTATTGCTACTGCACCAAGGGAGCAGTTGCGTCACATCTGCTCTATCTCGCACTCTGCCCCAGACTGTATGCCGGGAGCATTTGCAAATCGCGGAGGCAACAGTCTGGCTCTGGCCACGCGAGACTAGCCTCCCATTGACTACTATACAGGAAGAAAATTCCCCTGAAAAAAAAGTCTGCTTTAAGTAGCATGTGAGGGGTCTAACTAGGGGTTTGTCATGATTCTGAATCCATTGCAAGCATTTTGTTTTGCACAAAAAATATTCCTTGGGCTAAAAATGGCCCCCACTAAACTATGAAAAGTGATGGCGTTTTTAGCCCAAGGAAAGTGAATTTAAAACTTTGTTAGATGTGTTACTAGACACCTTTACACACACATTGGTGAAGACTCTTGGTAAGGAATTTATCCCCAGATTTGACATTCTGATAATATTCTCTAACTACATGGTGGGAGGGCGTGTTCAGCCTGTACACACACTAACGCACGCACGCACACACAGACACACACAATAAGTAAACAGTGATGGAAGAAGTACTCACATGTTTTACTCAAGTACAAGTATAAATCAGCGATGCACCGATATATCGGCCACATATCGGTATCGGACGATATTTGCCGCTGTCGGTCAATATCGGTATCTGCGAATAAAGTTGACATTCACCGATGGCAGTGACCAATATTTATCTGTTGTTCATGAGGATCAATTTTGTGCCGGCTACGTTGGTGTGTTAGTTATCTGCAGCCTATCATGCTGTAGATGCTGAACAGTTATTTTTTATAATGAAGATTTATTTCTTTCCCTTGCACAGAAAGGGGAAATAATAACACTAAATACTGAAAATGAAATAAATATTGGTATCAGCATTGTCTCTGTTGTTATTTTAAACATCGGTATTGGTTTCGGCCAAGAATCTGCATCTCTAGTTTCAATGCTGAAATGTACAGATAAATCTGTTTGTAGAAGTCCCGTATTCAAAATGTACTAGTATCGCCATCAATATATACTTAGAGTACCAAAAGTAAAAGTACTCATTGTGCTGAATGTCCCATTTCACAAGTAAAACATGTATTAAAGATCTTTTGAAAATAGCCCATCTACAAGCTTGTAGCTTGTCCATTTTCAAATGGCTGAAATATATCTACGGCTATATCTCTAAGTGTGACACAATGTGCTACCGGTAAGTGTGTTTTGTAATCAGAATCAAAAAACTACAAAGTAACTAGTAACTGAAGTTTTCTTATAATTGTAGCCGAGTAAAAGTACTATATTTTCCTCTGACATGTACCGGTAGTAGGGCAGAAGTAAAAGTAATGAATATTGTAAATACTCTAAGTTGTACCTATGTACAGTACTTGAGTACATGTTACTTTATAGGGGTGTAACGATATAGTAACTGTATCGAAATATCGTTTTTAACTTAAAAAATCGAAGTATATCGAAATGAAAACTGCTAAAAATCGAATCGTATCGTTTTATTTTGTATCGTATCGAATCGGCAGTGCAAAGAATCGATTGTATCGATACTACCTACCTACTACCTACTAGGACAGGTTTAATTACTTTTCCTTTCCATATAGCTACACTGGTCTATCGATAAATGTGTGTAATCTCTGGGTTCATGTCAAGGTGCAGGTTTGTCAATATAAAATGTCCATGTATTTGGCAGATAATCACTGTGTTTACTTATTTATATCCATAATAATACATATGTCCCTTAAAAACCTGCACTATCCACACCTTTCACACAGATTTAAATTATTTGCTAAATAGTTACTATATCGATTTTAAATCATTGAATCGAATCGTGTCGTATCACCATGAATGAACCAATATCGTCCATGTATCGTATCGTCAACCATGTATCGTGATATGTATCGAATCGCTATTAAAATGTATCGTTACACCCCTATTACTTTACAACACTGTAACAGGCCCAGCAGCAGACTACAGTGTGCAGGGGCGTCACAAGTGGGGGAAAAGTGGGACTGAGTTACTAGGGCCCAAGGCGGAGGGGGGCCTTAATTATTTTATACTTTAGCTATTGAAAAATAACAGATATAAAAGATATAAAATAACACCGCGGCACTCGGTGCCGCGCGCTGTGAGCTTGTAGATCTGCTATTTTTTGAAAAGTTGTGAAAATGTGTGCAAATCTTTGAATATACTGTTTTTAAGTGAACATTTGTAACTCAAATTTTGCTTCTAAGGGGTCCCTGGAACTAAATATTTTGAGATGGGGGTTTGTGGCCAAATACATATCATTTTGGGGCTCCTTCACATGAAAAAGTTTGAGCACCACTGACATAGAAACATGGGTTTTTCTGTGAGCTTGTATATCTGCTATTTTTCAATAGTTAAAGCACAAAATAATGCGTAATAATGCGTTCCCGGTCTGAATGGGTTAAACCGCCTCCCCTTATGAAGAACATTCATGGGGGGCCCGCAGTGAATCCTTGTACCCAGGGCCCAGAATTTGGTGCGACACTCTTGACAGTGTGCGACGGCAACACTACACCTAAACTAATACCACATTTAGCAGCAGTTAGGTCATGCGTGCAGCGGGAGTGTCAACCCATAATGAAAATTTCACGCTTTATGGAGCCATCAGGGGAAGACAAATAGTCAGTATTTGTCCAAATGTTTAGCCACCTTATCTTCAAAAGTAAATAGAATAAAAACAAAAGCGCGGCATTGATCTTCAAATATTTCAGTTCCCTGCGGTCAGGTCCTCAGCAGATGCAGGTTGTAAATCACGTTGCGTGCTGTGGCTGCTCGACAGAGCCCATGAAATGTAGCAGGAGATAACAGTGGACGTCCTCAAGCGGCGCAGAAATGTCCTTTCCCATCATAACAACTCAATAAACATGCAACGCTTAAAACAGTGTGCACTCTCGCCCTCTCTCTCTCTCTATCTTCTTTATGGCTCTATATTCTGTGCCCGTCTGCTTTCTCCTTCGCTGTCTTCTCTCTGTTTTCTCCCACTTCATTCTGTCGTCCTGTCCTTTGGTTGTCGCCGTGTTTGAAGTCTAAACGCTACTGGTGATCAGAGGGCCGTACAGCAGTGGTTCTCAACCTTTTCAGGCCGCGACCCCCCAAAATAATCATATTTGAACTGGGGACCCCCCCCCCCCCCCCACACACACACACACACCCTGACAAGAACTTGGAATGTAGGAGTTGAAGCATTCCATTTTGTTTGACTCTGTTCCATAGATAAAACATTCCAAATTTCGTGGGATTGGCGGTATTACAAAAGGTTACACCCCGCCACTCCGACATGTCTCCTTTCCTACATGTCTCCATTCCGACACTAACCCTATCTCTAACCCTAACCCTAAACTTAACCTCTATGGAAGTGTCGCCACTCCGACAATAAGAAGTCAATCTCGGAGAGGCGACATGTCGGAATGGAGAGCGACACCCATTACAAAAGTATCTAGATATATCCATGAAATCCCTGGAAATCTCTGACTGTTTTGTAACAATAATCCAAATCTACAAAGTAATTTGTAACTAATGTTTTCAAATGTAATGTAGTGGAGTAAAAGTATTTTGATCCGAGATGCAGTGGAGTAGAAGTAAAAGGAAAACTGGAAATATTCAAGTAAAGTACAAATACCTCAAAATTACAGTAATTTTGAGGTATAGTAGAGAGAGAGATGAAGCAGGGACCCCCGCTACAGTATTGTGTAAATGGGTGATGCAGATTTTCACCGATTTCATAGATAGATTCATACCATAGACTTGTTTGACAGCACTGTCTATGTTGGATTCGTGTTTTTAGTTAACTTGACCTTTCACTCTGTACTTGGTCTGCTCTTTTTTACCTATACAACACACCTATTTGCCGAAAATAGCCGATCTACAAGCTCTCAACGCCTCGCAGTGCGAGGCCTTGAGAGCTTGTAGATCGGCTATTTTTGGCTAAGGTTCTCCTCAGAATAAGGATGCGAGGGTTCGAGTTGTTAATTTAAAAGAATGATCCTATCACAAAAATGTGTGAAGAGCTACTACAGGGCCCCCCTGTAGTAACTCTGAGGACTTCCTATAGGGGTCCCGGACCCCCTGTTGAAGACCCCTGCTATAGTGCTATAATGGCGGTCACCACACCACACCACACCACACCACACCACACCACACCACACCACACCATGCACACCACACCACACCACACCAGGAAATGAACACAAGCAGCCAGCCTCTGTACATATAGTGCCGCTTCACCGCTGAACTCGTTGCCTCGTGATTTGCGCGGCTTCATTCACAAACCGCGCACATTCCGAAGCAACTATCGATTAGCCAAAGATTGGACATGGAGGCCAATGCCGCTATTAGACTCTTATGTCCTCCCTTTTAACCCTGCGTGTGTTGTTTTGGAAGCCAATTTACAACATGAATGGAAGCTCATATAAAGGTAATAGCCCAGGGGTGTCTGGGGCCTTGGGCAGTTAATGCACAGACCATATGGTCTCTCCTCCTCTAGACTTTGACTGCCGTCTCGTCTCACACATGGCTCTCCTCTCTCTGCCCTTGGTTTCACGGCTTTCTGACGCTGACCTATCTGGAATAAAGCATAAAAATGCCAAAAATAGATCTTAAAAAAAGGGAAAAAAAGATTGCTGAGGCACTGCGGCCAAAAACCCTCTGAGAGCAGAACAGAGAGTGTGTGAGATAGAGGGGGGGAGGGGGGGAATGGGACGGAGAGAGGGAGGTAAATGAAGGAAGGGAGGGAATAAAAGGAGGATAGGTTGGTAGATGAGGACGAATGGGAGGTGAGGGAGAAATGGACAAAGAGAGGGAGGGAGGAATGGACAAAGAGAGGGAGGGAGGCAGGGACGTTCAGAGAATCTTAGAGAGGCTGAAATTGCAGGGGCTGAAATTTCTAAACGGGCCTTTTGGTGAAAACATCGAAAATAGCCGACCTCCAAGCTCACAACGTGTCGCGCTGCGACGCGTTGTGAGCTTCGAGGTCGGCTATTTTCGATGCTTGATTTCTACACATTTCTTGATTTCAACCTAAGATGCTGCATTCTAGTTCAGGAGAGTTTGGACAAGGCAATTCTCTTGAATGCTGCCTTCAGGTATGGCATGGAAAGGGGGGCATTTGCATTTCTTTCACCATAGTAAAAACTGCATTCATGGTCTGGAGAGGGCACTTTTTTACAGACGGATAAAAGAGCAGGGGCTCTCAAGCCCCCTTTGATGTCTATGTGTGCATGTGCCTGTTGGTAGATAAATGGTGCATTTATATAGCGCTTTTTATCCAAAGTGCTTTACAGAGATTGTGCATTACATTCACCCATCCACGCACACATTCATACACCGGTGGCGGAAGAAACCATGCAAGGCACCAACCAGCTCACCGGGAGCAATGTGGGGTTCAGAGTCTTGCCCAAGGACACTTCGACATTAACTCAGGGGGAGCCTGGATTCGAACTGGGAACCCTTCGGGAACCCTTCGTGCTCTAATAACGGTTTCTCTACCCCTGAGCTATACCACCCTGATCAGGACAAATGGGAGATGAGGGAGAAATGGACACAATAGAGGGAGGGGAGGGAGGAGTGGACAAATAGAGGGACAAACAGAGGGAGGGAGAAGGGAGGGAGGAATGGGCAAACGGGAAGGGACGGGTAAAGGTGATCCTGAAGAACAACAAGAATATGGAGGACGGTTGTGCACGCACACAACCATACATGGTCACCTTACCACAGCCACCTGTGTTCCTCTGTCCACATATGGCGTTACTCAACCCGTTCACATGAAACACGTGGTGAGCACTGAGCAGTGAGATGAAACGCTCTCCGCACCTTTCACAGCAACAATACGCCTTTTGTTTCTGACTACTGTGCTTCAGGATTGACACAATAAACTGGCGATTTCTTTATTACCATATTTTACAGCAGTGGCGTCAGTTCAGCAAAAGCTAGGGTATGGCAAAGATGGGAGTCCTCATGGAAAAGAGGCATTACATTTTGTATAACACGTTCTCTTGTAAAAATAGCAGATAAAAAAAAAAAAACAACACTCACCTTTTATTTTCTCTAATTTCAATCTAAAACATGAACGCTTGTTGTAAAAAAGAACAAAGTTGTCCTTTTAATAGTCAATAATGTTTAGCTTTGTTTTCCTACACACGTTGATGGACTTATTATTTCAACATATTTTTGATATAGTTAACAAAGGTAATTTTAGAAATGTACCCATATGGACCACCAAGTAATCTTGCCATGGACCACTAGAGGCCCGTTGACCACTGGTTGAGAAACAGTGGTCTGCATCATTGTAATTGCTTTTTTTCCTCCCCTCTCCTCTCCCTGGTTCCTAGCTGAACTCAGCTGCCATCAACTCTAATGTCATTTTGATCTTTAACGATTTAGTGCTGTCGGCATTAATTGATTTTCTTTGCGTATTAGGTATAATACCTGAGGGGAATTACATTCTAATGACTGTAGCATGAAATAATGATTATGGGAAGGTATACCTCTGACACACGTTGCTTCTAATAGTTTCGAAGGGCTCAAGTTGCCATCCTGACCCTTTTGATTTTTTTGTTAGAATGCAATCATGACTGCTTTATGTTAAACGTACAGCACCCCTGTTTGAGAAGCAGTGGTCTATATGAAGCCAAGACTCCTCAATAGAAAAAAAAAAACACGTCTACAGGGTTTCTCACTGGGCTCCTCGCCCCATTAGCTCGGGGTACCCCCTGTCCCAATGTCATCAATGTTAAGGACATATCTGGGAATGCCCATATTTGGTAATGTCCATATATGGGCATGTTTTGACATAACATTGTTGACTATCATGCAGGGCAGGCGTCTCCATAAATGGGTAACTGGTCCGATATACATCA